>NW_026517318.1:0-400029 GCF_026319265.1 Colletotrichum chrysophilum | reverse complement strand
CAAGGGTAGGCACCTAACAGCGGTGAAGCAGGCCGGGTTAGGCGGCGTACTGCGGCAGAATAGTGGGTCCAACGGAGCCGGATCTCGGTAACTGCTCCGGCGAAGCCGGAGATATCAATCCGGGCTCTAGCCCGTGACAGTTTAACTCAGCAACTGACTATATATCCAGGAGCAAGCCAAGCAGTATAAAGTTAAAGGAAGAATCACCTTCGACCCTGCAAAGGCTCAAGGAAACCAGATTGGCGTCGGCGTCTACACCACACCTGGCCCAGCCGAGTGGAAGGGCAACCCAGGAGACTGGTAAGTAGACCCCTCAAGTCATACTTGTACCCTCATATCAAGGAACCGTCCTGACCGCATCGTCATATGCAGGTACTGCCACATTACCGCCCGCAAGTCAACTGTGGATTCGATCCCGAAAGTCTGGGTCCCCAAGCAATACTGGTGGAATATCCAAGGGATGTATACGTGGGCGGAAAAGACGTTCACCAAGACGACCAAGAACTTCGACTTCGATAATGTCTTACGCCTTTCACAAATCGGCAATTATGAGCCAACCAAGCAGCTACTGATCCCGACATACCTGCTTTCTGGAAAGGGTATGGACTTGAAAGTCACCTGCAAGGCCAACTGGAAAGACCTTCCCTCAATCAAACCCGTGGACTATGCCAAATGGCCCAAGGTCCTTGGAGCCCCTCAATAGGGTCCAGTCCTGGGGTACGCTTCTATTCCCACTCCTGCGACAATGGCAAGGGCTTGCTGCGGTTTCTTTTTGACGAAGCTCATACTGAACTATTGGTCTCATTATAGTCTAGCAACTCAAAGATAGAACAGCTCAACTTCTGGGTAGATAGAAAGGCGGGACTTGGGTTGGGACTTTCAAGGAGTTTTGACTGTGTACCATGAACGCTATAGACAGAAGATGTGGAAAAGGCAACGCCTCCCAGATCTAATTTAGGTTGAAACCATAGTTAGTTTGTTATTCACTGCTATTTGACATCTATGCCCCGACCACCGCCGAATGCTTGGTATTCTCATCACATGACGCCTCTTATATCAGCTTTAATAAGCATAAAACAGCCTCGCCTCCTGGTCAGTGGCCCGAATCTTCCTGTTCTCCCTTACGAGCATCCCCTTCATAAGCCATGCCCCAACAACGCAAGCTACACAGAAGGCGGCACTGCTGGCCATCGGAATGACGTATCTTGGGGCGTCGGATGTTGGCCACAAGTACTAAAGCCATGATGTCAGTGGACGGCATCTTCTTTCCGTTACTATAAATAATGCTTACCGGAGTCCAGATGAAGCTGATGCTTGCGCTCGTGTTGACGATGGCCAGCGCCGAAGCCTTCTTCTCCTTCGTCTGTCCGCACGTGCTTCCAACCCAACCTAGCAAGATGCTGTTCACTCCGTACGTGCCTACTGTAAAGACAACCATCGCGAAGTAACGTGCTCCCGTGTTCATCGTGGCACAGGCCAAGACGAAGCCGAACAGTGCAACAGCCTTTGAGATGGTAATGTGCCAGGTACGCTCGTTGTGCTTACCCGAGGACCAAGCCCAGACGATAGACAGAACTCCAGCAATAAGGTATGGTGGGCACGTGAGAACAAGAGTAATCGTAGTGTTGAAGTTGAGCGTCTCGACGATGGTGGGGAAGAAGTTCTTAAAGCCGTTCGTGGCAAGGTGCATATGCTGCATGTAGATAAACACCCACACCTTGGGATCGGCGAAGGCTTCCTTGAGGCCGCCCCAAGTGCTGCTCTGCAGACGCACACCCACGGTATCCCGTGCGATTCTGGCGTGGGCAAGTTGTCGTTGTTCAGGGGTCAGCCAGCGGGTTGTCAGGGGCTCGTCGGGAAGGGTGAAGCACGCCACCAGCGCGATCGCAAACGTGACTGCGCCTTGGAGGATGAAGAGCCAACGCCAGGCCGCGAGCCCGGCGGTGCCATCCATGCCATTGAAAACTCCCGCTGCAATTAGGCCAGCGAAGGCTGTTGCAAGAATATTCCCTGAATAGAGGACGCTGATTCGCGTTGCAAGCTCTTTGCGCGTGTAGAAGATGGACAGAATGTATAAGGCTCCCGGGTAGTAGGGAGCCTCTACAACGCCGAGGAAGAATCGCGTCAGGACGAGACCTTTGTAATCGTGGACAACAGCTGTCAGAGCGCTCACGACGGCCCAAGCCATCATGAAGCCGCCCATGTACCAGGATGGGCGAACTCGAGTCAAGACCATATTGCTCGGAATTTGGCCGAGGATGTAGCCGACGAACAAGATGGAGACGGAGGTTGAGTACTGGACGCTTGAAAGACCGAGTTGCTTTTCGAGGCCGTTGAGGCGAGCAAGGGCGATTGCATTACGGTCAAGGTAGCTTAGCGGTTAGTGGTTAGCGGAAAGCGGAAAACAGAATGAAAGGGTGGTAGATGTTGACCTACTTGAGCCAATACATCAACCAAAGAGTTGGCTGTGCCTCTGTTAGATTACAAGTTGAGGCGTGTTAGGGTGCGTTAACTGACCATAACCCAGAGATCTAACTTCTTGACGAGCTTGATCTCTTCGGGGTCTGTCTTTGCGGTGGCTCCAGAGTAATCAACTGCCGGCGCGACTGTCTTGTCATCGTCCACGACATGAGAGTGTTCCTGGTGCAGAACTTGTTGCTTTTCGATATCAGCCACTGGCTGCTCGACATGGCTCTCTGGCCTCGGGTCCGTAGAGTTCGCCATCTTCGTCGCAGGCTATGCCAGGGACGACTTTCAAGTTACGAAGAAAAGCTCAAGAGCTACAGATGACAAGACGACGTCGCATCCCAAAACCAACGAAGGAGAGCGCATGTATTTGTTTCCAAGCACCGGGGGGCTCTTCCCCGCAAACAACCCCGGATTTGGCATTCTTGGCTTGAGATATCTGTGTGGAGAGAAATGCAACACACGCATGCACTCAGTGGGGATTCTTGCTCCAAAGTGACGGTAGATAGGTGTTGGGAAGTCGATAAGCCGTCGCCTCGGCCTGCGGCGCCGAAGGCCGAAAAGGATGCACAGAAACAAGGAGCGGTCACCTCCCTCCAACGCGCCAGAGGATCACTGCCCAGGCGCCGTTCCCCCAACTTGCCCCCTCATCCCCCGCAGTTCCTGTGGATCGGGACACTGGAGGTGGACCAGAGGCGCAAGTCCTTATCCGCGTCTCCGCGACCGGCCCAATCATGTTGCAATGGAAAGACATGCTTGGTGCATTTGCCGGTTGCTGAATGGCAAAATGTTGGGGGGCTGGAAGAGACAATTGTGGAGTAGTTTTCGGCCTTGGGGCCGCGCCGCTGTCTCGGCGTCTCACGCCGCTTGGTGTAGAAACTTGGGTGTTTGCAGGCTGATGAAAAGGATTAGACTCACGCAAGGTCTCGCGGCAAATGCCCCGGATATGCAGCTCATGAGCCGCATCTTAGGGTATTCCCAAGCACTTCGCAATCGGAACCTGTCCGATGGCGCTTCTGCGTTGCTTGGCTCGGTCTTCAGTCCGCAATCGGCCGCATGTGAGAGTGGTGAAGTGGACTTTTGTCCCTTAATCATCCTTGTCGTCTGTACGAAGATCCGAAGATATCCGTAGTTGATACCATGTTGCAGTATTGAAGGAACACATATCAAAGCACCATTGATGCTGCTCCAGCCGTAGAGCTTGACCCATCTGTTTTTCATCCTCTATCTTGTTCTTACCCACATCTTCGTGTACACCATGATCGAAAAACCTCCAATCCGTATCGGAAATGTCTCCGGCGCAACAGGAGACCATCCACACGCGATGGCGCGCATGGTGCGCTCCGGAAATGTCCAAGTCATCACCGGCGACTGGCTCTCAGAGATGAACATCGCCTGGAACGCCATCACCAAACGCGACGTCGACCCGAACCTCGGATACGAGAACGGCTTCTACGAGCAGCTCGAAGACTGCATCGATGATATAATGACGAGGGATATAAGGGTGGTTACAAACGCTGGCGCGTTGAACACCACGGCGCTCTTCGAGAAGGTCAAGGCGCTGTGCAGGAGAAAGGGATACCCCGAGAGCGTTGTCGCAGCGGTTCTCGGCGATGATGTGTCTGGTCTTCTTGAAGGCACCAAGCAAGACTTGAGATTTCCTCATCTCGATCACCCTGAGATCACCCTCAACGACTGGAGCTTCGAGCCCTGTTGTGGCAATGCTTACATCGGCTGCTGGGGAATAGTCGAGGCACTGAGAGCCGGCGCGCGCATCGTCGTTGCTGGAAGGTGTACGGACGCGTCGCCGGTCATGGGTGCTGCTGCGTGGTACTACGGCTGGCGGGAAGATCAGTACCAAGAGCTTGCCGGCGCATTGCTGGCCGCTCATCTGATTGAATGTGGACCGTACGTCGTGGGCGCGAACTTCTCCGGCTTCAAAGAATTTCTTCCCGAGCTCGTGGACTTGGCGTTCCCCATTGCCGAGATCAGTCGAGACGGTGAATGCGTCATAAGCAGAACTGCCGAAGGCGGTGGTCATGTCACCAAGCACACAGTAACGGCGCAGTTGCTATATGAGCTCCAGGGGCATCTCTACCTCAACCCAGATGTGGTAGGAGATCTGTCCGGGGTTCATGTTGAAGAGCAAACAGGCTTCGGGGAGGACCGAGTACGTGTCTGGGGCGTGAAGGGCCTGCCGCCTCCACCAACGACGAAAGTCATGTTCGCTGCAGAGGGAGGTTATCAAGCTGAGGCCACCTTCTACATCAACGGCTTGGATGTTGATGAGAAGGTAACCATGATGAAGAACCAGTTGACCTACATGTTCAAAGACAGCAACTTCAGCCGACTAAGCATGGAGCAGTATGGTACTCAGGTGCAGAATCCCAGTTCGCAGCAGGCTGGGACAGTCCAGCTCCGGGTGTTTGCGCAAGCGAGAACAAAGGAAGACATCGCGGCGGTGAAGTTTAAAATCCCTATCTACGCCGTGAGGATGCAGAGCTATCCGGGGTACCACATGTCTCTCGACTTCCGGACGATGGATCCGAAACCGTTCATGGAGATGTTCCCTGCGCTGATACCGCAGTCGGCCATCGACCATCGTGTTCTATTGGGGACCGGAGAGTTGATAACAGTTCCATCACCGAAAGAAACGGCCGAGTATAAGGTTGTCCGGCCGTCAGCCGACACCGCCGAACCCATCGAACTGATATCTCTGGGTCCGACAGAATTTGCTCCGCTGGGTAGCATAGTCCATGCTCGGTCTGGCGACAAGGCTGACAACTCCAACGTCGGCTTTTTCGTCCGGCATCGAGATGAATATGCTTGGCTGCGGTCATTATTGACTGTGACGCGGTTGAAACAGCTGTTTGGTGATGATTGGTACAAGATCAATCCCAACAGACGTGTGGAACGTATTGAGTTCCCCGGCATTAACGCCGTGCACTTGTGAGTACCTTTCAACCATGAAAGTGGATCAATAGTTAACAACGTTTAAGCCGCATTTTGGATAACTTGAACGGTGGCATCGCCTCTTCAGATAGAATCGACGGGTTGGGGAAGGGAATCGCGGAGTACTTGCGAAGTAGATATGTCGATATTCCTAAGGCGTTCCTCCAGCGAGGAAGGATATGACGGAGAATATAGATCATTAGATTGTATTATGTTGTATAGCTATCCAATCGTGGCATACCGCCATTGTTCAGTCTCAGAAGTACCGACTTGGGGTCTCCCCTAATCCAAAAAGCCACTCTTGTGACAGTTGGGCGATCGCATCACTATGGTACTGATCATAGTAGATGTTCTGCAAGTCCCCGAAGCAGTCGCGTAGCGTGTCGTCGACCGACATATTGACGAAGTTCTGATTTGTCTCGTGCCCATACATGGCATCTGTGAGATTCATATCCACGGGCTGGGATATGTGGCCGACATCTGCGGACTGATTGGAGAATGACAAACTAGTCGTTGCCGACGTCTGTCCACTTTGTGCTTCTACCACGTCCGCTACAACGGCGTCACTCAATCGATCGAAAACCTCGGAGCAATTCCGTGCCATGGCCCATCTTTCGGAGAGAGCGACCAAGACCTTGGAGCAGGCACGAGTATCGTTGACAACCTGACTGATAGATGGGGTCGAACCAAGGGTTGCATTAGCGACATTTGCACTGCCCTGAGACCGGTTCTGTATGTGCTGGATATGATTTCGCAGGGCGTAGATATAGGACAGACCAGCTATGAAGATGGAATGAAGAGTGACCCATGAGTAATTGATTTTTCTAGATCGATGTAAGTTGGCGTAAAGTTTGATTGCCTCTTGCGATGAGTCGAACATGTGCTGCAAGACGTTGCTATTTCGCGAGGCATCGCAAATGGATGGGGAGGGTCGGAACAGCATGAGTATGCCGTTGTGGTATAAGAGCTCGTACCACTCCGCGGAACGGAAGCTAGACCTCCCAGCTGGAGATGCGAGGGGTGCGTCAGCGGGAATGAGTGGGAGGCTAGAAGTCCCCGCACGCCATGTCTGGAGCTCCTCGGCTAAAGTCTCTCGGGTACTCTCATATGTGTTGTTGGTTTCTCTGCTGATCGTGCTTCGGTGCAGTGAATTCAGGATCTTCCCGCAGATAAGTCGGTATCGCACAATGTGGGCGAATATGAGGGTGCCCAGATGCCACTCTGGGGTCCCGAATGAAGCTGTAGACAAGTGACCATGAATTGGTACACTAGTCGTAGTCGACTCCGAGTAAGGAAGCTCTGTGTCGATGTCATCCAACTGAATCGCGAGTGGTCGCCCAAGAATCATGCTGGCAATACGGTCCATAGAGACAACGCTCCAAAAGCATCTTCGCTTGATCTCCAGGTCTTCTTGTCTCGCCTCTACTTCCGTCTCATTTCCATCTCGGGGTAAGGTGTAAGTTGACGACTTGTGCAGGCCAAGTTCGAAGCATGTCCGTGCCGCCAATCCGATGAGGTGCCAGACATTCGTGCTCGTATCATGGGACGTCGTCCCCATTCTGTACTGGCAGATGAGAAGCAGCGCCTGAAGCGCCGTAATCCCACCCCGACCGAGAACATCAACAAGACGCTTCAGAGCTCGATTGTAATGGACCTCGGCGTCCCAGATACCATTCCAGTTGAGCTTGTAGACTTGTGCCGTGCCGATCGCGAGGGTCATATCGACAAGGAAGCCGTCGACAGGGCTGATAGAGTCGGGATTTCTTGCCTCGTAAACAGCATCCAACGCCTTGTCTAGTGCTTTTGGGGACAAGAAAGGGTAACAGAGTCGGTCATGGCTGCAGTACGCATTCACGATCTCTGTCGCCATGGCCCTTGGTGGCAGGCTGGAAGCGGCATTGAGAACCAAGCTTCCCGTTGTGCCATCGCTGTTCGATGTGAATCCCGGAGGCTGGCCGGCTACGAGTTGAGATGGCGCGGCAGGTTGACTGTGTGGCTGAAGCAGATTGGCAAGGAACAGTCCACTTGTCGATCCGACGAAGTCTCTCCCTCCCCCAGCACTGAGTGACAGATGAATGACCTGGCTGGCAATTTCATTGCCGCCGGCAGGGGCTCGTTGCTCCTCTGTTTGCAAACCGAGGCTTGATGATGTGGCAGGGGTCACCAGCCTGTCTCCGCTATTTGCTCGTTCCTCGTGCCGCTCTTGCTGAGCCTCAGCCAGCTTGCCGGATAGATCATCATTTTCGGCTTGAAGGTCTCGTATCTTTTGCTCAAGTCTCTCGACATCCTGGCGTCGTAGCTCAATCTGGTGCTCCCTTGCTGCATACGTGCATTGCGCGTTGATCCTGGCACACGGCGCGCATGACGGCCTCGTACGGTCGCATCGGACCTTTCTGCGGTGACAGCGCTGGCACGCGCCGGTCCGACTGGCGGATGCCGGTGGCATTGAATGCAATCCTTGCCTCGCTTTCCTGTGCAGAGAATCAACTCATGTTGTCCTAGCAGTTGCTCGAGAGGGCTTGTCTGCGATGACGAAGGTTTGGCTGGCCTGTTGAAGGGGTTTGTTTCCGGGAAGTTGGAAAGTCTGGGGTAACCACTCAGCGTGGGGGCCTTTGAGTGCTGGAACAGGGGCATCTTAGCCAACCATCCGTCCCCGGTTTCGGTCATGTTAGTGGGTCTGGGGCAGGATATTCTCGTGGTGCACTGAAGACATTATCGGACTATATCGAGGACCACCTTCCGTAGATGAGTTATGAGCTTATTTTTCTTTGATAGTTTACGTAATTTTCGGGGTTTCACAGGATGTGGACTTTGCGATAGTTTCAGTCGCAATGTGACAATTTGCCATGCTTGGGCCAGACCACCCTAGCAACAGCATCTCGACGACCAACACAGTTTCAGGGAGAAGCTGAGCTCTTGACAGGCGAAACACCACAGACTCAAGCGGAATGCGAGACGTCACAAATGACACAAATTTCACATGTATATTGACCTGCTACTTGCCAGCGGGGAGTTAAGACTAACTACGCCTTCCGGCCCATCCCTTCAAATCTCAATCGACGAGAATTACCGGTCGATGCTGGCCTGCCCCGCTTCGACTGCCTCAAGAAGCTCAAACTCTACGGCCATAGTACTAGATCATATCCATCCATAAGGTCAGTCCAGTCAGCCCAGTCAGCCCAGATAATTGAATAATGTACTGGATTTTAATTGGAAGCTATAGGTACAACTCTAGATAGACCCTAGAACTCCATGAAACTGTAATTGGAGGCTCAAGCGTTTACTGCGGGGTGGCTCATGGGCACCGGAGTTTTCACATTTTTCCGATTGTCCTTTGGACCAAAGGCAGTATTCATGGATCGTGTGAGTTTGTCCGACTCCACCAGAACATCTCAAGCACATGAATACAGCGAGGACGCAAGCAAGTCAATTCAGGAAAAGTGATAGTCATGCCGAAGGGCCGCTGCCTGATGTCCTAAAGCATTGGCATCTTTAAATTCAAGCATTTGGACTCTCTTGTGATTTCAACTATCGGGTACATGTATCCTCTTCAAATCTCACCCGAGCCACAATATACCATCCAAGCCTACATCTTTACATGATTTCCAGTGGCGAGCGCCTATTTCCAACATGAGCTTCTTCAACAGCAAGTACATGGCCCTTCTTGGGGCATTTATCTTGTACTTTGTCGCCATCTCGATACTCGGCGCCTTGCGTCCAGGCCTTCGTCAGATACCCGGCCCGTGGATTGCTAGATATAGCCCTATTTGGAGAATGATGTTCGTGTGGAATGGAAAGGCTCATGAACGATACCGCGAGCTCCATGCAAAGCATGGACCAATCGTACGGACTGCCCCGAACGTCGTTGATATCTCGGATCCGTCCGCCATGTTTACTATATATGGCATCGGCAGCAAATTTCTCAAGGTTCGTGCATTTGCGGTGGACGGTGTATGACGAATTGATGTTCATATGACAGTCTGCGTTTTATCATACTCTTTCAATGGCGTTCGAGGGCAAAAACATGCCTAGCATGTTCTCCACCACCGATCCCGAAGAGCACAAGGCACTGAAGCGGCCGGTTGCCCAGAAGTTCTCCATGAGCTCGATCCGAACACTTGAGTATCTGGTGGACCCCTGCAGCCAGATTTTCACCGACGCCATGTTAGACATGCAGGGACAGGTTGTCGACCTCGGAACCTGGGTTCAATGGTACGCCTTTGACGTGATCGGCGCCATCTCGTTTGCTCGAAGATTCGGTTTCATGGAAGAACGTAAAGACATCAAGGGCATGATTGCAGGTATCGAGTTTGGACTTGTCTATGTCGGCCGGGTTGGGCAGATTCCATCTCTTCATCCGTTTCTCCTCGGGAACCTAACACTCAGGAGAATCTTTGCTAAACTAGTCCCCGTCTCGAGAGATCCCATTGCGACTTCCACAAAGGTATGTCAGACTTAGGCGAGAGTGGCCTTGGCCACTTATTTGCGAGGCTTGTTTGGCTTATTATCTGGGTAGATGGTGTTGGAAGGCATCAAGGAGTACGACGCCGAAGAGGCAGACACCACTCATGGACGAGACTTCCTCGCATACTTGCGACAACAGCAGAAGTCCACCGGCACCATCATGAGTACGTGGGAGCTTATGAACCATCTAATGAACAATCTGTAAGTTCTCGGCCCGAGAGATATTTCTAGGTCGTAGGCGCGTTATACTCATAGGTCTGCAGGCTAGCCGGTAGTGATACTACCGCCATTTCTCTTCGCGCTGTATTTTACTATCTCCTGAAGAGCAAACATGCCTACCAAACATTGCAACAGGAAATCGATAAGGCCGACAGGGACGGCAAGCTGTCGCCCGTTATACAGTACAGCGAGAGTCTGGAACTTGAATACTTGTGAGTGTTGAGATGCTTTCATCCGGTAGCATAGGAGCCCTCGTGTACATGGATCAATACTGACACAAATGCAAAAGACAATTGTGTATCAAAGAAGCCATGCGCATGCACCCCGGTGTATCGTATCCTCTCGAGCGTATAGTGCCTGAAGGCGGAGTTGAGCTATGCGGAGTGCACCTCCCGGCGGGAACTGTTGTGGGCATGAACGCGGCAGTCGTTCATCGTAACTACGAAATATTTGGGCAAGATGCCGACGAGTTTCGACCAGAGCGTTGGCTTTGCTCTGAGGAGCAGGCGAAGAACATGGATCGGCACTTATTGACCGTAAGTCACAGCATTGTCTTCTGTTCATTGTTTCCCCACGGTCTTTATTATCTTCATCGTTGCCTACTTGAATACCACAAATTCGGTATTCGCTGATCAAGGGCACTGCTAACATATGACTTCGCTGGCTGAAGTTTGGAGCTGGCGCAAGAACGTGTATCGGGAAAAACATTTCGATTATGGAAGTCGGCAAGTTTATGCCCCAGGTACTCCGCCAGTTCGACTTAGAGTGGGCGTCAAGCGAGCCAGAATGGAAAGTCAACACATATTGGTTCGCAAAACAGTCCGGACTCCTAGTTAAATTCACTCCCCGTTCGCCAGCTAGCAAGCAGCAGACTTAATTTGGTAATGAGAAAGTTTCAAGGTTTTGAATTCGCAGTGTACATCTAAGAATAGGCAGCGTTATGATCTTGGAATGAAGTAGGAGCCAACTTTGCTGATATCAATTCAAGTTCTCGCAAATAATCTCTTTTGTTCGGCAGTGGATGCTTGCAAGACTCATGAAACAAGAAGCACTTCAAGTTCTGCACTCCTCCCTCATATCCCTCTCCTGGTGGCGGTCCCCAATGTTGGCACAATGCTAGAACAATGCTTTCGCAGGGTCTCACAGCCCGGGAGCCTTTGGTATCTGCTCTACAGCCTCCTTGACCTGAAGCCCATCCGACGGCAGAATTAAAGATCCTGATTGAGCCTCCATCTAATTGTAAGAGTGATGGTATTGCCAATTCGGTTACCCTGCCTCCACTCAGTAATTGAAGCCGCAGGAATTGTGCCGAGCGCGCCCTGTCCTTCGAGGTCGATGGAGGCGCGGTTGAGTCTGATATCAGTGTTCCGGAACCGGGCTTGAATTTGCATCTCGGCATGCGCAGGAAGATCGTAATCATCGCCAAGGTGGATGCCAAGGAAGGCGGAGCCATCAGCCCGGTTCCAGACGGAAGCCTCAACTTCTCCTCCGGCCGAGCGGCCTTCCTGGGTGAGGGGGTCGCCAGGTGCAGGGATGGTCAGCTCGAAGCTGTTCCAAGTGGGTGCATTGAAGAATGGGACGCAGCCAACAATTGGTCGACACACGGATTGACGAGATTTGAGATTTACCGCGTCATCGGGCGAAATAGGTAGGGGGCTGGCGGAGGCGCAAGACAGAAACAGGAAGATGGAAGCTAGCGCGAAGGCTAAGAAGCTCTTCTGAGATGACATTGTGATATTGATAAAAACCTGTGGGAGAGAGAAATATGACCGTAATGCAGGGCGTTTAATAGGTCGAAGGTGATCGTGGAATCTGGCGCATACAAACCTCAACACCTGTGGAAACTGACCACTTCGATTCTTATAGGTCGTGAGGTGCACAATGCCGTCGACTTCAACCGGATCAGTCGGACATGAGATCTTGTTCATAAATTGTTAAAATCTGGATCTACCTTGCACATCGTGAGCCAACTGAGTTAGTTCTCAACCTGTCTGGGCTGGTTTAGAACTCAAAGCAAAGTGCGGGGCTGCCGCACGACCTTAACTTTGCAAGAGAACAGTCGGTCCATGTTATGAACCTGTGTTCGATCATCTAATTCAATTGACAGTGGATGCACCACGTGAAACCTAAATTGGCATGCCACATTCCACATCTTTGTTTTACACCTTCGCCTCATTGTTGTTTTGCAGAGGTGGATCATTTCGCAAGAAGTCTTAATCGACGAATTGGTTGAACTCTAAAATTCCGGCAACGCTCGGGGTAGAACCCATGATTATAGTTAATTGACAACTGAACTACCTGGTAAACTATATCGTCTAGTTTATTAACGTCGAAAACAGTCCAAATTGAAAAGTACGAACGGCTAAGCGTTTTGTTCGAACCCTCCGTGAGATCCGGGTGAAGCCATAAAACAGCTGTCTCAGCACTATTCCGTTGCACTCAATTTCATCACTCAATATTACTTTTACCAATCCTTTCAAGACACTTGGCGACCTCTACAGCGCAGCTTTGAAACGAGTTTGCAGTGAACATTTTCCTCCTCGCGTTACCTCCCGAGTTTGCACATCAGTAAGTGGTCAACTTCAAGTACATCGCTTTGCTCTTATCTAACTGGGTTTGGCGGAATCTAGTGAAGTTCTCTTCTATTTCTCTCCTTCCAACGCTGGCCGCCGGGTGTATGGCGAAATACTGCCATATTGACTACAACGATTGCTTCAGCCAAATCACCTTTCAGCAATTCTTTGGCGACCGCATTCAGGCGTGCGCCAGCCTGTCGGGCATCATCGATGGTGTGTACGGGCCTGAGATTCAGTGCAAGAACGTGCCTGACTGGGTTCCGGCACCGAGCTCAATCATCGTAGCAGGCGCTGAATGCTCCTTCTCATGTCAAAAGGTGTAACAAGACCATGTATCAAGTTAATTTCAAGCCTGCGTTCCACTTCCAGTGGTTAAGAGAGTATTTATGATCACAACATTCAAAGTAAACCACACGACAAGAGTGACAATCCTTGAGTGAATCGCATGGCAGCATACTCGATTAAGCCAGGCCTTGGGGTCTAGTTTGTTCGAAAAACAGACGTTTGACTGCGAGTTTGCTTAGTACGCCAAAGAAGCCTTGATCAAGCCCAATAATCTCCCTTCAATTGATGAGCGTCAAATGTACGGCATCAAATCGCCATCGTCTATCCAACAAAAGCGGTGAAGTATGATAAGAACTAACGCCGCTGACGTAACTGTCAATCTTCTCGGTCGATATAACGTTATCCATCAAGGACTTCTGGCCCCAAAAAGGCAATTCTTCCTAAGAAGGAAACACTGGCTTTTTAGAATACGAGAAGGAAGCATGCGTTTTAAGGACGCATCAAGGTATTAGCGGCAAAAGAATGCAGATTCACTAGCCTCAATTCAGTATGCTCTTCATATGCTGGCCCGCTTCTTGCTTACCGGTTGCATAGGTAGAGAAGTCGAGATCCAATGGATTGCGAATGTAGCTGACCGTCCACGCCAGGTCTGATGACGTATCTCACCACCATTCGTGTACAGGTGTACATGGTCATTATATGAATGGTATCTACTCCACAATGACAGACAAAGTCTAAGTCGTTGAGTCAACGCCCGACCAGGTAAATTCGTACAACCCACGGTAGACAGTCTTCTGCATATTGGACCTGCAATGACCGGCGGTGCAGTTCTTTCTCTCAATTCCACGGACATCTTCTTTACGACGCAGGGCAATGCGACTGGAATCCCCGTTCTATTGATCCATGGCTGGGCTGCCGACCAGACCGACTGGGCCTTTCAAACCATGTTTCTTGTGCTTCTGCAGCTCTTCAATGTCGTTACCATGGACCTCCGAGGCCACGGCCGCAGCACCTTGTCCCAATCATGTTCATTGGTCATGGACCCAATCACTATGGCCGACGACGCTGCCGCTCTCCTAAAACACCTAGGTGTAAGCGCCTCTAATAAAGCCATCGTCATGGGACACAGCCTAGGTGGCAGTGTTGTTACCGAGCTAGTTCATGGCTACCCAGACCTCATTCGTGGGCAGGTAATAGTTGACCCTTCATATTACCTGACTCCTGAGGTAACCGAGGAGCTTATACCTGCCCTCGAAGAAGACTTCGACAGCGCTGTGATCTCGTTCTGGGAGAACGAAGTTACATATCCTGCAAACACGCCGGATTATATCAAAGAATGGCACAAGCTCAGTACATGGGGCGCTGATGAGATGGCGATGATTGCTGCGTGGGTTCAGATGAGTGATGCGCAAGGGCTGAGTGGCATGGATTATCTGAGACCAAAGAAGATTGCAGGGATTCCGAGGCTGGTTTTGAGTAATACGGAAGCGGGCATGGAGGTCGAAGAGGGAGCCGGTATTGATGATGAATTTGACACGGTTGAAATCATAAGTGTTGGGCGTTGGATCATGAAAGTTGCCCCGGAAAGGTTTAACCAGGCGCTCGAGAAGTGGATCTGGACTTGGATATGAGTTGATGGTAGAGATTGTGTCCAAGCTTCATTAACAGCATCTATTAAAATAAATTTGAGTCTGCTACCTGTTTCCCACATCAACAACATTGAAATGAGAAAGCGATTCTTCGCAATTTTTGAGGTCAACCATGCCATAAGAGTCGGGTGACGATGGTTAAGCGAAGTGACGCGGGACCTAGCAGCGACTCAACAGCGGCAAGACGGCAGACTTGTCAGAAGCCGCGCGCCTTGCACAGGCGTGAACAAGGCATGAAGCCAACTCTTTAAAACAGTTTTAGATGACGATGTGAGGCTCTCACGCAAAAATACAGAAGCCTGTTAGAACGGGACACTTTCTAGTTCAATTGCGGGCCTACGCACTGAACGACGAGTCATTGGTTCTACACATGACTCAACGCTTAATCTATCTCGAAGTATCGCGTATAGGCAGCGAAGGGCATTCCCAGAAAACTTCGAAGATCTTCACGAGCACGAACTCTGCAATTTCCCCCCTCACTCGCATGCTTGCAGCCCCAAGGCTCCAGAGGTCACACATCAGCATTCACCACTTGCTTCTGGGGAGCCTCATTTAGTGTAATTGGCCCGCCTCCACTATGACGATGTCGCGGGACCGTTCGTATTTCATCGGGCTGTCTCGGTATCGCTAATCAACTCCGCGGCCACTTCGATCACAGAGAGCACCAAAGTGATCAATTCGACGCATCCACTTCGGCAAGTATTTCTCTTTAACTTGAAGGTGTCTTTAGTTGTAGAACCTATGAATTACGGAACACAGCCTACTGCCGGCCAAAAGGCTCTTCTTGGGTAGACCATACTTTCGTCGCTAGGGTGTTTGGAAAATGAATGGGTCTAAACCGAAAATATCGCCTAATCGCTCTTGGTAACAAAGTGACACAAAAGAGACGGCTGGAAGGGCTTTTGTGATTGCTATGATCAATGTCGTCATACGCCGGCTTTGGGTCGCACGACGGATGAGATACAGATGAGGTTCACCAGCGAATCGTCGTTACACTATTTTGCGTCATCTTATCACGGTTCTGAAACTCTGGGAGAAAACAATGATTACAACCACTGAACTATGGTTAGAACTACATCAACATCAGCAGCGTAATAATCACACGGGAGACTACTCCGATTGTCTCATGGTCTTCGCTGTCGAACTTAAGTTTCACAAGTCACTGCATCTAACTTCACGCAACTAATCGTTCCTTTTCTATAGGTGACCATCCTCAATGCCAGGGGTCGTTGCTACCTATAACCCATTTCACATTTCAGCTAGCTATGAAGAAGGTGCTGTCCAGACGGTAAGCTTCAAGTAGAGAATTCCGGAACATACTACTCCATACGGGCATGAGAGGGGCATTTCAATCTCTTTTTACCATCAATGCCGTTTTATGAGCGAGAGACTGAAATCGTTAACGAAAACCTAAGTAGACTACTGGTTAGGGCGACGGCCATAATGAGGTCAGTATTTGATGACAATTACAGTCGGAGCCTCATACCCCTTGGTGTAGCACAACATCCAATTGTGATGCATCCGCACCTACCTAGGCAGGTACCTTCCGGTGGGATGCAAGCCCTTATCGACGCATGACAACAACGACCGGTGCATCCTCTGAACGATGATATCTTAGACTGATATTAAAGTATTGCCACTCGGTCCTGAATCTCAAACTATGGCATTTGATTATGTAGGGCGTATAGGGCGAGGGCACTGACGGTTGAAAACTCAAAGCCATGTCTGTGAGAACCTCGTCTAGAGCAATTAAACCTTGCATGTCAACTTAAGCTTAAGAGCTTATTGCAAAACCACAACTGTCCGTCTTTCCCCGGCATTGCCTATGCTGCCCTCTTTTTAGGCTCTCCCTGGATTCTTCTTCCTCTTTACCGTCGGAACCTAGCCGAACGTCATGCCCGAGAGTAAATGCGTAACGTGCCTCCTTACCTCCGTCGATGCCTTCATATCTATTAGGGTTGCTTGGTCCTTTTCCATATCTGTACCTTGCTGTATATTGTACCTCGGATGCCTTCTTAATTTCCATTTTCTTCCCCCTCTCCTCATTTACAGTCCATCCGTAGGAGCCGGAAGCCGAACATGTGTGCCCTAGAGTGACTGCTCCCCAACTCTGCGAGGCGCCCTGATTACAGAACGGTCGCACTCGATGATGCATGAAGAAGCTCTCTGATGACGGCTGTCAACTTCTGCTGAATTCCTGCCGTTAAGATCAGAGATCATATTTTGGAGCACTTTTCGCACAGCCATCGCCTCGTTAATCATGGCGTTTTCGTCTCACCATTCACCTTCAACTTCACCATCTAACTTTCTTCCGAATTACATTTCAATGAGGTCTCAATCTAGGATAGGATTGTATGAGTATTGGGCATTGGCACTTCATCCCCAATACCCAATTTGAATCATTTCAAAGAAACACCATAGATCATCAAACATCCGGATACTCAAAATGGACGTCAACCTTGACCTCAAACTCGCCTGCCAAGCGACCTAGCCCCACGTGGAGAGCTTGCCTGCATTCATATCAGCACGTGCAGTCAACGGTACTCTGTGATCAGAGTGGAACACTTGTCGGCATGCGGAGTAATCCGCGACATTTTCTGCCTACCCCGTCTTCGAGGGTTTGAGGTGAGGGTGATGCCGGTGGGAGGATAAGGTTTGCTGTCTTGCTGGGCTTGTTGAGACCCGCTTGAAATTGATACTGTGTAAGGGGTGCATTCTTCAAGCCCCTGCAACTTTCAGTGCTACCTGATGTAGCTTGCACTGTACGAATGAGTCGCTGACATGTCCCTGCTGAATCGCGTATGCAGACGTAGTTTGTTCGAGTTGAATATCAGCTCTCGTGCTTAGCAATTGAATGGGTTCCATTGAACGCGCCCAGCTCAGTGGAGTCTTGCAATCTGTACGTGCAATAAACTTGAGCAATGGCCTGGATGGGGCAATACCGAATGTCATGGTGATCCTGCAAGGGGCAAGGGTCCTTTGCAGATAAGACAACAGAATCCGAGAAACCAACTGACTAGAGAGAAACAGGTGGCTGATACAGGGGATACAAGGAAATATTCTGCTCAAACAAAGCTGGCACAATAGCACGCAAACGGCGATTCCTAGATGCGCATATGCCGCAGGGTTGAGAGACCAGGCCTCGACCCCAGAGCAGTACGAAGTGGGGCGCCACCGGTGAACATTTGTTGGAGCGCTTCGACTGCTAGACCCTTGAAGCAGACCAGATCAAGTACTAGTAGGGGTCATTCATGTCATTCAATCACAAGTCCGCCCTGAACCTCATTGCAGTGATCACCTCTTACTTCCTGAGCCAGTGACTGGAAGCATAGTATCGAATAATCGTCAGCAATGGCGTCCAACACGTCGTTATATGGGTGCATACTTGCAACTATCTTGTTTTACTTCAGTTACAAAGCAGTGGCCGAACGGCGAAGAAGGGCTGGCAAAGTCTCAGTTACAAGCCTTCCCATACTTGACCAGGGCAAATGGTGGGACGTGTTCAACCTCAAGCCCAAGTTCAGCTTCTATCTCGATGGCAGAAAGGCTCTTGGGCGCGCAATTGAGCAAGCCAATGGCAAACCCTTCCGCATCGTTGGTCCTGGAAGAACACTTACCGTCTTGCCTCCCCCCTACGCAGAGGATATCAGAAATGACAAGAGACTGGACTTTGGGAAGGTCGTGGCCCAGGTATCTTCTACTCTCTGCACTTCTTGATGAGTATGTTCTAAAAGTTGTTTCAGTTTGTTTCTCATGTAATCCCCGGTTTCGAGGGTTTTGCAAGCGGTCTGAACGACCTGCCCGTCGTCTTGGATATGTGCAAATACAAGTTGACAAGGGAGCTTGGTATGTACAAAGATATGAGACTTTAAGGAAGTTAGCTTACCAGTCTCTAGCGAGTGTTATAGAGCCTCTGCCGGCTGAGTCCGAGATGGCCATTGAAGATATTTTACAGATACCTCACAGCGACGGTAAGAACATTCCATTAGATGCAGAACTTCTTTGGATTAGAACAGTGGACTAACACTTATACAGAATGGCAGAAAGTTCCAATCAAGCAGCGTCTGAATCTGCTTGTTGCTCGTGTCTCTGGGCGCGTTTTCCTCGGTGAAGAGCTGTGCCGTGACCCGGCGTGGCTCAGCATTGCCGTCAGTCACATCATGACCGGCTTCCTGGCAGCTCTGAGTCTGAGAATGTTTCCAGCATTAATGAGACCCTTTGTTCACTGGTTTCTGCCCCCTTGCCGCAAGCTTCGTTCCCAAGTGGAGCAGGCCCGAAGTCTGATCCGCCCTGTCATTGAGAAGCGAAAACAAGAGAAAGCGGCAGCCGTTGCGAACGGCGAGACTCCCACAGAGTACAACGACAGTATCGAGTGGTCGGACACGTATTCGAATGGTCGCAAGTTTGATCGCGCGGATCTTCAGCTTGGCCTTTCCATTGCCTCCGTGCACAACACGACCGATCTTCTTTCGCAAGTGGTATACGATCTTGCCGGTGATCCTGAGATGGTCCAACGCCTGAGAGACGAAGCAAAGGAAGTGATTGGGGAATCAGGATGGTCCAAGACGTCCCTCTACAATTTGAAGCTACTTGACAGCGTCATCAAGGAAAGCATGAGAATCAAGCCCATTCTCACTGGTAAGTCGCATGCGGACAAGCTCACGCAGTCTTCAACGGAGTGATGCTGACAAGTCATGTCGTTGAACAGTCGCCATGCCCCGCGAAGTCACCGAGGAGATGACTCTTCCAGATGGCGTGATATTGCCAGAAGGCACTGTCATCGGCGTCTCAGCAGAGCGTCACTGGGACTCTGACATCTACCCTGAGCCGCATACCTTCATCGGGGACCGCTTCTTGAAGATGCGACAGACTCCCGGGAAGGAAAACGTTGCCCAGCTCGTAACGACCAGCATTAACCACCTGGGGTTCGGACACGGCAATCACGCGTGCCCGGGCAGGATTCTCGCCGCGGCCGAGATCAAAGTGATCTTGACTCAGCTGATCCTGGGGTACGAGTGGAGAGTGATAAAGGGCCAAGAGCCAAAGATTCGGGTGCTCGGCGTGAATCTCGACTCAGACCCTTCAGCCAAAATTGAGATTCGGCGGTGTGCGGTGTAGTAGTAGTAACAGTATGAAACTGGAGGCCATTTGAAAAGGCCCGAAAGATCTCGCGTGCGCGACTTGGCCAAGGACGTAACTGAAGTCGGACTGGCCGAAAATGAAAATGAGTTGTGATCGGCGTAAAGCCCGTAGCCCCCAAAGACGAGCATAAGGCTGTGATGAAGAACACGACTCGCGGTTGCAGGTGCAGATCAAGATGTAGCACGGCAAGAGGAACATGTGCATTGGCATTACCGGGGAGGAAGCCGAGCCAATGACTCGGGATACCCTGGGCACAACCTCGGCGCGAGTTCCAGTGAGACCCTTGCCTGCAGGGTATCATTTTGAGGAGCTTCGTTGCTGTACTGTTTGGGAACATGTTCGCGCAACCTCTTACCGGCTGCAACGAAGGCCCGCTTCAAGCTCGAAGCCTCGAATGTTTGCTGGCGTGTTTGTCAGACCCCCAGGTGCGTTCCTCTTGTTGGTTCTCGAAGTTATCGCCAAAGATGACCTCGTCGCTACTTTGGAGCTCGCCCCCCGTTGGGCTAGAGTCTGGTAGTGTGAGGAGAATGTTCACGCTGCTATTTTGCGTTGTAAGTGATGAAGAAATTTCCATAAACGTGCAGTGAAGGTTGGTCTGACATGCTGCAGAGTGTCCTGTACACGCTTTGGAGGATCTCATACAACGTCCTCCTCCATCCTCTACGCAAATTCCCTGGGCCGAGGCTTTGGGCAGCATCGCGCATACCCTTTGCAGTCACTTGTGCCACGGGTCAGGGGCACCGGAAGATCTTGCAACTGCACGAAAAGTACGGCGATATCGTACGAGTTGCTCCGGATGAGCTAGTCTTCTGCTCACCAGACGCGTGGAAAGAGATTTACGGGCGCCGGAAAACCGCAAGAGGCGAAATCAGCAAAGATTACGTGCATTATGCCGAGGCCAAGGACAGTATTCTTGGAGCACCAAAGGACAGACATACCCAATTACGGCGAATCCTGAGCCGCGGCTTCACCAACTCAGCGGTGCTCGATCAAGAAGGTCTGATAAAGTCTCACGTCGATCAATTGTGAGTTTCATTCTTTTCAGCCTCGGACGAGGTAACAGTAAGGCGCTACATCGAGGTTCTAGTTACTGATGGATGATGCCCCGCTGCAGGTTCAACATTTTGGCTGAGCATGAACAATCACAAGGGCCCCGAACGCCAATCGACATGAACAAGTTGTTCGACTTCGTGGCTTTGGATATCATCACGGATTTGGGCTTTGGCGATTCTTTCCATTGTCTTCATACACGAAAATACCACCCTTGGGCTCAATTCTTTTTGGACGCACTGCCCGCGATTGCTCTTGCTACCGCTTTGAAGCAGTTTCAACTCGTCTTCAGCGTTCTCATGGCAATGGCCCCCAAGTCTGTTCTTCAAAAACACGAGAATATGGTACGGCTCACAAACGACATTGTTGAAAGGCGGCTCGATGAGGCTGATCGACCTGATCTTATACAAGCCATGAAGGAGCCTACGTCTGGGCTCGATGCTAAAGTGAGTACTCTGCTTACTTCGGTCGGATGTCAATCAAAGGCTTACCGTATATGTTATCAGCAACCCTTGAGCTTGCAGGATATCCAAGCGAATGCCCAGATCTTGACAATGGCGGGGTATGACACAACTGCCACGGCTCTAGCAGGCACCACGTACCTTCTGGCAGCAAACGCCGATGTCATGGCGAGACTGAATCAAGAAGTACGGAGCTCTTTCAAAGAAGAAAAGGAGATTACTATCTCAAGTACCAAAAGCCTTGAGTACCTCAGAGCCGTCATTGATGAATCCCTGAGAATGTATCCGCCGGGTGCCTCAGGGATGCCGCGTCGCATAGGAGAGGAGGGAGACGTCGTTCTGGGTCACCACATCCCCGCAGGAGTAAGGCATCACGTCTTGGTTGTCCTATTCTTGCCTTACAAAGTATTCTTCGCGAATTAACTAACGCGAACCCCTTGAAAGACTATTGTGTCGATATGGCAGTACGCTATGTACCACCACGCGAAGAATTTCTCTGAGCCCGAGTCGTTCCTCCCTGAGCGATGGTCAAATGACAAGATCGATCTCAGCGACAAAAGAGAAGCGTTTCAGCCCTTCTCATTTGGGCCTCGTGACTGCATCGGGAGACAGTACGTTTGACTTCTTTAAATCCTTGTGCCACACACCTCTTGATAGACGATACTGACCAACGTTGCGCAAAGTCTCGCCTATGCCGAGCTCTGCATCATCATTGCTAGATTGGTTTGGAGATTCGATCTGGAACTTGATGATGTGCCTGGGCAGAATTGGCTAGGGCGGCAGAAGAACTACCTCCTTTGGGATCGAGGTCCACTCAACATTAGACTCAGACAAAGAGTATAACAGGACAACTTGAGCATACTTGCTAAGGTCATTTAGCTGGCCATGTGTAGAGTCTACAATATCCATAAGCCATTCAAAGTGATCTGATTTCTAAGTTGCTTCAATAATTCTACTACGTTTGCTAATTGTGGAATTTCTTGTGCTTTTCTTCTTCCCAGAATCCAGCGGAATTTGTAATCTGTCTTATGTACTACAGCATTCCGTAGCAACAACGTACCAGGGCCTTGGCCTTTCTGATATCGTTTTTGAAGCTTTCGCATTCACTTACTAACCGCAAAAGTGATGTAAGAGTGAGACAAGTTTGAGCAGAGGTAATGTCGAACTAATAAGGTACAATGAGTTCCCCAATATCCATCTCTTCCTTCCTCCTGCGGATCTGAATCTTTGTCCATGGACTTGCTGCATTCAGCACTCCAAGATTAACTACATGCGGACCTTCAACGGGGAACCTCCACTCGTACTTCAGAAGGAAGTGGCACAGGATGATCTTGACCTCATTCGCGGCAAAGAACCTTCCAGGACAAGCGTGAGAGCCGTGACCAAAGCCGAGCTGGTTGGGGCTGGTAGAAACCAAGTACGATTGCTGCTTCAACTCCGGGTTTTGGCGCATACGGTGGAATCGGAGACCGTCAAACTTCTCGCCGTCCTCGCAGAAGGAGTTGTCCCACATGTGAGTTGGCCCCACTCCAAGAAGCGTTCCTTGGGGGATGAGCATCCCGTTGGCGAGGCGGAAATCCTCCACAGCGATGCGGTTGAGGAAGCCTAAAACAAATGTTAGTTTTCAAATTCAAGAAATAGGGGGAACATGTACTGACAGTTGGCAACCGGGTTAATCCGCTGCACTTCCTTCAGAACACTGTCCATCAAGTCGAGTTGAGCCAGCCCTGCGTTACTAAGACCATGAACACTCAACACAGAGACAATCTCCTGACGGAGCAGGTCAATAAGCTCTTCGTGCTCTGATAGAGCAAGCAGTGTCTTCTCAAGAAGATCCGCGGTAGTATGGATAGCTACCATCGCCAGACTAATCTGAGCCGTCGCCATGTCAATCTTTCTGCTGAGCGTAGCCAACGCCTGATCGAAAGCATACTCCGGCTCGAGGCCGCTCTCCTTTGCCCGCTCAACCTCGCGGGCGCGCTGGTCCATGATGGGCTTAAGGACGCGGCGGCATCTGACGAGGTCGTATCTCAGAAGCCAGCAGGGAGGAAGAATCCACTGCACGAAGCGTTTGCTCCATGTCGGGAAGAAGCGCAGCGTGATGCTGGCAATGAGGAAGTGCTTTGTGTACTTGGCCATCGCCCCGAGCCACTCTTCGCTGCGGCAAAAGGTCTTGCCTCCAAAGACTCTTGAAGATGTTTTGGCTACGAGGCTGACGATGGGTGCGCCAAGTTTGAAGTCCTTCCATTCTGCTGATGTGAGCTTCAACAATGCACTTTGAGCAAACGGGGCAAGTTTGAAACTCACCATAGCTGTCTGAATACACCTCCGAGAGGGAGTCTGAAACTTCTTCCGAGATGGCTGGGATCATTTTACCTGAATTTTGACTATAAGCCGACAAAGCCTCAAAGGATTGAGCGCCTTTTCAAAGCCTGATGATTTACATACCCAGATTCTTGGTTGTCAGATGGTCCTTGACCAACTTCAACATATGCTGGTCAAGAACATCGCCGATTGGCTCGAACCCTTTCAGAGAACCATTTTGGACCTTGATATAAGTTAACATGAGTTCAGACTTTCCATGCTGACAACATACCTCTTGGATAGCTTTCAGACTACTCATCACAGGATTCACACGAATTTCGCTAATCATCGAAGACGGTACGATGAGCGCCTTCCCCAACTCCATGTTCAGCCAGTACGGCGTGTCATGATACTTTTCCGCATACGAAGCAAAGTGCTTCCTGGGCGCCTTGATGAAGGCGGCCAGACGGAATAAAGTGACGAACTCAAACGGTCGTATGGGATTCGCGATAGGGAAACCACCCTTGCCGACCGCCTTCTCTCCCATCGCCATGTAAGCGATGAGCATCAGAGAGGCAGCAACCAAGTAGGGCAATAAGCCGGCATTGCGGAGTGCTTCAGCGTCGAAGCCCGCAACATACAGCCGCTTGAGGATCGACATTGGGCTGAGAGTTTTCGGAGAGACTGACAAGAAGAGTGAATGTTGCTGGTTGGAAGGCGACCTCTGGCGACGGCAGCCGTGGATGGGGATGACGGCGGATATCCTACGAAACACCAACTGCATGTATTTGCCAAGAGCAGAGAAAGACGGGAGAAAAGCTGATCTCCGCGCTAGTCATACACCCTTGAGAGATCAAAACCACAAGCAGGGGGGCTCTCTCACAGCCTTGACATCATGAAGCCGTTCTTTTTCCGATCAGAAAGTTTAAATGGCAAACAGGAAAAGATTCCCGTGCCCCTGTTTCCATTCACAGACGCAAGCTCGCGTACTCCGGGATTTTCCCCATAACGAGACATATTGGCGTTTGAACGCAGCTGGCATCGCCAGCCATTCCGAGCACGCGCGGCAGAGTGAAGTGGGCATCGCAAGAGTCGTTGTTTACACGCCGAGTCATGTCGACCGCTGCTGTCGAGAGCAAGATCCTCTCGGCCTGGGCGCGGGCTCGGCACGGGCACGGTGCGGGCACGGCGCGGGGCGGCGTTTGCTAGGGCTAGACAGTTCTTGACAGTGTGTGTGTTACGTGCCGGGGTTCTCTAGTGTGATGTTTTCGCAACGTCCGAGGGTGAGTGGGGGAAGCCGTGCCCCTCGGATTGCGACTCCGACTCGCGAGGCAACACCCTTGCTTGGTTTAATATACATCTCAGGTCCAATCCGGTGAGGCCTTTGATAATCGTGGGCGCGCCCGCAAGAACCCAGGCCGTTGTGATGCACACCCTTGGGATGCGACTTACGTGACCCCGCCATAGTCCGGGGATGCTGACTCGAAAGGGTTTCTATCTGATCGTCACCTAGAATACCCTCAGATAACAAGAAATGGCATTCATCGCCGTGAAGCTCATGCCGTCTCCAGTAGTGGTTGCTCTTATACGTGTTGAAAAACACACCACAAAGACGCGAGCACCAGTCCTCCCCAGCATTAGCGGCGCGCGTCATCGTACCACACTTACACGGCAATTGACTTTACTTGAAATTTTCAACATCGGACTTCGTTTGACTTACACGGCGATTTGACCTGCATTTGGGTTTTACAGCAAACCACTGCGCATCGCCGTCTTGCGCTCAACGCACACCCACC
This sequence comes from Colletotrichum chrysophilum, assembly GCF_026319265.1. NCBI lineage: Eukaryota > Fungi > Ascomycota > Sordariomycetes > Glomerellales > Glomerellaceae > Colletotrichum > Colletotrichum chrysophilum. Next base: position 374,665 of record NW_026517318.1, on the reverse strand, counting down.
CACACACACCATGCCTACCTTCGCGCAACCACTTCCAGACGACATCGTCGCCTCGTCGGGGCTGCGGTCAAAGTTCCGGCCTCATGTGCACGGCAACTACCAAATCTGCGTAGAGCCGTCAAAGGGGATGGAGACCTTCTACAACGACGCCATGTCAACGCAGCTTGAGTCCAAGACATTGGCAGATATCCCAGGGCTCGGGCTGGTCCACCCAATGGCGCTGGCTATGGCGAACTGTCTTCCGGAGCGGCTGCCGGCCATCACACGATTTGCGGACTTTACTATTCTGAATGATGATTATTATGATATTGCGAAGAGAGACGAGGTGAGATATACACCAAGCCCAGAGCAGGAGCTGTCTTGAATATTGTGGACTAACGCAGAGTTTCTTGACAGATTGAGAAAGTCAACAGTGATATCCAAGATGCGCTGCAAGGCGCCTCAACGCCTGGCAGCAAGACCCAGAGCTCGGGCAGTTCTGATAAAGACTTCAAGCCAAAACAGATGCAGGCTGCTCTTGTCCTTGAGCTCATCATGCTGGATCAGCAACTTGCTATGGACATCATGTCGTCCTACAGCCAGGGCCTTGACGTGGCCACCTTTGCTCCGGACAACCTCAGGACCTTGGATGAGTACTTGCCCGTGCGGAAGGTCAACTCGGGTCTTGAGTAAGTGAAAACACCAAAACCTCTATCCACGGGACTCGGATTGAGATCAATTTTGCTGACCCATATTCCTAGCGTCACCGCTGAAATGGTCTGCTTTGACATGGGCCTCCGCATCTCCCCCTCCGACAAAGCCAAGCTCCGCCCGGTAGTCGACCTCGCCAACTTCGCCATCACCGTCGTCAACGACCTCTACAGCTGGCCCAAGGAAATCAAATGCCACCTCGAGACCCCGGGCTCCGAACTCCCCTTCAACGCCGTGGCGGTCCTCATGCGGTTCGGCGGGTACTCCGAGCCCGAGGCCTTCCGCATCCTGTACGCCAAGCAGGCCGAGCTCGAGGCCGAGCACCTCCGCCAGCTCGACGCGCTCCGCGCGCAGGAGGGCGGCCGGCTGCCCGAGAACCAGGAGCTCTACGTCGAGAACGCGCAGCGCGCGGTCTGCGGCTCGGAGCTGTGGAGCGTGTATACCAGGCGGTACCCGTCCAAGGCGGACCTGCGGCAGCCCGAGGTTGAGTTTGTGGACGGGGCGTTTAGGTATGTGGCTGACGGCGAGGGCGCCGGTGAGGAGAAGGTTGTGTCTGAGAGTGTGGACTCGTTGCCGACTACTGAGGTTGAGGACGAGTTCTCCTCGTCGGATGCGTCTCCGGGCTCTGTTGACCAGGCTATTTCGACACCGCCATCGACGACGTTCTGCAGCTGTGAAGATGAGGAGGAGCATATCGCCGACGTTAAGGAAGTATGCGAAGACGAGGCAGACGGTGTCCGGGACATGTCGGATATCTCCCAGAAGTCCAAGAAGAAGATCGACACCCTGCTTCCGGAAGGACCTGGACTCACCACCTACGCGTCCCGACTGGAGGCTGCTCCCGACCACGTTAGTTAGCCCCTCAAAATATCCCTAAAGCGAAGGATCAACAGCTAACCCATCTTTCATCTTCGCAGGCCGTCATCGCTCCAATCAAGTACCTCGCCACGCTACCTTCCAAAGGCGTCCGGGACACCTTCATCGACGCGCTCAACTGGTGACTCGAGGTCCCCGAAGACTCGCTGCGCACCATCAAGACCATCATCAGCATGCTCCACGATTCATCTCTTATGTACGAGAACAAACCCTCTCATTCGCAATGACACGAAGACAGAAAGGCGCTGACATATGACAATCCAGTTTGGACGACATCGAGGACGACTCTACCCTGCGGCGAGGCAGCCCCGCGGCGCACATGATCTTCGGAACAGCGCAGTGCATCAACGCGGCGAACCACATCTTCGTCATGGTGCTCGCCGAGCTGCAGAAGCTGCGCAGCCCATTGAAGACGGCTATCCTCATCGGTACGTCCAGCCCCGTCGGAGTGTTGGAAAGCATCAACAACTAATACGAAGCAATAGAGGAGTTGGAAAGTCTTTTCGTCGGACAGGCAGATGACCTGCACTGGAAATACCACGTCGACTGCCCCTCGACGGAGGACTACATGGAGATGATTGACAACAGTAAGTCGCCCTCCGCCACCACAAAACACGCCCAAGTATACTGACCAAACACCCCAGAAACCGGCGGCCTCTTCCGTCTCTGCGTCAGACTCCTCCAAGCAGAGTCAACAAGGACCGAGTAAGCCACCCCGTTCTCTCCCTCCCTAACCATCCACTAACACCCCACCCAGCGTCCTCGACCTCGACCCGCGCCCCTTCGTCCGCCAACTAAGCCTCTTCTTCCAAATCCGCGACGACTACCAGAACCTCGTCTCCGACGCCTACGCCAAGCAGAAGGGGTTCGCCGAGGACCTCGACGAGGGCAAGATCTCGCTGCCCATCATCCTCACGCTGCAGCGCGCGCGCACGCGCCCCGAGATCATGGGTGTGCTCAAGCACAAGCAGCCCGGCCCGATGGCGATGGAGATGAAGCAGTACATCGTGAGGGAGATGGAGAAGTGCGGCGCGCTCGAGTCCACGAGGGAGCTGCTGCAGGGGATGCAAGAGGACTTGATCGCGGAGCTGAGGAGGTTGGAGGGCGACTTTGGGGCGAAGAACGCCACGTTGGAGTTGGTGTTGAGAAGATTGTGGATTTCTTAGAACATGGGGTGCTTAGATTAGTTGTCGTGAAAAGGTTGCTCAAGGTTGGGAAAATGGGTCATGGGGCGTTTATTTGGTATTGGGATGAAGTACAATCGAGTTCTGAAATTGAGGGCCTTTGGGGCTGATGCTCAATACCGCGAGAACCAAGCAAGTGAGAGCCTTGAGGGACCGTCATCTTCGCAACCTGTTGTAGGGTATTGGGGTCAGTCACTGGATCCTGCCCCGGAAAGGGCCTCCAGAGAACGTAATCGTCGTCGACAATGGCCAATGGAAATCACCAGGTCAAAGTCTCTTGAAAATACAATCAATTATGCTGTGCTCCGTTATGTGTCACCCATTGCCTTGGCCGACAGAATTCGGCATGCCCATGAGGAGCTTCAAGAGTCTCCTATATTGACCAGAGAAGTATATCCATCTCCCATAATGAAACAATCCCATCCAATATTTGGGATACCTGAAGGTGCGCTCGAAGCAGACTACTGGAAGAGCTTGCTGCCGTGGTACTTGACTTCCTTAGGATAGGCGGAGGCGACGACGGCATCCGTACGCTCGGGAAAGCCCTTGAACGAAACGGCGTACGAGGCGACAGAGTGCGCAACCAACTGATGAGAAGTTAGTCTCAGAAAAAATGTCACCAGTCGAAATCATCTTACCTTGGTGTTGATCTCCCAAGCAGTCAAGTTCACGTTGCCGACATCATCACAAAGCTGGTGGTAGCAAGGATCATACCAGTCACCAGCCTTGCCGCCGAACTGCTTGGCCTCCTCCTTCGTCTTGATGCCCTCAGCACCTGTTGCAATACCTCCACCAGGGATGCCGTTGCGAATAAACGCATCGTAGTCGCTTCGGCCATCAAAAGGAATGAAGGTGTAGGGAAGGTCGTGTGCCTTGTACCAGTCAACGTACAAGTCGCGGAGCTCCTCGGAGCCGGTAGGGTTGACGGCGTTGGTGGCGTTGTAGACCTGGTAGGCGTAGTTGGGGCTGGCGAGCATGTCGTAGTCCATGAACAGGCGAATCTTCTGGTTCTCCTCGGGGCTGAGGACAGAGACGTAGTAGTCGGAGCCGAGAAGGCCCTCCTCCTCAGCGGCCCACCAGGCAAAGCGAACGCAGTTGTTGACGCTGAACTTGGTGAGTTGAGTGGCAATTTCCAGCAGAGTCAGACTGCCAGAGCCGTCGTCGTTGATGCCAGGGCCCTCGGTAACACTGTCGCTGTGGCCGCCAAGCATGACGCAGTTGTCAGGGTCGCCCTCAGTAGTCTGAGCCAGGATGTTGGTGGTCTGAATGGTGTTGACAACAGCGTCAATGTAGGCGATGGCGTCAACCTTGTCGCCCTTCTTAAGCTTGTCGATGATGGGCTGGGCATCATCCAGACCCAGGCCGAAGGTGGCGACGTGGTTGGGAGAAGGAGTACCAAGCGTTCCGTGGACGGTCTCGCTCTCGTAGTTGTAGACAATGGCAGCAATCGCACCAGCCTTGCCGGCGTTCTCGCTCTTGGTGCCAAAGGGGCACGTGCCACGGAGAACGAAGGCAATGTTGCCGTCGACCTCGGCAGGGTAGTCGGACTCATCGCAGCCTTCGTTCTTGACGAGAACCAGGTCGCCGTGGACAGGTTCCTTGTTCTTGGTCGGCGGCGTCAGGGCAAAGGGCGACGCGGACTTGGGGATCTGGTCACCAATGACAAGACGGGACTCGAAGACATTGCCCGAGACGGCGGGGAAGGTCTGGTTCCAGACCTTGTAGTAGTCGCCCAGCTTCTGGAGGTTGAAGTTGATGTAGTCCAACGTTCCGAGGTGACCTGTGAATTGTGAGCAAGTGGAGGTGGAACGTGGGACCGCGGGGGCAGGGCGTACCATCGCTGCCAATGACGCGCGTGGGGTGGTTGTACTCCTCCTCTCCCAGCTTTGCGATCTCGTACAGCTCCTTTGCGCGCGCGAGGAGGTTATCGGAGGTGATGGTGTCCTGCAGAGCCTCGGTCTCGACCAGAGGTCTCTTGGATGAAGATGTGGACGGCGATGTCGATGCAACAGGCGTGTCGTCGGCAATCAGCGGCGCTTGCTGGGCAAGTACCTGTTGGTCCTGCATATGCAGGGCGGCAGCGCCACCAAGCAGGGCCAAACCGGCCAATTGAAGTCGTCGTGCGCCCGCCATTGTGTAGCACTCTGTTCACGGACAAAACCTAGAGATGCAGAGATGATGTTGAGACGAGGTTGGGAGTTGTGACGGAGGGATGTGTCACAGACGTCAACACAAGAGCGAGAGAGACGGGTCAGAGACAGGCAGGTGGTCACACGGACACCATCCCGGAGCTGGGGCGAGCTGGGCTGGAGCTGTTGCGATAGACGACCGATATCGCGATATCGATATCGGTTAGTCATCCAGCCGAGGCGCAGCGGCTGGCCCCTGTCTGTTTCATCATCGGACAGCTCTTATCTTATCGCAGCTCGCCTGTTGAATGCTGACATAAGGTTCTCTCCTGATAAGACATGGTCCCCTCGCCTCCCGACGCAATTACGTACGGGGTGCGTCGCTGGCGCAGGGAAGGCGCTCCAAGTGCAGATTGCGGCTGCCCCTGTGCTCCCCGGTCGTTCCCAATTTCCAGGGGCCAAGCCGCCCCCCAATTCTAAAATGCGCAGGTTTTCATAGGGGGAATCAGGACACAGTGGACCGGAAGCTGCTGACAGTGGAACTGCTGGCCGCTGCTGCCGTTCCCCTCGGGTCCCGCATCCCTCGTCCACCACCTTTTTGGGGGCCGCATCCACATCCTGAGCCAGCACCAAACCCGGCGGGATACCTTGGACTTGGGACTTGGGACGAAGACGAGGCACGATCCGTCTTCCGTCTCCCTGGTTTGTTTGTACTCTGTTCTCTTGAGTACTCGCCCTCCTACCGTCTGCATCCCCGTCGTGCAGAGCCAGCCATGAGATTGAGCTGGACATCACCATCGACGACCGTCCAGAATGGGTGATACAGGAGCTACCGGAGCTTGGGCGAGAGGTGCGTTTTTTTGCTCGTTGCCGTCGGACAGCTGGACTGCTTCCACGTGTTGAACTCGAGCTCCGGGACACCCGTGTCGTGCTGACTTGCTTTTTCCCGATTGACAGACGCCGCCTCGTGGGCCTCGATACCGACCGAATTCTTGCTCGCGGAGCTTTCGAAACGACATGGCGGTGCGATGACGAGCGCCGAGGTCGTTGCCGGCGCCAATGCGACGAAGCCGCAATGCGGTTCTTCAAAGAAGGAGTCCTACGACACGCCGCTACATATCGGTGCCCTGATATTGATCCTGGCATTGAGCACGATATGTAAGTAGCTTTTCCCAATGGCAGTCATGAATTGCGACTTTGGGGGACTACAAACGAGGGCTCGCGTCTTGCGATTCTCGTCGTCGACGTGGCCCTCAAGGTTGCCAAGATCTAGGGAGCACCAGCTGACCTCGTTGCACCAGCATGCGGCATTCCTCTCCTCCCCCGGCGAACATCGAAAGGCCGACCTCAGAGTAGGATCATCTTTTACTGCCAGCACTTCGGAACCGGCGTCCTGCTCGCAACATCCTTCGTACATCTTCTCCCGACAGCCTTTACCTCCCTTACCGATCCATGCCTTCCCGACATCTTCAACAAAGGCTATCCGCAGACGGCCGGCCTGGTGGCCATGATTGCCGCCTTGTCTGTCGTGGCCCTCGAGTCGTATCTGGCCACCCGCGGAGCTGGCCACTCCCACTCACATTCGCACGAGTACGAGTACTGGGACGAGGAGGACAACGAAGGCGCATCGGGTGGAGGCAGGCAGGCGGCTAGCAGTCTAGCCACGCGCAGAGGCGGCTCGCACCGTCCATCAGACATCAATCTCGATAACATGGAGTCGACCCAGGGGCTGATGGCCGGCGCCTCGCCTCTCCCGAGCTCCACGCCGACAAAGGCAAAAGCGAATTCCCGGCTCGCAAACGAACGCGACAGCTTCGACGACGACGCATCCGATATCGACCTCGACATCGACGAACTCGATCCCGCGACTGCCGAGGGGCCCAGGCGCAGAAGCTCAGACGACCGTCCCAAGATCACGGTCACCCCGGGTGCACCACAAGTCGTCACCGAAGAGGAACAAAGCCGGCTGCTCCGACAATGTCTGCTCCTCGAGGGCGGCATTCTCTTCCACAGTGTCTTCATTGGCATGGCCATCTCCGTCGCGACGGGCCCAACTTTCATTGTCTTCCTCATCGCCATCAGCTTTCACCAGACATTCGAGGGCCTTGCCCTCGGTAGCCGTATCGCCGCGATCCAGCTCCCTCGGTCCTCAATGCGACCCTGGCTCATGGTTCTTGCTTTTGGAGGCACAACGCCGCTTGGACAACTCATTGGATTGATTGTTCATAACTTGTACGACCCAATGAGCCAGACGGGCTTGCTCATGGTGGGCTTCATGAATGCCATTTCGGCCGGCTTGCTGTTATTCGCCGGGCTAGTGCAGCTCTTGGCAGAGGACTTTCTTTCAGAAAAGAGTTACAAGATACTCAACGGCAGGAAGAGGCTGAATGCGTACCTGGCCGTCATTGGCGGTGCGTCGCTGATGGCTATCGTGGGCGCTTTTGCATAATGCGTCTATACCAAGAGAAGACAGATGGGTAGACTATACAGTTTAATCAAAGCGTTGCTTCGATTGCGTTTATGGGCTTATCTAGCCTGGTGAACCATCGATTTGCATGATTGAGTTTGCATTCCCGGCTGTGCTCTTTTCCTGTCAATACCTTATTTGGTGAGACCCGACGAAGCTGTCATTAGAGTAGTCGGTGATTAAGTTTCAGTTGTGACAGTGATGAGGTGGAACCATCAATGCATATATGAAAGGCCCTTCTGTTTTCCTCCTTTCAGCTCTCAAAAGCAAATGGGTTGTTGGCACCTTTACTCCTCAGGGTTCAGCTTGCTGAAATTTCCCAAATGCGAGTGTCAAGTGATGGAAATATGTGTGCCAGGGGCGACGTTCAACTCCTTTAGTATGGCTTGTGTAGTCTCACTGATGTCTCTCTGTTCCGGTCTGATCTTATTCGTAAGGAAACACGGCAAGCCATCTGAGAAATGGCCAGACATCAATGCAACTCGTTTGTGAGTGGTTCGTGTGCTGGCTGCATGTGAACATAGACTTGCGGTGAAGCAGGTTTATAGCTCCCTCTCTCTGACTGACTCCCCGTGTGAGTCAAAATTTGGCTTGTGAGTTAAATTTTGCGTTGGCCTGTGTTGATATTTATAGCGAACGGGTCGCTGAGCTATGTCCATGACTTTCTCCGCCGCGCTAGCAGGAGTGTGGGGTATTAAAGAGAGGATGTCATCTTTGTTTTTTTTTTCCGTAAAGACAAATGTAAGCAGCGGGCTGCGGCCAGCAAGGCTTGTCCTGGTTACTCTCATTATGACTGAAAAGTCGCTGGCGGCAAATAGCAGCCCTTGAGGATTGCTTATGCGGGAATAATACTCTGATGCCAATGGGGAGATATGGCGACGAAGATATGGCCTCGTAATGAATGAGAGACTCGTTTTTGGTGGTGCAAAATTGCGAAGCAATAGTCAAATCCTGAGCTCTGTGAGATCCAATGAAGTTGGGTCCAGCTCTCACATTGTTGTTGTTGTTGTTCCTGTACTCTTGTCCCTCGTGGTCTGTCACCTTCACGACGGCCCTATGTGTGTACAGATGACCCTGACACACTACCCACCACGGCCGCGAGCTGATGGAGGCAATATAAAGTAGAACATGGGATTTGACATGCAACTTACAAAACCCGACGATGAGGGTCTCGGGGTCTACGCCGTCACACATTACGGCTTCATTGGGCAGGTAGGTCTAAAGATGCTGTTGCAGTCTCCCTTCACTGTTTACTGCACCAAACGGGCTGCCATCTGGATCAGCCTTTTACTATAAATCTCTATTCAGTATCGGTTCTCTTCGTCTATTCGCTAGAACGAACTCAATTGAGGGCTGTCAGCGAAGGCTTTGGCGTCAATTTATAACAATCGCTGCATTTCATGTGAGCCACCCCGACGAATCGGCAATTGAAGCACCTTCAATTGCATTAAGAGGCTGAAATGGATACGTTGGGGGAAAAAAGCTTCCACCCAAATGCTTAAGATGATTTAAATCATTTCTAGGGAGTCTCAGTAACTGAAGCAATCTCCGTCGGTTTACCTACCACCCAAGGACTGTTGAAATATCAGTCTTCAGGGAACAATAAAAGCATACACGTGTTTGAACTTATTGAAAGCTTGACAAGCATCCAATCAGTTGGGCTGCACTTCAGTTTCTGCAGCCCACTCCACGAAACTCACGAACCAAATTTTGTCACCCTGAACAAAGGTGGTAAATCTCCCAAGTCCGTACCAACCATCGTCCGTCGTCATATCTCCCTGCCTATTTCAAATGTATCCTCGACAATCCAAGACAGAGTAACACGCATGTGCCTCACATCTAACCTTGCTATGTACTACCTTGCAGTCTTTCTGATTCATGCGGAGAACTGGGAAGAGCCTGTCATAATTGCACTCAAGCAGCACTATTGCCCATCAAGACGACTGTCCAAAAGCTAGGCATGCCATGTTTTATATGCCACCGATGACCAGCATCGTGCTCTTGGTGCCATTTATGAGTTAGACAGTGGGCTATCAAGTGTAAGTTCTGATGCCAATGCAATCGTCCATAGGTGATTCGAACACCGTTTTCAGGAAAAGGTACGTGAAGTTCCATGAGATGGGTGCAAGATCACATTCTTTATGCCGTCCGTCGCCCTCTTATGTTCTTCTTACCTCTGCAAATACAATAACCAATCGACGACGATGACTCAAGCCGACAATTGGTTTTCGCGGACGGTTTGCCGGAGGTCAACCTTGGAAAACTCATGGCTTTCTTAAATGGGCGACTTGCGTGACCTTATTAGGATGAGAATGAACCTAGGCCTCCTAGCTTGAAGTCTAAGCTCATTTGGTGAGAATCTCAAGCTGCGCAGGCAACATTGGTCTTTCTGTGCTTTCTAGGGAGGAATATGGAACTCTACAACCCTTCGACGCGATCAGTTCGCTTAGGCATTGACTGCCAAGTCTTTGATGTCATCATTCTGCTGGTTTAGTTAGGCATGTTGCGATTGTTAGGTATGTTTTGACAAAGCAATTCTTCTCTCTTCGTTGAGTTGTACAGCTTATGGCGAAATCTGAGATATCCATTGCTGGTTGCCAACCTGATTCTCGGGGGAGCCGGTACTTGGTCTTGTATGTTTCCCAGCACAGAACCTCGCTCTGTCACTTGTCATAACATTTAAATGATTCGCAGTTAATACTCTACCAATGCTGGTGCTGTAGAGGCGAGGCAACCAAACTTGAGCAGTATGTCTACTCAAGCTTTCCGCGTTCGCTATCATTTAGCATAACACAATCAGGATTCTACGCTCATAATCTCAAGGGAGGACGGCATTTGCGCTGTGCGTTCCAAGGAGGTTGTGCTGGGGGGCTTCTGATACTTTATACATCTTGAAGTAAGGCAAGCCTGCAGATGGATCATATCATATTTAACGGACAGACTAACATTGTCTGAGGATTCAGTGAATGCGCATTTATATCTCATTTACAAAGTCCACTTACTGAAATAGCCTAAATGGCTTCAACAAGTCAAAATTATTAGAAGTTTTAGAAGAATAATTCTGTTCTCTCTATCTGGAGAAGCGTTTCCATCCGGCAAAGATACTCAGCGTCTCTTGAAGATTTGATATCCCGAATCCCAAATGGAGGCTTAAAAGAGTAAACGCGATACCTCTTCACGGATTATGTGATCAGAAACTACGAAAGCCGTGGATGACGGAAAGAAATTGTCTCTGCCAAGATCCGCACGCACATGGTACAGGCAGTAAAGTCACCCTGCATCTTCCATCTCCTGCCGGACTCGCGTGCCGATCACAACCACACAACGTATGTGGGAACCAACGAGTGGCCCCAGAAATTTTACCTGCAGAGCAAACCCCGCAGCGGCTTTGAGGACGACACAGGCAACACTTCTGCGCGGGACTTTTGTGCTCTCAAGCATCGGAAAGCTCTGTACTTTGACAATCTCTGCTTACTAGCCACAGTTCCCGTGGTTGAGCCACCTATCAGCATGAGCCTTTCACTAGGCTCTCCATTTGCTGGCCTGCAGCTAGATCATGACGCCTCGTTTAGACTGTTGGAGCTGCAGCCTGGTCGACGGGATGACCCCATTTCAATCCGACTTCTCTCTTTCGACTTAGAAGGCGCCCCATCGTACGAAGCCCTCTCGTACGCTTGGGGCGATCCGTCAGAGACTGAGCATATCTCTGTCATATCAGGAGCATCTGAGATGACCCTGGATACACAATTTCACGCCACGAAGAGCTGTGCTGCAGCCCTCCGGCGGTTGCGATCCGCCGAAGTGCCCCGGATGCTTTGGATAGACGCTATCTGCATCAATCAATCAGATATACCTGAGCGTAATCATCAGTTGAATTTGATAACTCGCATTTACCGCACCGCCTCTCGCGTAGTAATCTACCTTGGAGAGAAGAGCGACGAGGACGATAGCGACGCGATCATGGACTGGGTGCAGGCCCTCCATGCTTTATCTCATACCGGACAACGGCCCAAAAGACCCGATGGAGAAAGGATCGAGCGCTTTTTGAGGCGCAGTTGGTTCACGCGTGTTTGGGTTATGCAAGAAATTCGGGTCGCGATGGCAGCAGTCGTTGTTTGTGGGGAGAAGGAGGTTGATTGGGATGCGTTTCGGCAGCTGAGGTACACGTTCTACAACCCCAGACGATCCAAGTGGTTGCCTTATACAGTTCAATCCCTGATATCTGGCGGGTTTGACAGCTATTCATGGCGCCCGTCATATCCTGTGCGGCTTTTACGACTGCTGGAAAGGACCCGGGAATTTGATGCTACAGACTCTAGGGATAAGCTATTTGCCATCCTGCCTCTCTTAGACTGGGATTCACAGCAATACTTAGACGCCAACCCAGAAGCACGAATCTCCAATCATGAAGAGTCAGCATTTGACATTGGTGGAGTTGACTACGGTCGCCCGGCAGCCGAAGTTTTCACACAACTCTCTCGGCAACTAATTGACGCCATCGGTTTGGACGTTCTCCAAACTGTCATCACTCCTACAAGGATCTCGGGATTGCCATCTTGGGCGACAGACTGGAGCATTACGGATGTGTATTTATACAACGGACCATTCTGGAAAGGACCAGAGAGGTTCGTCGACATAGAGAGAGAAAGGGATCATGCGTCGCCGTCCACCTGGTCTTTCTCAAAGTATGTCGGTTTCAGTGGCTTGGAAAGCATTGAGCTCCGTGTCCTTGGGGGGTTGGCTGGAACCATACTAAGGCTTGGCGAACTATGCGACGTCGCTGAAAACATATTCCCCTTGGAGCAGTGGAGGCGTATGTGTAACCAAGCTCATTTGAAAACCCCTGAAACTTATGTCGGGCTATCGCTATTTGCTGAAGCGATCGTTGAGGATCCTCAGCGGCGAAAAGCGGCCAATGTCTACTCGGTTCTGGACGAGATTCAAGCCTTCAATTCTCAGAATCTCCCTGGAGATGTTGAATCTCCCGCAGCAATGGATTTTCCAGCCTCTGACAATAGGACCGGGCGCACATGCGGAAGCAGTGAGACGTGGCAGATCAGGAATCTCTGCGAATACACAAGCCCTAGCTTCAGATTTGAAGCTGAGGCCATATTCGGTCGTTGCCATGGTCGAAGGCTTTTCATAACGGACACCGGATTGCTTGGGCTCGCACCCAAATCGACACAAGTCGGGGATCAAGTACTCGGCCTGGCGGGATATGACGTTCCTTTTGTAGTCAGACCTGCAGAAAGTCCTTCAAACGTCTTCCAATTAGTCGGCTGCTGTTCATCACAAGGGTTCTTGGACTTGCTCGGGAAATATGAGGATATAATTCTTCGCTGAGCTTGATGCTACGAGCTCTTAATGCAGATATTTCATCTGGGGGCGACTTTAAGAATTGTCGATTTCAATTCGCCAAGCATCATGGCAATATTCTGAGCACGAATGCTCGGTTTGGGTTTCATCTATGTTAGCATATCAGTACTTCATCAATACCGCTTCTGATTCGGAGTTGAAAATAGGGAAAACTCAATATTCAGTCTATGAAAGATGGTACTCGTAGCTACGTGACTCACGATGTGTATTCGTCTGGCTCATCCACAATTGACCCCGTCCTTTTCAAAGGATTCGTACTCCCAGATTGCACAGTCAACTTGGTTCCTTCAGCCTGCAACGCTCTTTGGAAGCTAGATCTGAGCACCAGGACTTGGTTAATGTGCCTGACCTGCAACTTCTTCCCCTCAAATCTTGCTATGGTTCGAGCAGTGTTGACAGCGTTGGAAATCTCGCGCCCATTGATGCGGTGAGATACAAAGTTCTCGGAGGCATCATCCATATCGTTGAACTCGATCTCATCTGTCGGGACTTTATGAAGGCACTGCAACCACATAAGTCGGCGCGTCTCGGCGTCTGGCGCCTTGTACCCAAGCGCCAAGTGAATGCGCGAGCTCATGGCTGCATCGAACGTGCGGAGTCGGTTTGTAGTTAGAAAGACGACGCCCGAGAAGTACTCCAATTGCTTCAGAAAGACCGCGACGAGAGCATTGCGATTCGCGTTGGCAGGGTTGTCTTCCCGTTTCTCAAGAAAGATATCGGCTTCATCGAGCAGCAGAACAGCCTTCCAAATGGTGGCATACTGCATCAGCCGCTGAAGCTCGCGCTCGAACATCATTGCGCTGGGAGGATATTCATTAGTATCAGCGGTTTCAATCAAGATGACAGGAGAACCAACTTCTTCTCCTTGTTCAACTCTCCCAAAGAAGCTGGCAAGAGCGCTGTTTGCTTTGCCTCCGCCGCTAGCTCCGCAGTCAAGGTCTTGCCAGAACCAGGAGTTCCGTGGAGTAGCACAACCAGTCCTTTTCCCTTCTGCTCAGGCTGATTTCGCGGATTGTCAGGGTATGCATGTGAAGCGACCAATGCCTGGATGACTAATTTCTGATCCTCTTCCAATATCAACGAGTTCCAGGCGTTGTCTACCCACTTGATGGGGCTGAGATGGTCGAGAAACAAGTGGCACCAGACCTTTCGGCTGAGAGCGAAGCCGAACACAAAAGGTGGGCAGGTAAGAGGGTCGGGGTGATCAACCTTCTTGACAGATACCGAACTATTGTAATGATCATGGTGGAAGGTCTTCCTGTCGACTACGACCCTCCCAGACTCCTATGTGTCGCCATATTAGCGGATGAGACGCTCATATATGAATAGTCCAGTCGCCACTCACAGTGTATGGAAGCCAAAGATCTGGGTAGCGATCCATGTCGACTGAGTAATAGGAGTAAGGGGGCTCCTTCAAGTACTGAGCGATGCCATCATACGCTTCCACGGACACTTCTTTGTGTTGAAGAAATCTTCTGCCCCTGTCTTCCAGTCGGGCATCAAGGCTCTCAGCATCAACGTATTTCCTGGGATAGATCGGAAGATCGGTTATGAACGCCGGGCTGTCACCCCCGAACTGCTGCTTCTGGAAGATAGTGATCTTGCGCGCAGTCTCGCCAACAATGGCGCCGTTGTAGTCTGTGTAGGTGCAGTGAACCTCTAGATATGGTCCAGCTGATGAGTTCTGCTCATAGGCAGTCTTGTGGCACATCAATATCCATGGGTGGTCAAGCACCTTGGTGTACAGGAGGTTTCCTGGCCGGAAAAGAACCCATGCAGTAAGAAACGTGACCTGCTTCGTCTTCAGCATGTCCAGCAGTGCCTTACGATCTTCACCAAGCTCGTGTTCCATGAATTGAAGAAGCATGCCCAAGTGAACACGCATATCTGGGCTGTCCGTCTCTTCCCGATATGTTTCTAGCTCGTTCCAATAATGCACCAGCATCTGAAATGGACTCTGCAGTTCGAATGGCGACTTGAAGTCTGAGGCAACTGTAGGGTACTTCGGACCGACGACATCGTGAAAGGCCTGAAGGAGATGAGGCGAGTTCACCTTCAGCGTCACACTCTTGGGTTGTTCAGAGTTGTCCTTGTCGAATTTTCGATTGATGACAAGAGCATAGGAAGAGTCCTTGCTGGTTTCTTGTGCGTGAGGTGGAAGTCCAAACGGATCAGTAAGAGTCTCAGTCGTGACTTTGCCGCCTTTTTTATGGATAGCATGATAGGTTCTGAACTGTGGCCAGGAGCCAACAGCATCTGCCGGTGACGCCATGCTGTTTTGTGAGGGATGAGGGCTCTGGTTTAGAGGAAGCTCAGAATTGGTGTGTTCACATTGTTATGTCTTTTTTCCTCCCTAACTTTCCACTTCATCTGTCTCCGATGATCCGTCTCCCAGCCTGATCTTTCCTTGTTACATTGAGACGCATGGAGTCTCTGCAAACATTTCCATTAGTAGCAAAAACAGTCGAGTGGCCTGATTTGAAGCCCCGCATCAGGCTTGGCTGTAGCTGTCCTTGTTTATGATTTGCGTTGCTCGAGATGGTGTGTTTGATGAGGCTGCAATCATCCCTTTCGTCCTCCAATGCTTCGGTGTTATGGGTGTCACAGAGCCGACATATCGCATGCTGGCAGTGCAGGCGACACCGAATACAGATTTGGAAACGCCATGACCTGGTCATTGGCCTGAATGTGACGATAACAACTATTCCCTCGCTACCTACATTCCTTACAACGTTTCATGCAGCTGACATGCGTCAAAGTCGGTCCATATGAAAAACGAGGCCACCAATGTGCAGCATTCGCGAACCTCCAGTCTCCTAAGTTGCTCCGCCCCGGCCGCCCCTCGTATTCTTGGTTTCCCGCTTGTCTACATCTTCCAAACAAATGGGTATCGGATGCGTTTTCTCTCAAGAGCCTGTGACAGAAGGCTCTGTTTTCTTTCTCACCGCATCATCTTACTGACGCTCTTCTTCTCTTAGCACACGCATCAGATACGTGCCTATGATGGATGTCTTGAAAAATAACATAGTCGTCGAAGTTCAACCCGTTGACGTCCAACCCGTTGAAATCGACACACGCGATGATTCTCCAGAAACCGCATTCGGCAGAGCCATTAGGCAATTCTTCGGCAGTCTGCCGGAGAGGCACAGGAACGACCCTGGGAATCCATTCTTGAAAGAGCTCGCTGCTATCGACCTGTCGAAGCAGTCAGCCCCATTGGCCCTCGACGGCACATCCTACGCACAGGAGTCTATGCAAAGTCTCACAGCCTGCATAGGGACTCTAGATGAAAAACGCAAGAAGAAGCGCGGCCATCATCTAATGCTGAAGATAGCGCCCTTCCTGCAAAGATTCGAGCGTGTCTCAAAGGTCTTGGAGCCTTTAGGCCAAGCTGGTCCTATGGGAACTGGCGTCATTTTCTCGGGTACTCGAATCGTTCTGGAGTTGGCGATCGGGTTCCACGAGTACTTTGAGGACCTCGTGGATGCTCTCGCCGATATTGCCGATTACTTCATCGTCTATGAGATGTATGGGAAGACATTTCACGACTTGCCAGAGTTCCAAGACCAACTAGTCCGCTCCTACACGACAATAATCAACTTCTGGTACATAGCGTCCAAGCGACTTCTCAAAACATCACTGAGAATGATGGATCCATTCGCTTCATTGGGCGAAGAGATGACGCAGGCCAAGGCAGCGCTCGAGAAGAACAGCAATGCCATTCACAAGCTCGCGGCGGCACACCATGTCTTTCGATCGCATCAGAACAGACAGCAACAGCAAAAGGATGGCATTCACCAATGGATACTAGGAGAACAGGCTGAGCAGATTGACGTCCTGGACGATGTGAATGTGCGATTGACGGCTCGTCACCCGGGTACCTGCGAATGGATTTTCGAGGACTCTCGCTTTATCGAATGGCGAGATTCGAAGAAAAAGGCTGTTTTGTGGTACAATGCTCAAGCAGGGTCGGGCAAAAGCGTCTTGACTTCGGCCATCATCGACCACCTTAAACAGAGAGGAGGAAAGATAGCATGCTTCTTCTTCTCCTTTAACGACGACCTGCGGAAACACGGTATTCACGCCTTCAGATCGCTGATAATCCAGCTATTTGACCTCCTGTCTCCGAACCTAACTGACCACTTCGTACAACTCTGTCTGGAGGAGAAGCTGAAGGACTACACACAGAAACGGGCACTTACCAAAATCAGTGTCGCTACAAAGCTCGTTCATGAACTAGTCAAGACGCTCGAGGTTTTCGTGGTGGTTGACGGACTTGACGAGTGCATCGACATGGACTTGCCAAGCAACGAGCAACCCGGAAAGCTCAGACACGATATGCTAGAAGATCTGGTGAAGATGGTCCAACAAAGGTCATATGGCATCGACAGGTGGCTATTCACCAGCCGCAAGGGACATTCCAGAATCCGTCGGGCGATGGAACAACTCAACGCAGTGGAGATTCAGGCTGATCCAGCAGTCATTGCCAGAGACATAGAATCATATCTCAACGACAGGACTCATCAATATCGCTTGCTAGATCCAGGGACAGATGATAGCTTCTTGTACGCCACATTTTTATGCCACACACTCAATAGCGGACAATGTCTTGCGGGGATTATCAAAGAGCTCCGAAGCTTCCCCTCTGGCTTGAACGGGTACTTCAACCGCTCCCTGGAGAAAATCGCCGAACACGAGGAGTGGAAGCAGGAATTCGCTCGGTTAGTATAGTTCCTCCATGCCAGAGCATGGCTGTCTGCATAATCTTACTAACAATCTTGGTAGTCATCTCTTTTTGCTTTTGGTTACATCGCACCAGTCTCTCACTTTCGATGAAGTCGTTGATGCGCTGTCCGTTGACCAAGAGAGTACTCGTTCCAACAAACACAATGTGCAGAGGAATGCTAGAGAGCTCATCGAGGATTTGTGCGGACCACTTGTGAAATGCGACCCTGTCGTCAAGTTCTCCCATAAGTCTGTTCAAGATTATTTCCAACAAGACCCGAAAAGGGATCGAAACATCAGCGAACGCATTCACATGTTTTTTGTTCATGACAGCGATGCAGCCAATACCGAACTTGGCTTGGATTGCCTAACCTATCTCATGTACGATCGATATGAGCAATTCCAAGATATCGACAATCTGCTGGAGAGCAGATCCAAGGAGCACTCGTTCCTTCGGTATGCGTCGACTTTCTGGTTTCAGCACCTGTTTTCCATCCAGCCGGATGCAGCAGTCCGTCAGCGCGTTGAACGCTTTCTCAAGAGCAAGGCGTTTTGGACCTGCCTGTCTGTTCAAAGTCGAGTAGCCCCTTTTCTTTTCGGGTTCTACGCTCACCGCGAGACCGGGTCCTTCCAAATGGACATCAGAGGGCACACATACATCAGAGGTGACCAGTTCGGTGTCCCGTTGCCTGGGTGGCTTGACGGACCGTCGAAGTACCTGGATCAGTCCTTCTGGTGTTTCGTCAGGGAATGGAGAGAGGTTCTAGTGACCTGTCCAGCGGGTTTGAAGTATTGCTACCCACTGAGGTCCTTCCCCGAGGGCAAGTCCTGCTACCTGACCCCTCTTCAAGAGGCCGAGGCTTCAGACTCCGAGACTTCAAATCAGTTGCAGGTAAAGGTCGCCAACCTGGAAGAGGTTCCCTCATTGGGCTGCATGGTGGGCATGTTTGCCTTTGACCTCCACTTCCGGACGGGAGCCTCGGTCAGTTTACTTTTCCGCAGACGCGATGACCCTAGAAACGTTCTTCGACAGGTTCACGTGCCCATATTTCGACACAAGTCGAAGGATGTAGAGCCGCAAAAGCACGAGGTTCCTGTCGCAGAGAGCAACGACCTCTTCACGTACTTCATCTTGCACAAACCGGACGGTTTGGAGACGTGGTACATCAACTCGGAAACCTTGCAACTAGGGAGACTCCTAATGCCCCAGCCCGAGGCAACATCACGGCCTTCAACATTGCTGGGTCGACGACCACAGAGCCAGCCCAGAACCAGATGGAATCTTGTTGACACAAGCACCATATCGAGTGCTTCGGGCTTGTCCGTTCGCATGCTTCGTCTTGATCGAGTGGGTTGCGGCTCATCTGATGATCCCAAGGAGGACAATGATTCTGAAAGCAGCGACGATAGTTCAGTTTCGTCAGACGCAAGCTCCATCGCCGATGAAGTACAGTCGGTACCCAACACCCATGAAACGGAACACGGTGGTTATGTCGTTCCAGAAGAACACACAAAGTGCTTGGCATTCATCTGTTCCGAACAGCCGCCAATCTTCCTGAGTTGGGCTGGAATCTCGTACTGGGACAATGTCGCTCCCGCCATGCATCCAACATTGCCGCTGGTTGCCCTAACGCATTCTTCAACGCACTTGTTACTCGTGAATGTCGAGACAGGTGATAGCCAGAAGACAACCTTCCCCCTATTTTCTGAAACTGCGGATACTTCAACTGCTTCAGAGACTCCATCTGTCCAGTCAAGAGGTAATGCTACTGGCTCACCCAAACCCTCTGCCTCACCAGTTTGCTAAAACTTCAGTAGAACTCCATTTCTCTCCTTGTGGCGATTACTTGCATCTCGTCCTGATTCTGTTCTTCGATCTCGGACACTGCACTCGGTGTGTCGTCAAGCTGCAGACGTTCCAGTTCACGCCGGACCAGACCGACAGGCTCCAATCACTGGATTCGCAAAGCTGCACATTCATCATTCAAGACCCGCTGTATCAGATGGCTCCTCCTCTGGCACTGACGAGTTGGACAGGTGATCACGTTGTTATCGCACTGCCCCCACTCACCTGCGATCCCAAAGTCCTCAAGATTGATCTCCCAAACAGTGTCGTCGAAGACAAGGATGTCACTAATCGGATATTCACCATGCGAGAGCAGATTCACTTTCCGACTTCGACTCCGGAAAGAAGTCCTTGTTTGAAGTACTGGCGCAAGACAGACGGGTCGGAAAGCTTGTATCTTGCGCTCGGCCCAGTCCTTCCTGCCCCTGGAGGGGACGAGATTGGCGAGCAAGGAGGAGATGAGCCTGTCACTCTTCCATGTCATTTGAGTCCACCGATTGTTCTCCGATGGAAGTTTCCCCATCAGAACGGCTGGAGAGCTTGGGAAGTAGAAGTTGACCAGAAGCCGTCTGAGGAGATTGAGAAGCAGAATGTTTTCGGCAGGCTGAGAGGGAGCTTCGTGGACGGTCAGCAGCCTTTTACAGTTCCGGTTCGATGCGGCATGAATGTGAACCGGAAAGGCGTTCTTACTTGCGGTTAGGTCGGGTTGTTGGCTGGGATAAACTTGCCACAGCTAAAAATGGCAAAGGAAATGATAATTAGCTCTGATCCATTGACTTCCTTAGCTACGGAATAGTTTCATACACTTTTATTATGGCTCATTGATATCCACAAAATTGTTCTTGAGCATCCACTTGCTTATATTATATCACGCTCTCCATCTGATGCCATGTTCTCGATAACGCCCTACATGAAATGAAGTTCATGATGAAAGATGGGCTTACAGGAGGCACCAATGTAGACGGAGCGGGGAGGCGTGGAAGGTCGGATGGCCGTGAGATCCGTACCCCTCTCCGTGGATCTCTCTCATCCCCCCGTTGTGATGTCTCTGTTGGTCGCCTCTTCCCTCTTTTCTCCTCACATGCAACGTTACTTACTCTCATCTCGATCAGTTCAGGTGTGTTGGGTGTCTTGCATTTGAATGCGTCGTGAGGCTATTGGCCCGGGACTTGCAGCTCGCGAACATTTTATTGACTGGCTACATGTGCCGCCTGCATGTTCTGTCGACGTGTTCGCGTCCCACTTGAGCCGCCTTCACGGAAGGTAATCAGTTATGGCCTCAATCTGACAAGCATTTTGAGTTCATGAAGGCTCTACCAGCCAATCGGGGATTTAGGCGAACTGGCCCAGCGAGCCTACCGATGAAGCGACAGCTACTATCCGGTGATGCAGAGACTCCCGAAAAGGTCGCATATCAACACCTTCAAGTGAGCTGCGACGTCGCCTAGAGCAAGAAACGCTCAGGTTGATGCCATATCTCGAATAGGCTCATTTAAGCACCACTCCCGTCGGGGGCCCCCTGCAGCAACAGGGCTGAAAGAAGGTGTCACGTCAGGTACCAAGAGCAGCAGATCTGATAAGGCTGCCGGGCTCACCGAATGAGAGAATGAGAGAAGAGCTTCTTGAAACGCCGCGCCATTCAGCTGCAGAGCATGAATGAAGTGGGAGCCTACGCGTCGCGTCTCATGAGGGTGGCAGGGATGCAGGGGTCCTCTGGGCGGGCTCTCAGTCATGGGCTGGCTCATGTGTGTTGGCAGCTTCACTCTCATCTCATGTAAACAACTCTTGGTGTGAAACCGTTTGACAAGCTGTCACTCGTGGTCTTTAACATATGCTATGGATGAGGTTTCAATATGAAGGACCGAAAATCATATTTAGATCACCGCGCATCCCTCTCAGGACTCTCAGGATCAAACGAGGTGTGGGAAACGGGCGATCATCAATGTTAAACTCAAACCTGCCGATTTGCCGCGTCGCTTATCGAGGCACAGCCAGTATTACCAGTATTACCTCAGTAAAGCAGCAGGAAAAAGGGGGCAGGAGTCGCTGAATTGCTCAAAAGGATCGCGGCAGGAAAGTGGGGTACGTATCATCTCATGTCATCCCTGGCCGCCGTCCGTCCTTTCACCTTAAATTTTTCAACCACACACCACATCAGCGACACCCACCACCACCCGCCAAGGCTGAATGGAACATGCCGGCGCCGCTTTTAAGTGGATTACAAATCCGCACGTTGGTTTGCACTTTTGATGCGCCCCTGCTGCTGCTCAATCTCGACTGCACTGCCGCGGAACCTAACTGCGGACTGCAGAGTTGCTGCTGACCTGAACCCCTTCCAGCCGTCAAGCCGCGTCTACGCTGCCGCCACCGCCGCCGCATGGTCCGACGACGTTGTTGACGACAACCTGACCAACCATACGCACCTGAATTGGGACCTTGCAGTGCCTGGAGAGACGCTGGTTCTCGTAGCGACGCCTCGTCTCACTCACTCTTGTCTCTCTCATCGATGACATATCCACACCATCACCTCCTCTAAGCATCAGAACGACGACGACGACGAACAACCGCTGCCCGTCATGTTCTCCCGCAACAAGGACCCCTCCCACATGTCGTCGCTCACCGGCCTCCGGTCGCGCTTCAAGAACAGCATGTCCTCCTCCGCCAAGATCCGCTCCTCCGAGGGCTGCTGGACGTGTCGCCTGCGCCGCAAGAAGTGCGACGAGGCCCGCCCCGTCTGCGAGGGCTGCGCGCAGCTGGAAATCACCTGCCACTACTCGGAGACGAAGCCCGACTGGATGGACGGCGGCGAGCGCCAGAAGGAGATGGCCGACCACCTCAAGAAGCAGGTCAAGGTCCAGGCCAACAACCGCCGCGAGCGCAAGTATCTCCAGTCCCTCGATGTCGACGCGGGGGCCGACCACCATCACCAGCACCAGCACCGTCATGACGACTCGGACCCCGACCTCATCCCCCCTGTCCCGGCCCTCAGCGCCGACGGGGGCTCATCAAAAGAGACAAACTCAACCTCGCCGTCGACCGTCCACGACACCCCCGGCGACGCCTCCAGCCCGTATCACATGGAAACCGTAAAATCCTCAATCTCCGAGATCGCTCCCGGCGCATCTCCGAACCACGCCCGGCAACACACCCCGGACTGGAACGCATCCACCCACTCCAGCCCGCCCGCCGCCGCACCACACTCACAACCGGCACACTCACCGGCACCGGTCCTCGCCCCGGACCTCAACCCCACAACCCCCTTCCCCGACGACGCCAACCTCGGCTTCATCATGATCTACCTCGACTACGTCTTCCCCTTCCTCTTCCCCTTCTACAAGCCCGCCCTGCTCGAGGGCGGCCGCGGCTGGCTCCTCAACGTCCTCAACCACAACAAGGCTCTCTACCACACCGCCCTCTCCCTCTCCTCCCACTTCTTCGGCGTCGTCCTCAACGGCGCCCAGGTCGAGCACACCCCCTGCCGTATCCGCTCCGTCGCCTCCCTCCAGCACCAGCTCGACCTCGCCCTCAAGGAGCTCCGCGCCGACATGGCCCTCATCAACGAGGCCGGCGACCCCTCCACCCAACTCCAGCAGTCCTGCCGCGTCCTCGAGTCCATCGTCCAGCTCCTCGTCTTCGACGTCACCCTCGCATCCAACGACCACTGGCAGATGCACCTCGACGCCGCCACCATCGTCTTCACCCAGATCCTCCCCACCACCGACGCCTGGGACGCCACCATGCAGCAGATGGCCATCCCCCTCCTCCAGGGCGTCAACTTCCCCCCGGGATCCCACAAGCCCTGGTCCTCCGACCAGGCCGCCCTCCGCTTTTTCACGGCTTCCCTCCTCTACTTCGACATCATCTCCGCCACCGCCCTCGAGCGCCCGCCGCGTCTCCAGGGCTACCACGCCTACCTCCTCTCCCCGCGCAAAGAGTCCGCCACCTGCCTCGAGCAGGAGCCCCGCCTGCGCCTCGAGGAGTACTTCGGCTGCCAGTCCTGGGTCCTTCAGCTCATCGGCGAGATCGCCGCCCTCGACGCCTGGAAGAAGGAAACCCGCCGCGCCGGCTCCCTCTCCATGACCCACCTCGTATCCCGCGCCGGCTGCCTCGAGCTCGCCCTGCGCGAGGGGATAGCCTGCATGGACAACGCCTGCCCGCAGCTCCTCGGCTCCTCCGAGCTCGCCTGCGCCGCCGGCTCCTGCGCCCTCACCGACGCCAACCGCCCGCCGCCGCACCCCACGCACGCCGACACCACCCGCCTCCCGCCCGACCCGCTGACCCTCTACCAGAGCGAGCAGGTCCGCGACACCCGCTCCGCCGCGCTGATCCACACCAAGATCTGGGCCTACGCCGCGCTGACGTACCTCTCCACCGTCGTCTCCGGCTGGCAGCCCTCCTGCCCCGAGACCGCGACCAGCGTCACCGCCACCATCGAGCTGCTCGACTCGCTGCACTCCCCCGTGTGCCTGCGCACCGTCGTCTGGCCATTTTGCGTGATCGGCTGCCTCGCGACGCCCGCGCAGGAGCACATGTTCCGCGAGATGGTCGGCAAGATGGGCGCCCTGGAGGTGTTTGGGAGCATCCGTGCCGCCCTGGGGGTGATGGAGAACGTGTGGGCGGGGCGGGATAACATCGACGAGACGTGGGATCTGGCGGCGTGTTTCAAGGTCTTGGGACACCCTGTGCTGCTGACATGAGCTTACTGTCTTGTCTGATCCGGCGTTGATGTTTAATGTGGTTTTTGAACAAAAGATGTTACGAGGATACCAAATGTACATGTCTTTCACTTCCAGGCGTTTTGGATTTCAGCATCGGTGCCGTGACGGCAGCCGTCTGCTCGGCTTTCTTCCACGATTAGTTTCAATTGCATTACTTTGCATATAACAAGAAGCTCTTTTCCCGGGTTTATTTTTCATTTTTATTAAATGACGGGCATCAATCCCGCATGTTCCTGAACGCCATCATAACCAAAGTGCCGAACCAAATCTATCTACGCAGTAGACATTACCCATTTCCCAAGTGTTCCCAATGCCCCCAAAGCAATCTGATTATCCCAAATCCCAATTTTTGTGTTTCCAATCAAGCCTTCCTAGAAGCAGCCCTCATAAGGCTCTTCTTCCTCTCCTGCTCCAACAGCCCCAGATCCCACCACCCGTCAATGAAATGCATAATCGTCCGCCTCTTCGACTTGACCCTCTCCAAAGGCGACTTTGGAGTAGTAGGCGAGAGCGAAACCCCATTGTCCTTGGGCGACACCGGCGACAACAAGCCCAAGCCCCCCTTATCCTTAGTAGACACCGGAGACAATAGTCCCCGGAAACCCCTCTCCTTGGGAGATGGAGCAGCAGCAACAGGCGAGACGGTCTCGGGCAGCACAGGCAACGGCTGCACCGCCACCCTTCCCTCTACAATCTTCACCTTCCGAACCGGCGCCGTGGGAGGCGGTGGGAACGACGGCCTCTGGGCAAACGACCCCAGCGGCTTGACGAACTCCCTCTGGTGCTCCGAGTCGGAGTCCGAAGAGGAGGAGTAATCATCGTACACGCGGGTCTTCTTCCCCAGCGCCGCGGTCCCCAATGCCGTCGCCGCCCTGCCCCCTCCCCCGCGCACCTCCCTGACCGGGGGCGGGGGGAAGTAGACAGGCGCAGCGGCGGCATTGTAGCAGCCGCGCCCCTCACGGCCGCACCTTCAGTTCTCAATGTCCTTCGGGGCGGAGACGACCTTGAGGCGGCGCCAGAGGCAGACGGCGGTGATGGCGGAGAAGGCGAAGAGCACGCACAGCGCGATGGAGAGGCCCCACACGGCCTTGACGGCGTAGCAGGTGCGCTGGTCGGCGCCGACCCAGATGAAGTAGTTGAGGGTGGAGGAGGCGCCCGAGTTGGCGATGACGGAGGTCATGAAGGTGGCGGTGCTGCCGGAGGAGGGGAGGGCGGCGCAGTTGAGGTAGGAGAGGGGCTTGCCGAGGGTGCAGGCGACGACGATGACGGCGACGAGGAGGGTGGAGTCGAGGGCCGTGGCGAGGAGGAGCGGGAGGAGGGAGTCGTAGTAGAGGATGTAGGAGATGACGATGTAGAGGGTTGCGATGCAGGACTGTTTTGGTGGTGTTAGTGGGTGGAGAGCCATGGTGGGGAGAGGAGGAGGACTTCACTTACAACTACCAGAGTCCCAATCAAGACGCTCGGGCTGGAGGCGTCGGCGGCGTTGATCTCGGAGATGAAGTTGCTCGTCATGCCGATGATGGCGATCAGGCTGGCGAACTGCATCGCACGCATGGCGGTGAAGGTGTGCCCGAGGGCGCCGAGCTGCGGGGCCGAAGGCATCTTGCGGAGGGAGGCGGGGGTGACGAGGGAGAGCTTCGGGCGTTGGTGGAGGGCCGTGCGGGTCGGGAAGCGGCGCGGCGGAAAGGGGATGCAGGCGGCGGCGGCGGAGGGGGTTGAGGAGGTAATTTTGAAGGTGTTTGGTGAAAGTCGCGTTGTGTTGCGACTTATGTTGTTAATGTGTTAAAAAAGTGAAAAGACTTGTTTGAAATGACTGAGATGTTTTCGTGAGGTGTGTTTTTGGCGTCTTGACGAAAGAGAGTCGTTGGCTAATGTGTCGAGTCTTTGCTTCGTTTCGATTCGTTCTTCGTGAATGAAAGATGGCTGATAAGTGTCGAAGGAAAATCCGAATTGAAACCGAAAGACCCAGAGATAGGAAATTGACCTAGGAAAGAGAGTCAAGGAAAAAAAGAGAGAGAAAAAGGAAAGAGAAAGAAGACCTTGTTCTGTGATGATTGTTTGATTCTGATGATGAGAGGAAAGAAAAGACTGGTTGACTCCGGATGGCATCAGTCTGCTTTATACATGTGGGACATCGACACTCGATCACTCAAGACCTCAGGCCCAGACTCTCCAGCCCTGCTTGTTGATGCGGTGGTGTGTTGGTGCATGCATTGTTGTTCGTTGCCCCAACAGGCCGGCGTTGCTAATTCCAGCAGACGCGTTCTAGCCTCTCTTGACTCCAAGAGATGGATCCCAGACCCGTGCCGTACGGTACCTGCATACGTAGGATAGACGGGGACCTTGGACCGGACCACAGACGACCCTGCGGTGCCCTGCGGAGGACGAAGTGCAGTTCGGCTAGGTATGATGAGCCGCCGGGGTGGACCAATGAGATGTCCGGACCGGGGGTGCGGTGCGGCGCTTAGCGGTGGAGAGAACTGAGAGAAGGTTGGACAAGCGACGCGGTTACGACGGCCACCTACATTGCCTGCCCTACCTTGAAATTTCAATCCATGACGCCAAATCTATGGATGTCTTGGTATCCGAGCAAAAATAAGGAAAGATAACGGGTCGCCCTGGTGGAGAGGCAATAGGCGCGTCCAATGGCACGTCGAACCAGCCACGGGCCACACCACCACCGCGTCTGTTTCGACCACTGCAGCCGGGCAGCCGGGGTTGATTGGGTCTGCTTGCACCCGGAGACTATGGCCTCGGCCTAGCATTGACTTTCGGTGGAGTCATGATCTTCGGACCTGCCTCTCTG
Source organism: Colletotrichum chrysophilum (assembly GCF_026319265.1). Taxonomy (NCBI): domain Eukaryota; kingdom Fungi; phylum Ascomycota; class Sordariomycetes; order Glomerellales; family Glomerellaceae; genus Colletotrichum; species Colletotrichum chrysophilum. The sequence goes on along the minus strand of NW_026517318.1, from coordinate 347,848 downwards.
CCCGGCTCTGCAAAGATAAAGGGCCGTCATCGAGGTCGCTGTGGGACCACGGGCTGGAGGCTGAGGCGCCTGTTCATACAGCCCATCGCGGATGCAACGATTCAACACCTGCAACGGCCTGGCGGCTGGCGGCCCGGCCGCATGTCTTAGCTGGGGAATGGTTCATTCAGAAGGCCTCTTTCCTGGGCCGTTGGGATTGATGTATGCAGCCAAGATTAGATGGGAGGTGGTGTCCTTCGTAGAGCCTCATGCCCGGGAAGCTAGCCATTGGCTCCGAGTAGGCAACGCGTTGCTTTGATCGGCTTGCTCTATGTTGGGAACTTGCATTGAAAGGCTAATGGATGAACGTGTTGGTGGTCTGGACTTGGTTCGATCGTCTCCCCACCTGCATCGGAGTGTGGGCGCATGAGGCTGCTTGTCGGCTGCAGAGGCTGTGAGGTCCTGTAATTGTAATGCCCGAGTCAACAAGCGCATGAGTCTCTAGACGCGTTAGACGTGGGCTGCTTTCCCGCCCGGTGATGTCACAATGTGAAAAGTCAGGAGACGAATGGATCGGTAGTGATTCGCTTTGAAATTCAGTTAGATGTTCATATGTTGCAGTCTTTTGCGCGCCAGTACGCCCTGTCTAGCAGCCTACCGGCATGTTGCCTTCTTCACCTCACCTGGCGGACTCTCTTCTTCAACAACAAGCCAGGTGCCGCGAAAAGACTGTTCTCCCCGTCTCCGTCATTATGTTTGCTTAACCGAGCAAGTCGTCCAGGCCGTGGTTGCCGCCAGAGGAAGACCCGGCAGCAGGCTTGGGAGTAGAGGATGCTGCCGCGGGGGCTCCCCAGATACCAGCACTGCTCTTCTCCTTGGCGAGCTGTCCCATGGCAGGGCCAGCAGTGGGAGTGCTCGTCTTCTTCACACCAACACTAGCCTGAGACCAGAGGGCACCGAAAGCATCGCCTCCAGCAGCCGCGGGCTTGGCAGCAGGAGTCGACGCAGGCTTCGACGCAGCCATGGGGGAAGCGGCGCCAAACGAGCCTCCCGTGTTTTGGGCGACAGCTCCGGACTGGACAGAGCCAAAGTAGTTGGGCCCTGAGGGCTGGTAGCCAGAGGGCTTGGGGGCCTGAGCCGCAGGCGACGCCACAGCGGGAGTGCTGAAGGCAGAGTAGTTGGCGCCACTCGGGGCTGGAGACATGGACGACATGCTGACCATGTTGCCAATGTTGGCCTGCTGCGGCGCAGATACAGGCTGAGGGGCGGCAAAGGTAGTGGCAGAGGTAGCGGTCATGACGGGAGGGGACAAAGGTGTAGCTGAGGCGGCAGCAGGGGCAGGGGTGGCGGACTGGAAATCGTCGAACTCATCGTCGTCGTTAGCGGCAGCGGGAGCTGCGGACAAAGAAGCCAAGCCGGAGCCATTGGAAGCTGTCGGCGCAACGGGGGCCGGCATCGAGGATGGCGCCGGGTCGTCAAAAGAGAAGAGGTCAACTTCTGGCTCCTTCTTCTTGGGGGGTTCGGCCTTGGGTGCGGCTGCACGCTCGGGTCTCTTGGACCGAGACGCCGAGGAGCTGGCTGCTGGCCTGTCGGCAGGGTCGTCAAACTCATCGTACTCCTCAAACTTGTCTCCGTGTGCCTGTGTCCTTCCGTAGTCGTTGCTCTCCTGTCCACCAAAGCCGCCACCGTCGCCGTAGACACCTCCAGAGTATCCGCCGTAGCCACCCGACTCGCTGCCGAAACCGCCGTATCGACTGCCGCTGCCGCTCGAGAAACCTCCACCGAGACCCATGCCACCCTCAACACCAGTGTACTTGTTCTTGGTCGCGCGCGCCTTCTTGCGCTCCGATCGGATTCGTTCGACATCGCCCAGGAGCTCGGCCAGCTCCTTGGCGCGGTTTCGCACATTGATTCCCTGGTCCTTGCCGTTCTGGTCGATGAAGTGGAACTGGCGCAGCATCTTGAGCAGTGTGATGTGGCCACGGGCGTCGTCAATGACACGCTCGGAGCCATGCTTAATAAGGAATTCGAGAAGCTGGAGGGCCTTGTAGATTTGTCGCCACTCCTCGGCGGACTTTTCTGTGAATCGGCGGTAAATCATGGGCATGATCTCGTTGAGGGTAGCGCTTGAGGATGTTAGCGGCGCGTACTGGGGTGGGTTGATTGTGGTGATGTACTAATTGAAGGTGCCGTTCGCGATCTCCTGCATGATGCTGGAGGATGCGCCCCAAGGTTCGTTGTTGGTGGCTTCGCGAACCTGTACATGTCAGATGGCGTTTGCCATTGTCCGGTTGATGCCACAAACCTTGGCCTCCATTTCTGTGTAGTTCATGACAGCTAGTAGACGGTCAGCACCTAAGGCCTGGGGGCATCGCGATCGGGATAGCTGTCTTTACCATTTTGGACCTTACGGACACCGGCCTTGACGTCGTACAGGGTCAGGTTGGAGACCTGGTCTTTGAGCTGGTTCCAATCCATGGCGGCGGAAGTAGCAGCAGCGAATAAGGAGATTGACGATGGCAACTGAGAGCTGGCAGACGGCGCTGTCGAAATGCAAGATGTTTCCCCTGGTGTTCTTTGTGACGACGTTTCAAAGCGAGATGCGCGGCTGCAAGCAGTCCTGGCCACCCTGGAACTTTCAGGCTCAGGCTCAGGTCGGCCTCGGACGGCGCGGCGGCAGGGGGGTACGTACCTCAATTAATTGGCAGTGGTCCTTCCAATGAGATTGAATCAGCCTGAGGAGGGAAGGGGAAAGGGGCGACGGGTCGGAATCACGTGTGATGAGGTAAGCAAGCATCCGCGGGAAAGAGCAGTGAGGAAGGCGCAGATTGGAAAGAGGGACGCAGCTCTCCCCCAGTCAGGCCGACGGGGATGTTGCGTCGGAAAAGCTGCGGTTTGGCTGAGGTGCAGCTCGATCCGGAACAGCCAGTGTTTCTCGACGGGTTATTCTCTGGACATATTGCGTATTTTTGCTCAATTAGGTTTCAGCTCCTTCCAATTCGATGATGAGGAAGAAGAGGAGATGACAGTGCAGAATCAGAGTTCTTGCCTCAAAGGCTGCGGCAGGTTGCAGGGCGGACACGAGCTGAGAGCTGAAGGAAGAGCTGCCTCTTGCCGCGTCTCCAGCTTAGCAGGAGCTGTCGTGGCTTCCTTCCCGCTGCTGGCAGAGCTCCGAGTGCCCACAAGGGAGCTGCCACGGCGGCTGCCACCTGGCGCTAAGGCCGTGCCCAATGGCTGCCGTGTGCCAGCTGTCAGCTATCGGCCGCCATCTGCCAAGCTGAGACTTGTCCCTCTCGTTGGTCGTCGTTCCTCAGGCTGCCCGCGCTGGCGTGCCGTGCCGTCGGTCCCTGACCTCACCAAAACTTTTTTCCCTGGGAGCACCACGTAGGAAGACAGATTCTTCTCCATCAGCAGCATCAGGTCTTCGTCTCTGGTTCCTGTGTATCACCAATCTCCATCTCTTCGCTTCTGTACCTGTACCATTTCCAAACGTGTAGTCCTGCTCATTGAGGTATGTGGAATGGTCCTTTTCGTCGTCTCGCAGCGTTTTCTTCTCAAAGCTCCCATTTGCACATGAAAGCTCCCAAGCACACAACAATCAGAGCACCACGGAGCTGGCTAGACGGCTAGGGCGGTTTATGCAAGTCGACTGAACTGTCAGATTCAAGTCTGTGGCTTTTCCTCCAGCTCCCCCAGCTCCTTCGTCTTGCACATCTGGCCCCCGGCCTGAGCTTCCCAAGCTGGCCGGCATCTTGGATAGCTCCAAGCATGGCTGGCTGGCTAGGTACACCGGCGGCGGCAGCAATAGCAGTAGCAGCGGCAGCAGACCAGACAGAGAGAGAGAGGGAGGCATAGCCTCCGGGCAACATGACACAGACGCCGAGACGGACGAATGGTGCAATCGCCTCCTCATTGCCATTGTCGATGCCGATTCACTCTCTTCCCGGCTCGGCTTGTCTGTCCTATCGCGTCGTCTTGTCTCGTCATGGTCTGTCCACCGCTGTTGCTGCTGTGCCATCCACCCCGTCTGCAGACCTAGAGGTACAATGCGAAATGCGCAGTCCGCAGTCCGCAGTCCGCAGCTCACCGCGTCCAACCCCATCCCCGCTTCTCAGTCCCAGACCCAAGATTCCACGAGGTTCCGAAAGTTGAAGGGTGTCCAGGGCAACGTGGGCCAGTGGGGGACGGTGACCTGGCCAACAAGTCCCAGCTCCTGGTCCGTCGACCGCGACTGGACGTGGAGTTCCCAGCTTGCTGTCTCTGTCTTTCCCCTCCCCTGCCCTCTGTCGCTCCAATAGGCATTGCCTTAGGGGTTTTGACGTGCATCCGCCTGCTTGAACCTGTACGGCGCCGGGGTACCAATGGCTCTGCTGGCTGGCTGGGTGAGCTCTGCCCGAGACGAGGTATTTGCCTCTGTGTCTTTGTTGAGCTCGGCCTTCCAGCGAGAGTTCATCCAGGTACCGGGCCGGATGCCAAGCTGCTGGCAGCGCGTTGCAGGTACATCCGCTCCTGGCCGACGAGACGAGTATCTCGTTTGGGCGCCTTGCGGTCTGGCTGCAGACTCAGAGCAATTCAGTCGGCCAATGCTTCAAAGTACCTCCGTAGCTATGTTTTTGCTGGGCAATTGATCACGGTCCTCCTCGTCTGGCTGTCTGGCCGACGGGTTGCGGGAATGGTTGAGCTTTGCCACTTTCCCTGTCTGCAGCTTCTCTCTGTTTTTCCTCGCTCAACTAGGCCAATTGGGGCAGTGAGGGGTGGTGATCTGATGAAGTCATTCCCCTCAATGCTCGGCCAGCTCTTGGACACCGGCCACCCAGCAGACCAGAGTCCAGACTCGAAGCTGAGGCAAAGGAGAAGCGAGGAAGAAGAAAAACAACCCGAGCAGCAGCCGCCAGTGCAAGCGCAGCAGACGGTCAACAGACGGAGGTGCCGCCTCACTCCCGTCACGACCCAATTGCCCCTCGTTCCTTCCCTTTTCTTTCCGTCCGTTCCCTCCCTCACCCCCGCCGCCGCCGCCACCACGTCCCTTCCTGCCTTCCCCCCCGTCGCAACCACGACGTCAAGCACACAAAGTGGAGGTACCTACCGCCGAAGATTGGCAGGTACTCCCTGCCTTGTACCTTCTCCCAGTGATCTCAGCAACAGCTGACTTCACGTGACTGGATACGCCCCTCTTTGCCCCCCTTCTGCGCTTTCTGATTGGCTGTTTCGGCACCCGCAGTGGGGAGCTCCTGCGCTAACAATAAACCCCTCCACCAGCTGTTGAAAAAATGAGACCAACCCTTTTGCGACCCCTCCTACCCCGCCATAACCTCGCCTGCTTCTCCGTTTCACCCTCGCCCTTTTCTCGACCTTCCACCCTCATCAAACCTCTCCGTGCAACTCCTCTGTCTGCATCTACCACCAAGCCATCCGTCAGATTCTTCTCAGCATCCAACATCATGTCTGGTCCCCAGGTGTAAGTTCTCTCGCCCTCGACGATGCCTTTGCGATGCTCTATGCAAGCATCGCAAGCTGTCAATGACGCCATACTAACAATGCTGTTGCAGTTACTTCGACATCGAGTGGGAGGGTCCCATCCTCGACGCCTCCAACAAGCCTACTAAGGATGTCCAGGGTAAGAGCTCCCTTCTTCCATCAGATCCCATCACGAACCATCATGATTCCTGATCTGGAAGCCATGGGCATCTCAATGCTTCACTGCGAAGCACTGTCCGCGCCGTCAAATCACCCCACCTGAGCCCAAACTTTGCTTCCCCCAACCCCTCGGCAACGACCCCGCTGGTGTTACTGAGCTCTGCTGACCAACTTCATCAACAGTCCAGAACGGCCGCGTCACCTTCAACCTCTTCTACGACGTTGTCCCCAAGACCGCCGAGAACTTCCGTGCTCTCTGCACTGGTGAGAAGGGCTTCGGCTACCAGGGCTCTTCTTTCCACCGCATCATCCCCGAGTTCATGCTCCAGGGTGGTGACTTCACCCGTGGCAACGTACGTCTCCTTCCCCATCTCCAAAAGCGAGACAGTTAGCTCACACTTTCCAGGGCACCGGTGGCAAGTCCATCTACGGCGAGAAGTTCGCCGACGAGAACTTCCAGCTCAAGCACGACAAGCCCGGTCTGCTTTCCATGGCCAACGCCGGCCCCAACACGTAAGCTTTCTATCGTTCACTCATCCTCCAAACCCAGTCTAACAGTCTTCTAGCAACGGCTCCCAGTTCTTCGTCACCACCGTCGTCACCTCTTGGCTCAACGGCCGCCACGTCGTCTTCGGCGAGGTTGCCGACGACCAGTCCCTGAAGATCGTCAAGGCTCTTGAGGCCACTGGCTCTTCTTCCGGCACCGTCCGCTACGGCAAGCGCCCCACCATCGTCGCCTCTGGCCAGTTGTAAACTGCCCCTCGCTCGTGCTTTGTACGTTTAGGTCCAACTCTGCCAGTTAGTAGTCTCGAGAGAAGCGAAAACAGGCCGGGGAAGATGGAGGATTTGGTGAAAACTTGGGAAAACGCGCCGTCGCGCGTCTTGGCGTAGTTCAGCATCACTGCTGATAGTTAGCAAGCCAAGACAAAAGTTGCTGCCACCTGTCTGTCACCATGTCTACTGTGATTCGGGAACGCCGTCAACACGCAGAAGTACTTCTCAACCGCCTAAGCCAATTGCCCAATTACCATGTCAAATACAGGATGGTATATTCCACAGTCAGCCCGACTGCCAAAACTATTCCGCTTGGGAGGATTAAAAAATTCTACCTCTGAACCCGTACCGCCCGTGTCCTCTTTTTGTGCCAACGCCAATGCAATGCTGCCATGATGCGAAATCAGTCCCAAAAAGCCTAGCTGTCTCCCCATAGAAGCGTCCTTTCCTTCTTTTCTTATTCTCCCTCGCACACCTCAAGGATCATTCCAACCCCAACCACCGCTGGAAATACACGCAATTGCTCGCGCTGACCGGCCCGCCCTCCTCACAGAGCTCAAACACGGGACATCGCCCGCACGGCGCCTCCGTGAACCCGTTGACGTGCGGCTCCGGCCCGCCCTCGTCGGCGCCGCCCTCCTGCCGGCCCGCCCAGCCCTGCAGGCTCTGCCGCGGCGCCCTGCAGACGCGGTACCCTGTCCGCCCGGCCACGCGGACGGGCTCGACGAGGCCGTCGAAGACCAGCACATCGATCAGCTTCTGCACGTCCTCCTCGCCGAGGATCGTGTCGGTGGTGATGCCCGTCTGCGAGATGAAGCGCGCGATCTCGCGCACGGTGGGGTACTCCTTGAAGCCGGCCGGCAGGGGCAGCAGCGCGGGCTCGCGCTTGGGAGGGGGCTGCTGCACGGCGGGCGAGGAGGAGGAGGACGCGGCGGCGGTCTTATCGTCGCTGTCGCCGCCGGAGATTTCGCCCGCGGAGCGCTTTTTGCCCTTGTTCTCGAGGCCGCCCTTGAGCACGCCCTTCTTGGGCATGGCGGTGCGGGTGGCGGAGGAGGAGGAGGCGCCGGTGCTGTGGTAGGTGCTCTTGCGCTTGATCTGGTCGAAGATGACGCGCTGCAGGTCCTCGATGAAGGCCTCGTCGAAGGCGGAGTCGGTGAACCAGGGCCCGCCGGTGGCGCGCTCCGAGGGGCGCATGGAGGCCTTGATGAACATGCGCTTGTTGGGGTGCTCGACGTTCTTGAAGGGGGCGATGAGGCCTTTGCCCTGGAGCTGTTTGAGGGCTGTCTTGAGGACGGAGTCGTGCATGTTGAGGCGGTGCTGGATTGTCTTGGACCAGATGCCGTCGCCGCCTGCTTCGTCGATCGCGCCGTAGACCATGCGCTGTTCGTCGGTCGAGCAGAGTTTGTACCTGGAGGGGAAGGGGTGTTAGCTGTCGGCCTTGGTGAGGCAGGGAGAAGGGCGTGGGAGAGGAACTTACTTCTCTGCATCCTCCATGGAGCGCCATCGCCAGGCGAGGCCCGTCTGGGAGGAGACGGCGATGAGGAGGCGGTCATTTGTGAGGCTCTGGAGGACCTTGAGGAGGGTGACGGTGTCGCGGTTGGGGATGACTTCGAAGTCGAGGATGTCGTACTGGCTGAAGAGGTGGTTCTCGTCGCCGGCCTTCTGGAAGGCGTCGTAGAGCGTCTCCTTCCAGACCTCGAGCTTGGAGTCGGTGCTCGAGGTCGTGGCGGCGGGGGAGGGGGCCGCTGGGGTCGTAGCCATTGCGACGGCCGGGTTTATGAGTGTAATCGTGTGGCGATCGCTACTTTATTCGAGCGTGTCGGTTTGAGGGGGGTAGAAGAAGGTATGCTCGTGGGTATCGGAGAGAGTTCCTGGCGAGAAGACGAAAGTCGAACAGAGATTCGCGGTGGGGTGCTCTTTTTCCTCGTAGATTTTTTTTCGCCTGGGGGCGGGAGGGAAGCCGGCTGGCGTCGTATGCGCCAAAGAGGTTTGCGGTCGGAAAGGTTTGTTGGGTGGAATTGCTACATTTGCGAATGGACTAACAGGCTGAAGCGAAAAATGAGCTCGAGGTCACGGATCGAAAAGCATTGGGCGGTTTGGGGGTGGTGCAGCTGCAGCTTGGTGGCTGGCTTTCGGGTTGGGGAGCGTGAGATTTGGACGAGGTGACTTGGGTCGGCGACGATGCGGGATTGGATTTTGGAGGCGCATCAGAGGTCAGGTCCGTTCGGCGGCAACTCCCAGTGCTGGTGCTGCGGGCAGCTGCGGCAGACGGCAGTAAAAAAAAAAAAAAAAAAAAAAGATTGCCCCGCAATGTCTGGAAAGGGTCTTCCACTCAATTGCAGGCCCGTCTTCAGCCTTGCATTGGTGCCGGATGAACTGCGGGAAGGGGAATGGAATGGACGCTGGGGGAGGCCTGTTTTGGGGGTGGAGATACGTACCGGTTTGGTGGAGTTGAAGGGGAGATCAACACTAGGAAGGACGACTTTCTTCTTGCAGTGCTTGTGATGATGTGCAAAGAGATTACGAACGTCATCAATTCGATTTGGTCGATTTCTGTGTCCTGTGTTAAGATCGAGAGGGACAAGCTGACTATAGGAAGCCTCTTTTAACCGTGTAGCTATGTCCCAATGAGTCACGACTGAGGCCGCTCAAGGTTCATGTAAGCCGAGTCATCCTGCCCCAAACAACGACGCCATGGCTGTGCTCTTGTATCTATGACAGCTCGTTTCTCATTTCTAGAAACGCCTCTTTCTTTTCGCGCACTTGATATTAAATGCCCAAATTTTGAGTTATTCTCCGAAAGAAGTTTTGGAAGAGAGAAAAAAATTAGTTTTTTTTTTTTCCTTCTTACATTTGTAATACTTTCGAGTATGTTATGGCTTGCGGGTACATTGTGTTGACTGCCAAATGGATCCAACGGCAACCTTTATGAGGGCCAGGATAGACTGGGAGAGAAATCTCTATGGCCAGCCTATGGGGTATCCTACATGCACCGCACTACCTGATACTGACTGACAGTAAAGCTGTTCTACGGTGACCACGCAGCAATTATGTCATGGCGCCGTGATTCTTCCACCTTTCAAGTGCTGCTGCCTTTACGCGTGTTCACAGGCTTGTCTGGGTGACTTCATAACAGCACGGAGCATCTAGAACAGTGGGGGGTTCTATAGCAACAGGCTAAATAACAACTTACGAGAATCTCCCCTTTTCTTGTGAGTTTTGGCTGAGTTGCGGGACAGGGGACAATGTCACTTCTAAATTGAATCAAGCCCAAAATGCAATAGCACAGGGCAACTGAACCTCTCTTCGTCACATTTGAGCACGAACTGGCAACTACTTCTCAGCTTCCCCATGCGGAAGTGCTGCTCCGACGTCTCTATGGAGATCTCGGGAGCCAAGGACGGTATCTCACGGCATTTCTCTCGGGATCCAAAAGCCTCAGGACCGCCGGTGCATAAAATGGAGCATCGTTTCTCGACTCCGAACAGTTCCTCCCCCCCAGACATCGACACGCTCCCGACTACAAGCTTTCTCACTGACTTCCATCACCAAGTTTCCAGCCACCGCAACCATGCAGCTTATTATCTCCAACATCATCCTCGGCTTCTTCCCAGCCCTGGCTCTCCTCACCGGCGTCGACGCCCAAGCTGTCCGCTCAATGGGCTTCATCGGCTGCTCCATGGCCGAAAATGTTGCCCAGGGCTACATGGCCGTCGGCGGCACCCGGATGTGGGGACCCTACGGCACCGGTGGCGCCGTCGTCCAGTCCTGGACCGACACCAACTCGGCCTCCTGGCAATCCTTCGACCGACAGGCCGCGCAGAACGGCAAGCCCTCCGCTGTCTGGGTGCAGATTTGCATCTTCTCGCAGAACGGCGCCACCTACGACGAGGTCAAGAAGCTCATCGCCAACGCGCGCCAGCACGCCGCTCCCGGGGCGGAGATCTTCATCACGGGCCAGCCACTGTACGACGCTGGGCAGACGTGCTTCCTCGCGGGGCAGGGAGGCCCGGAGTTGACTGATAGTCTGGCCAAGAGGGCTAGTGAGGATGCGTCGCTGAATGCCACGTACGGAGGGACGTTCCGCCTGCACAATGGGGAAGTTGCGGACGGTTGTCATGCAAATACCGCGGGGCAGCAGTCTTTGGGAGGCCAGGCTATTGGGTTCTGGGGTTGAGATTGACGGATGACGTGCAGGGAACTGGTGAGGTTGTATGCGAGGGCCTCGCACTTACATCACGAAGGTCCGAGGCACCACCCAATGCAACGATAGTTTAGGGCGAATCTTTGGGAAACTAGTCACACTCCTTACCATAAATCATTAAAATCTACGCCTCAATGATCATTCATCTGACTGCTCATGGGACCCCAAGCTTGACGGTCTTGAGGACCATATGACTGCACTATGGTGCGTTCTGACAATTGCCAGCGAGATCTGGTAATTTTCTCGATCGTCGTGCGTACAGCTGAGAAGCCTAACACTAGGATCCACATGTAATGTTCTGCCTGTCGATTATAGAACGCGCCCAGACCATTCAAATTAGTGGTAGTCCAAGTCAGAGAAAGGTTTAGAAGCTAGCACCGCGTTCGAACAAATCGCAAGTCAGGTTATCAACACGGTCTTAGAGAAACCTACTCTGGACGTTCCAAATATCAGACAGAAAACTTCACACGTCGCAAAATCGTGAATTCTCATCGTTCGAAAGGTGTGCAACGGATCGTTGCTGGCCGCTTGTGAATAAGGCCAACGTCGGCATGATCCTATCCGATGCCCGGACCCCCTGCACCGGCCGTCTGCCGATGCGGCCGGGATCCATAGCGGCCCCACCCACATGGAAATCTCTTCGCATCGTAGCCCGCTCATGCTACTTAAATGACTCAACCTGGCCCAACTGCAACAACAAATGGCAGATCACCAGATCTGCCCGGCTAGCTCAATCGGTAGAGCGTGAGACTCTTAATCTCAAGGTTGTGGGTTCGACCCCCACGTCGGGCTCAATTCCCGTCCGCGATTGCGCGTTCTCTTTTTGCTTTTTGAGGTCGGCCCTGCCGTTGACGCATTCAGATCACATCTGCGACTGTCGACTTCTCCCTTGACTTTTGCAGTTATACGTCCCCAAGTGCTCCCAAGCTCTCACGTCAGCTTCTTATAGAGACAGTATTAAGTCCAGTTTTGCTTCACTGCTGAAATTAACACTGCAAGCATTCATGGATAGTAATGTTTCTGCGTGATCTGCCTGCTGACCCTGATTGGCTGTTTCAGTTGAGACTAATGCCGACAACCGCCAACGGCAAGAGCTTGAGACTATCAATTTGATGTCGATCCAATCATTACCATGCAAGTCAGCTCCTTGATTCAGCTGTCACGCTGCGATGACACGAAAATCCTCTCCGGAGCGGGGACTCGCCACGTCGCTGCTGTAATATTCCCAGTCTTCTTCACGTTTAACTGAATCAAATAACACCACCAAACAAGGGAGCCAAGCCAGAGATGTTTCTCAGCCCATATTGCAGCCTCATCGCACTATGTCTCTCGGGCGGTGTCGCGGCGGATGGCTGGGACGACTTCACCAATAATCTTGCCTCGGACCTCGCTCCCATAATATCCCTCTCCGGAGAGCAGGCGACGAAGCAATACCTCAGCGAGAGCATCACGTGGCTGGACTACTTCATTTTCGGCATGGCGCCCATCGGCATCCTCACGGCGCTGGTGTCCGCGATCCGCGTCTGCGGCAGCCCTTCCCTGAAGGCCTTCATCGGCAGAGCAAAGGAGGCAGCGGGCAACGTGGAGGCCGAGCTGCTGTCGTCCACGAGCAGGAACGTGTGCGAACTGTACAATGGCGGTGGCATCGAGCGCATTATCGGTCGTCCGAAGATCCTTGAGGTTGTGCTCGACCGGAACGTCGCTGACGAAGAGTTTACCAGGGAGGGAGGGTCGGCGGGCATCTACACCTTCGCCGACTACGTGAGGAATGAAAATCACCGTCAAGAGTGGAGGCCATTGCGAGGGCACAGAGCCGTCCAAGGATGATGGGCCAAAGACATCTGAAGAGTATGGGCCGAATCTTTCCCACAATGTCAGCATCAAGCGCTTGGATGATTGGTGGTTCAGGCTCGTGGGAATAATTGGGTTTGCGCTGCAAGTAGGTGTGTTGGTCTATGCAGCCACTGCAACCTACTACCTTCGGCTGGAAAAAGATGGAGAGCAGCCATCATCATATGCTTGTCCGATGGTCATTGTGGGAACCGTTCTGGTTTGCGGGGGAGTGTTCTTCTGCGCTGTTCTGGTGGGGGAGAGCACTGAGGAAGAGATTTACCAACGCGAACGGAATCTATTAGAGAGATCCTCTCTGTACTGGTTGCAACCGGCCCAAGTACACGGTGATCAGACATTTGAACCATTCTGCTACGCGGACGTGGGGGGCGTCGGCTCCCTCAACCGACACATTACCTCACGGAAGAAGCAGAGCGCCCCTTCAGAGCTTTCTGTATGGCTCGTCGTCGGGTCCAGCGTTTCTGGCTTTGCTCTACAATTTGTCGGCCTCCGCGGGACTCACTCGCCGATCTCGTTGGCCCAGCTCGGGGCAGCCCTGATCATGAGCATGCTCAGGGCTGGTCTTCGTACACAGAGACTGGATTCGCAGGGCAACCGACTTTCGGAGCAAGAAATCAGTGCAATGATGATCTCATCAGATACTCTGAAGGGCCATGAGCTGGACTGGCTGGCCCTACACATAGGTCGGGAGGAGGTCAGAGAAGGCCACGACATGGACCATAGAGTTCCAAGCATGGAAAAGGGCGGGCGAACGTGGCCGCTCTGTGGCTTGGATATTCCATGGCCTCGTGAGAAGGACATTGAGAATGCCCCGATGCTGGATGAAACCAACAGCGAACGACGGTCCTACTCGTGGTTGTTTTTCGGTGCTACGACAGCCGGTGAGAGAATCACACACCACCCATCGGAAGCAAATTCTCGTGAGATTGGACTCAAGCCTTCTGAATCAGCAGAACCTCAAGGCAGGGTGGACTGGGCCAACAGGATTCTGGCCTACCGTCGAACCCTGACCCGACTCACCGAACCGACGACTGCGAAACTTGATCTGGCTGTTTTGACGCGTCACTTCTCCAATGAAATGGTTGCCGTGCGAGAAACGGCAAGGCAGCTTGTCCTGGCGCTTGAGTCAGTTGCCAACAGCGTCTGTTCGTCGTCGACGGCGATCATCATGGAGGAATGGCGTTCGAAACACAACGACTTGTATTGCGCCATGAACTGCGGTGTCTCTCCTCGTGCTGGAGATCAGATTGCCGAGGTCGTACTTCACCTTCGCCGTGGTGGTAAAGAGTCGCGTTGGAGGCTCGAAGGCAAAGAGAACGTGGAGGCTATGCTAGGACTATGGACGTGGTCTCTGATTTCAGAGTCAGCAAGACATCACTCTCAGCTCAACGCAACGCGAAGAAGGATAGTGTCGAGTGTCAAACACCCGGAAGAAGTGGGCTACTACAAATGGTTCAGAAGTGCTGCTGGACGCCCTATGAAGCACACTTTGAAAGGGCTGAATAATGACTTTTGCCCTTCTACATTTTGGCTCAACGACCAAGGTAAGCTCATTAACGCGGATCCATCGACGACAACGGGAAACAGTGAAGTTCCCGAGGGTGCATCTTATCAGCTATTTGGATGGTACAGCGGAGAACCGCTGCACCTATCATCCCCTTCGGCTCAGTCCGAAATCGACGTCTTTACCCTACCTACGACTTCCGACCTGCTTTGCGTTCTGCCTCCAATAGTGCGCCGAGAATTTGATGCCCAGCGGACGCCGTTGTGGTTTGCTGCTGGGATCGGCCATGAAGGGGTGGTAAGCGAGGCACTTGGCCAGATCACCGACCGCCATGGATCTAACCTCCCTTCCCTGGCTGGCCCTCTTCTTCAAGCAGCATCAAAGGGTCGCGATAACATCGCCAGGCTCTTGCTGCAGCATGGAGCAGACCCCAGCGTGGCAGGTACATCAGGGACTACACCGCTGTGCCAGGCTTCCGAGAATGGCCACGAGCAAGTCGTCAGGGTGCTTCTCGAATTCGGAGAGGTGAATCCGAATGTCACGGATTCCCGTGGGAGAACCCCGCTCTGGCATGCGGCGAATAATGGACACGAGCTAGTTGTGATGGCGTTGCTCGAACAAGGCGCGAGGCCCGAGAAAGGTGACAGTGCTCACGGAACGCCGCTCGATAGGGCAATTCACAATGGCCACGAATTGGTGGTCAGAGAGTTTCACGCTCACAGCGAGAGCAAAGAAATGGGCTACATCGGGGGACCAAGGAACTGGGTCAATGATGAAATGTAGGCTTATTGAAGAGTCTGCCTTTGCAATGGCTAACGCGACACAGGATGAGAGGACCTGCTGAACAGTATAAGATTGCCTATGAAAGTTTTCTCGAGAGATATCTGTCTCCGAAAAACACTGCAGACAGGAAAGAAGTCGATGACACAGAGGCTATCAAGGTTGCTGTTCTCGGACAAGGCATTGATAGCGCAAAGCTGCGGGCAAGTGGTACAGATCTGGACCAACACATAATCGGCACGCGCAACTTCGCAAATGAGACTCGTTTGGAAAAGGGCTTACATTGGGGGTCAACATTGGCATCTCTCATCCACCAATACGGCCCGAAAACGAAAATCTATGTCGCCAAAGTGACGGATGACCCCCGAGTCCACTCACAAGATGCAGAATGGATTGTTGAGGTCAGTCAGTATCAGTCATTCTTCTACAAATGCTAACCATGCAGGCCATTGCGTACGCCATTGAGTCCTGGGATGTTGACATCATTGTCCTGCCCTTTGGTTTCAGGTCGGTCAACCGTAAGATGATGAAGCCCCTGGCTGAGACTCGTAAAATGAATAAGAAAAGGATCGTGATTGCTGCTGCTACAGCTAATGGTTTCAACTCGATGAGAGGATATCCGGCCACCAGCCCCCATGTTATCGCAATACATGCGGTTGATGGCCAGGGTAGACATTGCGGTCTTGCTCCGGCCCCCAAAGCTGGCGACTACAACTTCTCCGTGGTTGGGGCGGGATTAAAAGCCCCATGGACAAATGCAGACACAGGAAAGAAACTAGTCAATGGCAACACATTTGCGGCAGGGATTGCTGCGGGTATTGTAGCTTCTTTCCTCGAATTTGTGAGGATATCGCTCGTCCAGGACGAGCCCAAACTCAATCTCAGCCCTGAGGACCACATGTAGCTTTCATCCACGGACGGCATGCGAGAGATGCTACATTTGATGTCGACTCCGATTGATGGATACAATTTCCTGACGCCGTGGGCAGTATTCGGCAAGAACGGCAAGAACAGCAAGCGAGAACGAATCTTTGACATCATCAAGATGACAGTTGATGAAAGACGAGGGAGGGTGGTACGGATGCCAGAACCCAGCGCCGGGAGCAGTCGCAGCTCGTCATGTGACTGAGACGAGCACCTACACATGATAGATGGTAGAACGCGAAGAGGAAAAGAAGCGAAAGACGCCGCACGCAAAGCATGTTGTTGGAAAACTGCAGCTAGATTGAAACCATAAAACATGCGTTCGACGGAAACAGCGTTGGGCAATATCGTACAAAGGTACTTCTTATTTGGTTCTAGATAGCGACCAGTTGAGAGACTCGATTCAATCATTATCGAACGAAACACCTTCATCAAAGCGCAAGGCGTCCAAGTCAATCTCCTCCTTGCGTCTCTTGAACACGATCGACATGCTAGGATCAATAAACGAGTTGACGCCAATGATGGTTGGCTTGAACCCGCGTTCATCCCCCAATTTCCAATCGTACTTCAGAAGCAAATGGCATAAGGCTATCTTGATTTCGTGTCCAGCGAAGAAACGTCCCGGACAAGAGTACACTCCGTAGCCGAAGCCGAGATGCTCCGGAGTTAGGGTGATGAGCTGGGCTTTGCTCTCGCCCCCGGCTTGTTCTCGAAGTCGCTTGAAGCGGGATATGTCGAACCTGTCGGGATCAGGGTAGACCTCGGGCTCCATCATGTTACAGCAGTGGGTGCACAGGCGTTCGCCTCTTCGAATTCTGGTGCCGTCGGGGAGTGTGACGTCGTTGACCGCGATCCGCCGGAGGGTTACTAGTCAACTTGGTTAGAACCGGATGCTATATGGCTTTCCCGTGGATCAACTTACGCAAAGAGGTTGGCGAGATTCTCTGAGATTCTTTGATGGTGCTGTCCAACAGTTTCATGTGGTTTAGTGCTGTCTTCGACCAGCCTTCAGCTTGCAAGACCTCAATCATCTCCTGGCGCAGAGGCTTGATGGTCTCCTGATGCTCAGCTAAGAGTAATAGAACCCGACCCAACAGGTCATATGTGGTGTGTATCGCGACGAACGAAATCATCAACTGAAACGCAATCGGGTCATACTTCGTGCCCTGTGACTCCGCCTCGGCCCACTCGATGGTGTCGTTGAATACAGGCACCGGCTTGCCGGCTAATTTGGCCGCCTCTTTGACCTTGCGACGGCTTTTGATAACGGGAAATAGTATTTCCTTAGCCTCTGCGATGAAGGCCCGTACCTGTTGGCAAGATGGATCGAGCAAGTTGGCCAGCGGTCTGAGGACGGATGGCAACATGTTGAGCTTGGCTGCAGCGGCAAAGCTGGTTGTTGTGAACTCCTTGGTAATTCTAAGCCATTTCTTGTTGCGGCAAATGTCGGACCCAAGGAACACTCGCGAAGATAGGCGAGCAACGAGCTCCAGCAACGCGTCCTTAGCTGGCATCTCCTTCCATCCTGACAGGTCATCAGATGACAGGCTTCGTATCGCAAGGGGAACGGCATCTTACCAGGACGACTGCCGAAAATCAGTTCGGTTGTGAAAGAGGCTTCTGAGGATAGGGGTTCGATGATTGTGTCTATACGCTTGTCATTAGTTTCTTGGAGGTTCTCTTCAGAGGGTCTAGGCTGGAGGCTGAATAAGCCTGACGTACTCGTGTGTTGTGTCAACTGCTTCCGTGCCACTGATTGGAGAATGTGTGCTGGATGCTTCACAATTCCAAAGGCAGCAAAGCCTGGCAGATGACGATGGAATTCCTCCTCCAATTAGCTGCTAATCCTCCCCCGTGACAGAGGCCTTACCTTTGTGATGGCTTCTCGGAAGTCTAGATCTGTCAGGTTACGTAGATACGCGGCATAGTCAGGGGGAAGAACCGTCACTTCGCCTAGGTCCGTAGGCATTCGAAAGGGCTGGCTTGGATGTCTTTCTACCTCCTTTTTGAGCGTTGACATGCCGTTCTTCATAAAGTCAAGTCTGCTCTTAACTCGGCGGAATGTAGTCAGGATCCAGAATGTTACTAACGCGAGCACACCTACTGCAAGGTAGGGAAAAGGCCACTCGGATGGAGTTGTGGAAGTCGCCATGTTGAAATTGGCTCGCAGAAATTCTGTTACAAACGACTGCTGGGGATCTTTAGAATGCCCAAGCTGGAATCGTTTAGCGTGCTAAACACGAGATAAGAAAATTTCTTATAGTACTGGTCATTATATCACTTCGATTCGTTCCGGGGAACGGACCGGAAAAATAGTCATGTGCGCTCCGTCTTCACGACAAAACATATCCTACAGCATCAGCAGGTGGCCCACCCGAGCCTCCCGACGTGAAGGTTTGTATTCGTGATCAAAAAAATGTATCGAAGCCACTAGGTAGTTATGGTTGTCTGCGATACTTTGCGGTAGAGGTATTTTGTAGGCGAGTACGCCAAACTCTCTACTTTCACTACAGAGACCGTACAAAGTAAGATCCCGGAACTGGGGATGCGTAGAGATGCGATTGGATGCAATAGAGTTAGATGAAGAATACCGTCTTGTACGCAGCACGTGCTTTTCGCTTGTCAAATATCAATCGCACGGTCCCGGATCCATGGATAGAAATATGCACGATGAAGGTATCCATCCTATGAAGTGACGGCACCCATGCTTCGCATAGAGTTTTCGGCACGTCAACTCGGCCGACGGGACATCTTGGCAATCATAACTGACATCAATTTGATTTGCAACAATCGAAGGCAGTCGTATTTTCTGAAGCAGCACAACGCAGTGCATATGCCCTGCGAAGAAGCTCAGTTGCTTGTTCCGAGTCTGTCGCAATGATTTGTTGGTGAGGATGTGGAAAATACCGCGGCAGATAGGTAATCGAAAGGCTTACATTGCTTGTATGCATCAGTCACACGTGGCAGCATCTAAGCTTCAGGGTATCGCGGATGCACACCATCAAATCTGTGATTCTATAATATCGATACCGTATCATCAACTTTCTTCTAATTTCTTAGCTCCAAACTTTAGGCTAAAAGAATATGGATTACACGAAATTGGAATCCGATAGCGTCACCAGGGTGGCAGTGTCATTCAAATGGCAAGACGACTGGGCTGTGATTTATGGTAATGTTGATTTTAAACCAAAGTCTTGCAACGAAGGACTTAGATAAAGCATAAGTATATTGAAAAGCCAGGCAAAGCTAGACTTCAGCCGCGAATTGAAGTTTACATATCACCCGAGATCCTCGCCCACACTTCTTTCCCCCTGAACATATCTCCAACCAAATGCGTTCCCGTGTACTGGCACTCTTTCCAATGCTGCGATCTGAATGTATCCGATTGGTATCTTACAAAAGACCAGAGATGGGGATGCAAGGGAGCTGAACAGCAACGAGACCGGAAGCCTTGGAAATATTTGTCAGATGGTGTTTCTCATAGATATCACAGTGACTACTCACAGTGTTGCCGTCGGTCTTGCAGCAGGCGACGCTCTGCTTGCACTGGCTGTTCAGGAGGTCGTTGGCAACTGACAGATGTCAGTATGTATCAAGTAACAGGCTTCGCAAAGAGCTCACTGCCAACTCCGATGGAGGAGCATCCATCAGTGAGCTTCAGGCCACCGTTGCCAAGGACACCGCCCAGGATACCAGACAGGATACCAGATCCAGAGTTGTCATTGTTGTTGGTGCTGGCATCGACCTGGTTGCAGCAGTTGACGCTGAGATCCTTGCCGCAGATGTTCTGAGCATCGGCGACGGTAAGATCGTCGGTTCTCTTGGCGAGGGCCTCCTTGGCAGTGTTGCCGGGAGCAGCGGCGACGGTGAGAGCCATGGCAAGGGCAGAGACGGTGACAGCAGAGAAACGCATTTTGAAAGATAGAGATGTTCTGGGAAGGTGTTCTTGAAAAGAAGGTGAATTAGATGGATCAAGAAGGATCTGGGTGATTGTAAGAAGAGTGTAAGATGATTGAATGAGATTGTTGTGTGATGAGGAGGAAGAGAATCTGGTTCTGGAAGGAGCAACAGCCAGATTTTATAGATTTCGAAATAGATAAAAGTAACACTATTGAGGCATCATCTTGATGCGGTAATGCTCGAGCGACATTCCAGCGAGGAGGTCCAGCGAGGAGGTCCAACACCTAGAGATGTCTTGGAATGAACATGATCATCGTCTCCGTCAACGGACGCATGCGTCTTCTCACCGACTGTAGCTCATCGTGACAGAAGATTTGCGGAGGGTATCCATCGCCCGTACCCATCCAGTAAGCCGGTGCGAGGTACCATTCTAGCACTATTACAACAGGAGTGTTGTTCACCCATTCCTATTTCACTCACTTAACTCCATTCCAAGCACTGGCGTTCTCAAAACGACCATACCAGAGAAACCCCTTGAGATGTAGATCACTTATCAAATCGACGTCTGTTTTCTTTTGCACCTGGAGCTGCTGAATTAAAATCGATATTTATCGAATTCCATATCATAGCGCAGGGGTTGGCACCGAATTCTGCCTCGCCTTTCCGATATCCATGCATTGACCGGAGTAAGGCATAGTAGCCGCATGAACAGCACATCGGTATTCCCCACGATCGCAACGCGAAAAGACTGAAGATCATAGGCGGAACCTCCCAACGCAACTTAGCAGATCGCTTTTGCGGTAACAACTCCCACCGGTAGTTTCTCAGCTGGGAGGAGAAGCGGGGTAAGACAGAGGCAAGGGGCGAGATGCCGCCTGAGCTCGGCCTTCACTCGGGTCAATAATGTCTCAGATCCACAAGTAGTAACGAATGCCAGAAGGCCCTTGAAGGACAAATCCGGCAACCGTTGGATACCGTCCCTTTCATTATTACATTAGCTGCGTAGGCCATCAGCGCTTTGCGGCCGGATCGAGCTTGTGGCATTATCGTTCAATACCAATTGGAGAGAACGTTATCCTTGCAGGCCCGGCAGATGGATGTAATCCGGGGGATGACTCCGTCGAATCCGCCGAGACATCATTCCTCGAATTCCAGCCTCTATCTCGACGCCATGCTCAAGGTGTGAAGACATGGACTTGTTACTGTAGTTCTCTCCACAATGCAGTTGCGTAAACGATGGCACAGGAAGTTTGAGTAGGATTTTCTTATTAATTACAGTAGCTATCGTAAGTGCAACAAGATTCTGGGTATAGCAAAAATTGTTGGCCGAAATGATCCATCAACCAGGCTCTTGGGGTTTGTATCAATATGCGCAGGTTCGGTGACTTTTCCACAAAAACAGGCCATCTGATAAATGCGGCTAAGTCGTATGACTGTCTCCTTGACGGAGTACATTCAGACTCCATCCTTCACCCAGACGACGAAAGAATGTTTTCAACATTACAACATCTCTGCGCCACGATCCCATGCGGTCATAGTCGATGCGTGTCAATGGCTAGCACTGATCGCCCGACATGGTTGGAATGGGTACGCACGGATGTCCTAAATATGACAGGGGCTATTGAAGGGCGTTGACAAAAGTGGGATTGAAAACCAGCTTATCCGTACGAAAACTCTGGGCGCAGAGTCAGAATTCTCCACGGTTCAAATCTTTTTCAATTCAGAAAGGATTTAGAAATTGAAAGATCTTCGCTGTCATGATAGCTTCGAAGGAACCAGTCTGACTCTCCTCGTACCAGCCGGTCGTGTCAAGTTCAAATAGTGGATAGAGAACCCACTGACCGGACCTAAGGAAGAAGCAATTATGTGGGAGGAAGGAAGGCTGGTCTTTTAAGGTCAGGATCATCCTAACCCAAAAAGCGCCACCGTAATTGAAAAAGAAATACCCGCTTGGAGATCGGATTTAATACTGCAAACGCTCGAATGGCTGTCCGCATCTAGTATCCTTGGGGACCCTGGGTTTTGGTGGTCCTCGGGATAGAATATCGCACGACGCAAAATCTCACCGGCTCTGGGGTAGGTCAACAAGGTGCGCCTCCAGGCGGCAAACTGCGAAGAAAAAGGTTAGAAGGGAAGAAAGATGTGATCACCGGAATCAAGTTGCTGTCTTGTGCCAGAACCTCTTCGGTTATGTGGCTCTTTGCTGCCTACACCGAGGTGATGACACGTCAGTTGAACAAACAAACTTTGACAGCAATGGGGCGGGCTGACAAGGTACCTGAAGTTTGTTCCGATCGTGCCTTGCTCCGGTGAATTCTGCGCTACCCTTTACCCTCCAAATATTTTGACGACTTCCATTCTTTCGGGATAGTCTTAAGCAACACAATTGGTATGCTTGCGACTCTCATTAATTCGACATGCAGTCTTTTCCCCTTCTCAAGCTTCCCCGGGAGCTTCGAGACATCATCTACAGCTTTTACGTCATCGCCGACGGAGGTTACATTTGCGACACCGTGGAAAGCTGAAGGGCGCCCGCCAAAAACAAGTCGATCTTTCTCTTGTCTGCACTTGCAAACAGATAGCCAACGAGATGGACCGCGGCGGACTTGCTCTGAAACTGAACTCAATTACGTTTTCGACCCTGGATTCGGTCGAGTTCAGCCATTTGGCATGCCAATTCCAACAGCTCAAGAGCCGCGGCGTGGACTTCGTAAGATGCGAGATGTTTCAAACCTACGGACATCTCATACCCGACCGTGTCTACGCAGAAGTCCAGAAGAACTATCCGCAGTTCATGCCATTATTGGATCGCATGAAAGCTGAAGGCCCCCGGGCTCCTGTGCAAGGAGCTGGTCTATGTCTGGAGCGTCACGGGCCCTACGGCGAGGCTCCGTCGGTCTATCGTGGCTTTATCAAAGATGTCTTAGAATCAGCCTGGACACAGGACGAAAGTTTCAGAAAGTTGGTTGCCGACTTTTCTCCCCCCATGTTTCTAAGGGGCCACATCGACAGATGGTCACCTTTTGACGTTATTAAAAGTCATATTGATCCTTGGGCCATCCCATCCGACAGCCAGATGAACGCGATGGAAGCAGCGGTACCCGTCGAATTTTCTTGCCCCAGAAATAGAGACGACTGATCTATATATCGTTTCTCTGCAGCTGCAGCGGCCATATATTTCTTAGAGTCAATACCGCACTCTCTTCGTACACACATACGCAAAATCATCCTTAACGAAGATCACGAGGCCGTTCTTTACCCACAAGAACACGGCAGAGGCTTAATTCCATTTTGCCAACAATATCCGATCCAAGTTGAGCGTCGTGTCAATCTCTGGAGCGTGGCCTTCCAGGAAGACATGTTCTATGAGCATCCAGATGAGCGCTGTTGGCACAACCAAATTGCAGCAAGACGGACTCCTTGTGTATTGAATTCGGACCAGATAACGGCGAACGTAGCGACTTGGATCACAGAGGCTCTTGCGCTCGAACAAGAGGGCATGCCTCTAGGATCATTCTCACTCCTTCTCGACGGTAGCCCGTGCCCTGATTTATGCTCACGCATTTTTGAGTCAATCGTGCAGCGAGATGCTGCTTGGCAGCAAGCTTGGACAGAAGCTATTGAGCGAGACATACTCGGCCATTTTACATGGTTCGAGAGAAAGGGTGAAAGCGTGTTGAGACACGGTTGGTTCGACTTCCATCAAATTGAGCGGGCCTCGCGGTCTAGGGCTCCCGCAGATCGACCGGGCTACTGGGGTTATATGTTCGAACGGTTTCCACAATCATTGATAGACATTGCGAGAGGATCATCTATTGTGCAATGCAATTTCGACATAGGTTCATCTTGGGATGTGGAGGCTATCGTTCGGAAGCACATAGGATGGAACAGACACAAATGGGAACGCGAGTGGTTCAATCACACACCGCAGTCTTGGGGACCTGAGCCGCCGTTACCGCAGTGGCGAATGCTTCTGGAAGACAATCTCTGGGAACGTGATCCGTACGGATGTCATTGTCCGTGGGCACGTTAAGATTGGTAGCCAGGCCTCTGTAATGATACAATCTTTCTGAGGCATAAATAGGATCGAGACGGTAGTTCGCTTATTCACTTTCTAGAAACGCACAACGTTGCTTAATTTACGCGGATGCTTACAGCCTGAAATGGAGGCGATTCAATTGAAACCCCATAAATGTTCCCTATTGGAAGCTTACATGTCCTTTGTCTAATCTGCTTTGGATATTGCCCTTTTCAACCTGTATTTCAATAGGGGCCGATGTCAAATGAACTTGACAACTCAACTGAAAATAAATGCCAGCCGTTCGTACTTTACCTAAGGTAGCTCCTGTCATGCAACTCCCTTGCTGTCGTCAGCCTTTTACAGTTTCCACAAACATTCGATGTTGCAAATTCCTAAGCCTTATAAACTCGGAAACATTGAACGAAAGATCTAGGCGTCTGGCATATTCATTCGTTCTGCCTATTGTCTCCATTTGCGTTTCGTCCGATCTTGTTCTCACCTGACAAAATAGTGTCCCCTTTCGCTTCTCGCCTGCTCGCATAAAGTGCTACAATTGATGAGAGTGAGAAGAATGCCACAAGAGCAGTCGGTATTAGGCTCAGGCAGATAGTTGTGGCACCCAATGTCCTAGAGACTGGGCTAAAGGGGGATGATTGAATGGCCAAGCATTGATGCCGATCATATCGACGGCATATGTTCAAAGCCAGAAAGTAAAGATCGATTGATCTGAGGATTGTCTACACATGGCTTCGTTCCCAAAAGGCCAAGTGTGAAAAACGCTGCTTCTCGGTAAAACAAAGACCGACATTGAATTTCAAATAGACCAGATCGGAGGACGGAGTCGGCGAACGGAGCATGATGTCCACCGATGTCCGAGGCGGCAGCTTTCCGAGAATCATGGTGGCAGTGTGGGTGGAGACGATGAGCCCTTCGTCCCGCAAAGCCGTGATATGCATGGTACACTATTGGAACAGACGGCCCCGCCCGCTAGCGTTGTTGATCATCCGGTGATGATCGAATCAAGAACCTTGCATGAGACTGAAAACTGAGGTTTCCGCCTGGAAGTCATTCGTAGCTGAGCGGCGTCCAGGCGCGAACCCACACCTGTGGGTATGGGCTGGGAAACTCGATAGGCAGGGGGAGCCCTCCTCTTGACTTTCGAATCTTTCCATCACCGCTGGCTCAAACTAGCTCCTCAGAAATTGACTTTCAACCTACAGCTCGTCCTTAAATGTTTTGTTGTGAACGTTCATACGCTTTCACCATCTACTCCAGATGCCTAAACAACAATCTGGTCGGGGGACAGATCGAGATGGCCTATTTCAATGCTCCCAGTGTTCCCGTCGATATCACCGCTCCGAGCATCTCGTTCGTCATGTTAGGTCCCACACGAAGCAGCGCCCCTATGTGTGCAACCTGTGCGGGAAGGCCTTCGGGCGCTTGGATATTCTTAGGAGGCATCAAGTTGCACATCCTGGGAAGGATGGCTTGGTTGCCGACTATTCTCAACGTGCAGGGACCGAACGAGTTGGAAAAGCATGCAAGTCATGCTCATCGACTAAGTCCAAATGTTCAGAGGAGAAGCCATGTCACCGGTGTCTTGCGAAAGGTCTGGTTTGTGATTATGAGCCAGCTCATCAAGAGAGAGAGGAACCCGGCGATTTGCAGAGAAGACAGCGAGGGAAAAACGCCGCCTCAGACGTCGAACTTGCAAAGCCTGCACCAGAGGCTGAGCAGAGTGTCAGCATGCATGTGGTTCACGGTGAAGCCGTTCAAGATTCCATGGCTTCATCTACGCCAGGTATAGATCTCACCGAAGAATCGTCGACCAGCGCGCGATTCAATGACCCGGATTCATCCTCATCTGGTGACCAGGTCATTTCAACTGATCCATTCACAGCATCCGATTACCCCTCAGGCATGCTATCAGCGCCATGCGCAGACTACTTCTCCTTTGGACCGGACTGGGACATTGGGACGCTGGACTACTCTTTTATCCAGGCCCAATTCGAGTTGGGCGACGCCAATATGATAACTGGTGATGTCTCGGACAGTTGCCAAGACAGTCTAGTTTCTCTGGTCTCTGAAAGTAAGAATGTTGCGCTTTCAGATATATGGGAGCCAAAGAGCGACGAACATAACGAGATGGAGCGGCAAAATCTGGCAGTGGGTGAAGGGGCGTTCGGAGTCTCTCACTCGCAAAAAGCGACCGGAACCCGGGTAAACAAGCTGTGTGTGTCACCAGCTATACGCAGCAAAGTAGTTGGCATGATTCTTAGGACGACATCGGAGTCCAGGTCAGCAGAGGTACTGGGATGTTTTCCTGGGTGCCAAGCCTTGAGCTCGCTTCTTGACATCTACTCAGATTACTGGGAGGCCACCCGCATCTACGACTTTGTGCATTTGCCAACCCTTGACCTTTGCAAACAGGCACCGGAGTTGTTGGGAGCTTTGATAGCGATAGGTGCTATTCAAGCAAAATCGATAGTGGCCCGAAAATTTGGATATGCAATGCAGGAAGTTGTGAGAGCGTCAACCTTCGACAGTGTGAGAATTCTAGGCACAATCCCCGACCTTCAGCGGCTAACAAGATGATTATGACTGTAGTGGGAAGGAAATAATGCCGCGGTATGCGACATCAGCTTAGCCCAAGGCTTCTTGTTACAGCAGCAAATTGCTTTCTTTAGCGGTGTGAGACGCAAAATTGCACTAGCGGAAGCCTGTTCGAAAGCTGCTGAAGTTCTGATCAAGAATGGGGGCCACATGAAGGGAGCCAGGCAGACAGACTGTCAGGACCTGTCGACTATCACGGAAGCCCATGGAGATACCCTTGATGAATTATGGCGTCAATGGTCGGTTCGTGAGTCCCAACGACGACTGGTCTATGCTTCCTACATTTTGGACGCCCATGTGTCCATGTCACATGGAACACAGATGATTTCGACATATGTCGATATGGATATGCCATTGCCAGCTCCCAATCGGTTGTGGAAAGCGTCGTCGGCAATGCAATGGAAGGACGAGATCGTTGCTTTACACGGGGCGCATGTGTCAGAGCCGCGTTCAAGCATCTGCCTCACAAAGCTTATGGCTCAGCCGCTGTCTAGTCCAGCGGGATTCAAAGATATCGACTCGGATGTTGCAATTTTCGCGTTTCTAGCTGGAGTTTGGGCCCTATGCATGGAGTGCCATCAACTCAGCTTTGTCTTAGGGCAGTCGAGCACTTGGAGCCACATGATACTAGGCTCAAGACGCAACGAGCTATGTTGCACGACGAAAGGTTTTGCTTCTCAGCTTCAGCTTACTAAGGTTCAAGTACCTGCTGAGATGGAGGTTCTCTTTGAGGCCCTGATTATGCACACCCTCACACAGCGGGATACTCCCGTCCTACGCCACCTGGCCCTCTCTCGAGCCGAAAGCGACCCAATGTGCCAAGGCCCCTCACCAAAACAAAATCGAAGTCCTGAGTATTGCCATGCGCTTTGGCGAGCGGGTCGGGTTATTCGAGCGTCGCGAAGTTGTCCGACAGGGAAGCTTTGTGGAGTATTTGCCTCGTCCTTGTTCCAAGCCGTTCTGCTTCTCTGGCGGCATGGTCAATCATGCCACAGCCTTGACAGTTCAACACTGCCCACTTGCATTATAGATGAAGACGGATGCCAGGAGCAACATATTTTGGCCGGCAACATCAGCCTGGCAGTCTACGGCGCTCGCTCTGTACCAGTGTTTATCAAATCAGCGGACTTCGGAGAAAGCATAAGGGAGGTGATTGAAAAGAATTGGGAGGGCAAATATATGCCATCATGTACAGCGGGTATTTGCGACTCACTGTCAAACCTATCTAGAGAAAACAAGGATCATTAAGAGGAAATGAAGGAGCAAGGTGGAAGAGCTTGCAATAAGTAAAGGGAACTTCTGAGCTCCACGAGAAGGGGCTTGTATTGATTTTACCCTCAGTTACTCAATCGAAGTGGTCCTCTGTGATGCAGCGGCATTGTGGTGTATCCGGCTTATGGATCCTCATCGGCTCTCCACATCCGGCCTCTCCACATCCCGAACGAGGCTGCCCGTACCTTTTATATGAAAGAGAAGCCAAAGTTTCAGTGAATTGTCGTGAAGGTTTTGAAAAGCAAGGTTCCCCTGGCAACTTTCGACTATTGAGATTTCGCCTTCAAGGAACATCGTCGAGGACTACACCCAACTCCAGAATGGCCCCCATCAATCAACCTGGCTTACCCCCTCGAGGGACCTTAACACCCAAAGATAGCCACAAGAATATGCGGGTGGGAATTGTGGGTGCTGGCATTGGAGGCCTTATGGCAGCAATTACCTTGCTAGAGGGAGGACATGAAGTTGAGGTAGGCATGAATGCCGCTGGAAACCGATGCCTAACCCCTACTCACCCAAGGCCAGGTTTTCGAGAAGTCTCGATTCAGCAAAGAGGTCGGAGCAGCTATCTCAGCACCACCCAATTCCTCAAGGATCCTTGATTACTTCGGTTTCGATTTCAGTCGCGCCAAGGCTACGCCGGCAGAAAGTGTAAGTGGATTCCAGCTTGAATAGCGAACACGTCGTGGCGCTGACTGCCCTCAAAGCTGGTCTACAACAATGACGCCGAAGACTTGGGAGACAAGACGGTACTTTCTCTCTTAGATTATAAGTCCAAGTACGGATTTGCTTGGCATTTCTTCCATCGTGTCGATCTTCATGATGAGCTTAGGAAGCTTGCAACTGAGCCAACTCCTTCACGTAAGGGGTTTGCTCGCCTTCATCTCGCTACACCCGTTTCAAGTATCGATCTGGATGGAACTATTCATTTCCCAGATGGAACGACAGTGAAGAAAGATCTTGTCGTCGCGGCCGATGGCGTCCGCGTGAGTTCAGAGTATCCAAGACCCATTGCAGCACTGGAAACTAACCCGCACAGTCCTCTTTCATATCCACGGTGTTGGGCGAAGAGATACCGTCTCAGCACTTCATGACAATGACTCGGTTGCTGCTTCCTACGGAGCAAATGGCCAATGATGCCGATACTAACGCCTTTTTCAAGGGCGGATACAACTCAATTAGAGTCCTCAGAGTTGACGACGGCAGCCTTGTCACGTATGGCTGCAGAAAGTAAGTCGAAAAGCACCCATCGTGTCTAGAATACAGAACATTTGACTTATTGAAATGCAGTGGCGCGCTGCAGAACATTGCATTTATGTATCCAGCTGAGGACGCTGCAGGTATGCCAATTTTATGTGCCAAGAAATCTGCTCTTTCCGCCACTGACTCATAAATGGTAGTTAATAACGAGGAAAAAAAGACTGATACCCATCCTGGAGGCTTTTTGAAAAAGTATCCTGCTTTCATCCAGTCTCTCGCATCGTAAGCCCTCGATTCTCCCACTAGTCTCTTAAGATCCTGCAGTCCATCTAACGAACTTTGCAGGAAGGCCAGTGGTATAGGAGAATGGAGGCTACTAACGAGAAAGCCTCTTGACAGATTTGCCCGAGGTCGACTCGCGGTCATTGGTGATGCAGCTCATCCGATGCCTCCCTGTAAGTCAGCTTTGAACTCATGCTGTGAAGACGACTCAGCTCACGCGACCTTCGTAGTACGTGCGCAAGGAGCATCCATGGCCATTGAGGATGCCGCCGCTCTCGGTGTGTTTCTGTCGAGGTTGACAACCTTGGAAGATATCCCGACGCGATTGGAAATGTTCAATGACCTACGAGTGAAACGAGCCGCTACTGTGCAGCTCATGTCGTCTCAACACAAATGGGACCCGAGGAAGATCCCGGCAGAATACGTCCACTACTTTGGCGAAGACATCCCACGTACGGAACCTACTTCCTCAATTGTTCAGAATTATCAACACTAACTCATGATTGCGATTGCAGAAAATGATGTGGACTTGGAGAGGTGCAGTTGCGACCACAACGTCATAAAGGAGGCGTTTAGGATGCTGCAAAAGAAAGATGAGGGAAAGTTGTCACCGGCTTGGGACGCACAGAAGGCAGAGAATGCCACGATAGCTCTTCTTTAGATCCCATGAGCAACCCACTCATCGCAGTTGTTGTGCTGTATTGGGCGCTTAATCTATTCACTCGAGACTTGAAATTGTTGAAGGAGGCAAGGCTAGGAACTCACTTCCATGGCGGGATATTGGGTCCCGCTTGCAGAGCGGGGCGGTGAGGGTTGTTTCGAAGTAAAGACGAGGATGTGTCGAAGATGAGACTTCCACAATCCATGGCTTGAGCAGCTGGCAAGAGATCCATTGCCAAAAGCAGACAGGTGTTTTGTTAGACTACTAAACGGGTCTCCATATCTCACGCGACCATCCGGAGCGGTGTCTCGGATCGAGCAGCCTGAACGAAAACAGTCCATGTTACGCGGGGCATTCCTGGTGTCTTCTCCAATATTGTGGCGTTAGTTTGTACGGACGATAGTTTATTTTGGTCCCATCTTGAACACATGTTCGCTCGTTGCTGAAAACAACGTAATTTCCGAAACATGGCGGCTTGGCTGTGGTAGAGAAAATCACCTTTCATTTGCTGAGACACGACCTGATGAATTTGGGTGTCACACTTCCATGCTGTACGCCAGCCGCATCTGTCCTGGGACGCCGACGTAAAGAGAATTATTAGAATGGTTGTTTCTTTCATCATCCATTGTCAAGGCGGCATCGGACACAACGGCTCGGCGCGTCAAAATTGGCAACGCTCCTTTTGGAGGGAGCCACCCACCAGTCTCGAAGTGACCTGAGAGTCACCAAAACATTCTTCTTGGCATATTTTCCGAGAGCAGAAAGCGACCAAGAAGTGATGAGTATTTAACTGTCTCGTAGGTCGCCATATTTATTTCTGTGGCTCGTGTAGATTCTCCTTTATGTTGCTCTTCAACACTAACTCCGGAGATCGCACAGGACAATATCGATTTTCAAGATGAGGACGCCTACGAGATCTCTCAGCTTCCTCTTCCTCCTCGCTACCTCTGCCCAAGGTGCACCGACAAAAGAAGTTCATGCAGACATTGAGGAAGAATGCAGCAGGGTCCAAGTAGCGATCCTCGGCGCTGGCCTCGCTGGAATCACTGCCGCCAAGGTATTAGATGATGCAGGCATCAAGAACTTCACAATTGTTGAGTACAACGACCGAATCGGCGGGCGTGTGTACAATCGCGCTTTTGGAAGACAGCCAAATAGTGACGAGCCTTACTTTGTAGAACTCGGCGCGAACTAGTATGAAGATATGATATGGTCTTGAGAGTCCAACTAATGATGTGGATAGGGTCCAAGGCACTGAAAATCCAACAGAAGAAAACCCAATCCTGACTTTGGTCAAAAAGTACAACCTGACCAATACACCCTCCGACTTCTCCAATCTAACTGTCTTTGATGAGACCGGTCAAGTGCACCCTGGCAGGTTATCAGAAAGGTTCAAAGAGATTCAATCGCTGTACGATAACGCCACTGAAGAGTATCAGTACGACGCCGGTGAAATAATTCTTCAGAATCAGCAAGACCGCAGTGCCCGTGCCGGCCTCGCTATCGCCAACTGGAAGCCGGGCAGCGAACCGCTAGCCCAAGCGATCGAGTGGTCTTCGATTGATTTCGAATATGCCAACCCTCCGGAGAAGACGTCTCAGCAGTACTCGGTCGTCAACACCAACACATCCTTCCAACGTTGGGCGGATGAAAACAACCTTGTACACGATGCCCGAGGATTTGCCACCTTCTTCAAGGAGGAAGCCAAATTGTTCCTGGACGAGAGTAGCCAATTGAAACTCAAGACGATTGTGTAAAACATCACCTACTCTTCAGAATCCGTCACGGTGTACAACGAAGACGGCAGCTGCATCACTGCCGATCACGCCATCTGCACGTTCTCGCTAGGCGTCTTGCAGAAGGAGGTAGTCAGTTTCTCGCCAGAGTTGCCACGTTGGAAACGCACTGCCATCCAGTCTATGACCATGGGAACTTACAAGAAAATATTCATGCAGTTCAAGCCAGAAGATGTATTCTGGGACAAGAGCACTCAATTCTTCTTGTACGCCGATCCAGTCCAGCGGGGTTACTATCCTTATTTTCAGTCCCTGGACCACAAAGACTTTGTGGACGGCTCGGGCATCCTCTTTGTCACCGTGGTCGACCAGCAATCCTACGTTGTGGAGGCTCAAGACTTTGATACAACCAAGAGCCAGATCATGGAAGTTCTGAGGGATATGTTCCAGCGGGAGATTCCTGATCCCATTGACTTTTACCATCACGACTGGACTCGCGAGCCTTGGGCGTACGGATCATACTCGAATTGGCCGCCGGGTATGACATTGGAGATGCATCAAAACATCCGTGCCAATCTCGGGAATCTGTGGTTCGCCGGCGAGGCCACTCATCCACAATACTTTGGGTTCTTGCAAGGCGCGTATTACGAGGGGATGAGCGCGGGCGAGGCTGTTGTAGGCTGCATTAAGAACAAGGAGGATTGTGTCAGGGGGGTTTCGTACGAGGTGCTGAATGGAACGACTACTACTGACAAGTATTCAAAGATCAATGGGTGGAGTACCAAAACATTCGTTAAAGAGCTTGGTATAAACATTAAGAGTTGAGAGATTGACGCGAAAGATTCAAAACTTCAGGACGTTGGCGACGAAGGTCCTCCTACATATTCGTGCTCTTTTACCCAAAACACTCGGATTCAGTGAGCCGTGGTTCCCGTCGATACCTCGCCTTCTTCATACCGTGAGATAGTGGATAGGGGAATGCAGCTTATTTGCACGAGAACGTCCAACAAAGTTCCACCAGTGATCGAATTGAATCAGGACAAGAAGCTGGTAGCATGAATGATGTGAAACTTCTGCGAATATGGCAGTGGCGCGCTTCCAGCTCTCCCAGCATACTTGACCCCCATGGCCAGAGTAAACTACAGTGAGCCACCAACAGGCTTCCTCACACAGTAGTAGATAATACGACGACATGTGTTCTCCCCCCTCCACCGGGCACATTGTTTAAGCCCAGTTCATTTCCAGATCCGTGGAGGGTCAGAAACAGGACTAGAATCGACCTCTGAACAGTTGAATCCCATCGAAGAAGTTAGCTCTATATTTCATCAATGCGAAGCTGTTAGGGGTCATCGAGGGTGACTGGGCCTGTCCCCTTCATCATATCCACCTCCGATAGTACAATTTACCTGGCGGTAATTCTTCAGAAACAAATAACTTTACCAGTATCCTTTCTTTGAACCTTCCTCCACCCGTCGTAAAGTGGAACACGATTCAAAGGCAAGAAATCTCAGGAGAAGCTACATACAGAACATACAAGGATGGAGTATGGTCGCGCGAGGTCGGCGAGGAGGAATGAGTCTGGTGACAGCTGACAGGGTGGACTCCGAATCATTCCGGCCCAACACGATGAATGGAATGTGCTGCATGTCATTTCCGTATGTGGCAAAGTCTCCATCAAACAGACGGTCACAACACTTCATCCAAGTCCAGGGGTCTCAGGAGTCCCAACGGAAACATTTCCAGCAGGATGGATCTGGTTAGTTGAGGCTTGAACGGGCGCCATGCCGATTGAAGTTAAATCTAAATCAGATCCCAGGAGCTGGCCGTGCGGTCATCATTATGACAGTGAAGAAGATCAGACTTTGGTAGAACTGTTAAAGTCTATGACCCCGCGGGCAAATGGACCCTTGCTACTGCCAGGTGGTTCCACATCTCACTTGCAGCGTCCAGAAAAGAAAAGGCTTGCAGGCATGGAGGCTCTGATAACGATACTTGTGACACTCTCTTTCAGGTCTCCTCGATGCGATTTGGGGAACCGATTACCAGCCAACCCTGATAAGATGGTGCCTTAACTACTAAGTGTCGAGGTATTAAATTGTTGCAACTGGAAGAGAGCAACTGCGGGGGTAATGATATCATACGAACATGCGCGAAAATGCCGATATTCAGCAGATGTGGTAAGTGAGAGCGCTCAACGTAGGTCAAGTAAGCTTTCTGAAGGTGCTATTTAGGCGGCAGGAACAAACCCAAGCCATCCAAGCCGATACCGATATCGCTACGAGCGTGGCTTGGACGTCGGCCTCCTTGATAAAAGCCATTGGCGTTGCAAACAGTATAGCCAAAATCCAAATCCAATGCCAAAGAGCGCATGAAAAAGGCAACTTTTAGAGGATCAATTTGAGAGGGGTAAAGGATTCCAGGGCTGAGACATACATGAGCCAACACACTATTTCTTTGCTGGGAAACTCTGGTGGGAAACTCTGGTAATTCACACGTTTGGACCTTAAATCGCCACTGTGGCCTACAGCATAGTTAGATCGAAATGTTCGAGAACGCTGATATAGCCTGTTCTGCAGGGAACCCAAGCAATACTAACTATCTGCCTCCATGACCGACCGGCATCAAAAACATCTACCCTCATTTGTCTGGTTCATCTTTATGAGAATTCCTTCAGTGTGTGTGTCTGGTCGAACCCTTCAGAAAAGGGGATAAAACCTAAACAGCTTCAAGCTTACCTCTAATACCCTCATGTCTCAGCTAGCCGCGTGGTTGGCATCTCGCAATTTCAAAATGGATCGGTTTGGGCAGTTTTACTGGTCAATGCGTCCCAAGATTCTTTACTCCACAAGCCACGTTCAACGCCAGAGACATTGAATAACCGTTGCTTATATGATTACAAGACCTACGGCGAGAAAGAGAACGTCCGAAACATCTTCTCATTCTCATATACAGACATAAATGTCTTAGGCGACCCTTGGTTGCTCTCGTTCACATGCAACAGCCAACGCCGATTCTCCCTTGCACTGCATTTGATGCAGGCATTGGGCTGAACCAGACCAGATGATCGACGGCGCTCCCTGACTGTAATGGAATGCCACGGCTGTTCGATGGCATGATATCAGCCCCAGCTCAAGGTGTTGTTGATAGAATGGCTAATCGCGGCAAAGATGCTTAAACTTACTTCACGTCGACCTCTTCAGAATGGCTTAATACAGTAGCCAAGCTGCCTGCCAACCAACACCATGATAGCTCAATCTCCAGTTCGCTCACTTTAGTCACTCTTTTTGACCTTGCAGCTAAGGTCTGCCACACTCCTTTCTGAAGTTCTTGTTTTGTTGCACTTGGAATAGTTCGACGGTATCAGCCGTTGGGCCAGTCCCGTCATTTTTTACCTTGAGTATTTCGCCCGGACAATTATTAATGAGCATGATTCTCAAGCCATCGCTTGTCCTCTTGCTGGCAGCGGGTGCCTTCGGATTCCCTGCTGTTGGCAAAGAGTACTCCAACTCATCGCATCCAACGTCCCCCTGCGTCAAATGCGTCCTACCTGAGCCCCCAGTGACCCCTCCGTGCCCCACAGGAGATGCTGGACCGAATCGGTTCGGGCTTTCAGGCGAGCAGACAGCCACCTTCGCGGAGAATGGGCCGATTGCCACCTTGTCGCCCAATGTTCACTGGTCTTGCGATACTGCACCGGCTTCGAACGTCATACCCATCCCGGCTAATGAGGGTTCTCAGATGTACTACGGCGTTGGAGGTGAGTGCAGACTCTCAGAACCGTTACTTCAGTTGCTAACTACTGGAAACAGACCCATCAAAGCCTGGCGGTTTTGCATTCATGACATATTGGTTCTCGGGCCCCTTCAGTGAATCTCGACCACTGCGACCATGTGGCGTCGATGGACTACACAGCCAGGGCTCTTACAATTGTTTTCGCTTCGGAGGAGGCTTACAGACACGCCGTGGAAACCTGGGCCACCGACGGTGGCTTGATCCTGCTAGCTTTCATCAAAGGCTGCGGAGACCATTCGAAGGGTGAGAGATGCTACTTCGTGGTGTCCGAGTTGGACTTTGGTCCTCCTGGCTATGTTGTCAGAGCCAACGGCAAGGCCCGTCACCCCGACGAGATCGCCACATCCGGCTCGGCTACATGGGGTCATTGGTCACCGAGGAAAGGAGAGCCAGGGATCCAGCGCACTGGCTCAGGAAGCGGTTCAGGTTCTGGGTCGGCCTTCACCTGGTCTCCTCAGCCGACGGTATCGCCAGGATCCGGCTCCGGGTCCGGAGGACAACCTGGATCGAACAACCCTGGAGCCTCCGCAGCGGCGCTTCCAGTCCCGAATCCATCTGGGATCACCACTGCCAATCTTTCCTCCACGCGATCTTGCGCAGGACCGCTGGATACAAAGTACGGCCTTCCCACGGCTTGCTTAGGAGAGTTCTTTGACGAAGATCTGGATGATTCTCTTGGGTACACGGATCTCAGCCAAGATGATCATCGATATATCCTTGGTTACGCGCCCGACTTTCCGAATGAAGTCCTTCCGCCTGACTTTGACTTTGATGTAGATGGGGAGGGCTTCTTCAGAAAGCGTCACAACCAGCATCGCAAGCGGCAGGCGGGACTCATCAAAGCGGCCGCTAACATCGCCAAGAAAGCCTATCAGACTGTTCAATTTGCCACAACACTCTCTGGGACTATCAACAGAGAGTTCGTCTGGAAGCTCCCGGATCCATTATCTGGGAATGCTGACGCCAAGAGGGTTCAAGACAGGGAAGCCAAGCAGATGAGGTCGCCTTGGGGTGACGCCGTTCTCCTTAGAAGATTCAGTAGCAGCGTCAGGGGTAACGGAGGGAGCGCCAAAGAGTTTATGGACGTCTACTGCGTCGGTTGCGGTGTCACAGGCAACG
The DNA here is from genome assembly GCF_026319265.1 of Colletotrichum chrysophilum. Taxonomy (NCBI): domain Eukaryota; kingdom Fungi; phylum Ascomycota; class Sordariomycetes; order Glomerellales; family Glomerellaceae; genus Colletotrichum; species Colletotrichum chrysophilum. The sequence continues at coordinate 311,599 of NW_026517318.1, read as the reverse complement.
CAAAGGTCGCTGGTTCAGCCAAATGGACTCCTGGCGAGGGCATCGTCGAAGGCCAGGTCGAGATCCGTACAGATGTGATGTTCGTTCTCAAGGTCGGCATCGATGCTGGGATTGTTCTCAAGCAGAACTTCAAAGCAGAGCTATTCAGCCTCGGCCTGCCCGGCCTTTCATTTGGAGTTGTGTCTATTGGACCTCGTATTACAGTGGGCACGAGGGTCACCCTCGAAGCGGCTGCCAAGGGGAGGCTTCTTGCAGGTGCCGAAATGGGTCTGGAAGATGCTCGCGTTGTTCTTGACTTTGTCAACGACAGCAAAGCCACCGACAGAGGCTGGGAGCCTTACTTCAAGCCAGTGTTTGAGGCCGACGGCAGCTTGATGGTCTCTTCAACTCTCGGACTGCCAATCGGCATCAAGTGCGGAATCAAAGTCAGCACCTTTTCAAGGGACGTGGGGGTCATCTCCGAACCATCTATCAAGGGCGTTGCTCAAGTGGCAGCGTCTATCGGAAACTCCGCTGGGGTGCTCGAGGGCGGTTTCACCTCAACAGATGGATGCCCCGGCATCGCAGGACAGATTACCTGGCGACACAAACTATACGCCGAGATCCCCGGCCGCAAGCCCATTCCTCTATTGGACACCAAGGACAGACCTTTGGCGCGAACCTGTCTTCCGTGAGTTTCTCTCCACACTTGCTTTCAGACTCGAGCAAACACTGACCACAAATGTGACTTCGAAGGCTGGTTGCCTCAGCTTCGTCAACGGCAAGGGCTTCGATTTCTCGTCGAGCACCTCAGGACCTCCCAGTACCTACCGCTGATACCACAACCGATTCACCCCCTGTCCTAGGAGGCCCTTCCATCCCGACCGATCCAGTCTCCTCTTTACTAGACCCAGTCCCATCTCCGGTTAACCCACCTGCGCCCACGGTTGATTCTCCCGCTCCTACAGTTGATACTGCTCCTGCTTCCGTACAGCCGACGGAGTCCTCTGTCGACTCGGTCGTTCCCTCCGCAGACTCCCCCTCTCAGACCATCCCATCCACTCCTGATGCGACAAGTAGCGATCTTCAACCGACTGGCGACGTCGTTGACGAGACGACCAGCGTAGCGGGCTCGACGGACCTTGACTACATCTCTCAGCCCGTCGGCACGAATCCCTACATGGACGACACTGGCCGCGAATTCGGTATCATTACTGACTCGTCGAACTCGTCAATGATTATCTCTTGCAGTAACGGCAACATGTATCCTGTCAGCATCGGCAGCCCAGAGAATGCGGTTTGCTCAGAGTTGTGGGCTGCTGCACAAGATGTGCTCATCTACGATGGAGCTGAGCGTCTCATGCACTACTACACAAACACGATGTCAGGACTTGGTGTTTCCCGGCTTCGAGTCGGGCCCGAGTTTGTGGCTCCTGCAGGCGCTGCCGTGGTCACGTGGGCGGTGTACACTGCCCAGGATGGAACCAACGATTCCTACTACGTGGCTGTCGATTCCCATGATGGTCTCTTCTACCCCATCATCTGCGACTACTCGGATGGAACTGCTTCCAGACTGTTTTTGGCTAAGGATCCAGTGGCAGGTGTCACTTTGTTAGAAAGCGCAGATGTGATGTACTCAGTCACAGGAGGCCAGGTTTCGACCTGCCAGACGGTGGCGTTGGGCCTGAGGACCAGACAGGGGTAGCTGAATGTACTTGACTTTTTCATATCTCATAATTCTAATACTATTTAAATTTCTTCGGTATCTGACTGTGAATTGAAGAAACCGAAATAACTCATTCAGGAGCACATGGGATCGTGGAGCGACCGTTGGGAAATCCCTAATGCTGACCCAATGCCAGCATTCAATTTAGTTTGAAGCATCCAAGCCACAGGAAACAAACTTCCTGTTTCGCACTCCTCTTACGAGATTCCGGATTCTCGTTAAGTACATCAGATTCTGGCGTCATAGCCACACCCTCGCTTATCCTCAGATTCCTCTCGCTCCCATTTCTTCGACAGAACAACCGCCCAGAGCCGGTAAGCTTACCCAATGGAGCAGGTTGAATCCCGTTGGAATGGGATTTGTGTTTTGGATAGTGATCTGTCAGATGTTTGGTCTCGTTTCGTCAAAAGTCGCTGTCTTGTTCAGCACCAACAGCGACTTGGCACTTGGGTCCTTCAACCGCTGAACCGCAATTGGATGTGTTGGTCTGCACATGATCTTCCAACACAATGGTCGGATTACTCCTGCCGTCGGTACAATCGAACATTCATTGGTTCTCACCTCGTCGGATTGGTCAACTGATGAGGGGGTGATTGCTCGCCACTTGTTGTGTGTTCGATACTTGCGGTGAGCGTGAGATGGCTGAAGCTATATCATACATGAGAAAGATGCTCGCCCCAAGTAAACAAAAAGTCGCAGGCATCATTGTTCGCATTGTCTTCTGTCTACTCAATCATGGCGGATATCATTAATACTCAAGCTGATGATGCCTCCTGGACTGACACGTTCTACTCCTTGAATCGTGGAAATGCTGAGACTGAGCTCCAACGTCTGGATGCCAATCACTTCAACGTATGGTTGCCTCTCACTGGTCAGGTAGCGCCGGCACATATACTAGACCAACTCAACCAAAACTCGTCACCAAGAGTAGCGGACGTGGCCACTGGGACTGGGGTTTGGTTGCGCTCTGTTGCCCAGCATCTGCGATCCGATGCAGAGGTCTTTGGCTTCGACTTCGACGCGGTCAAGTTTCCCGTCTCAACTGCATCATCAAATGTTAAATTCAAGCAGCAGAATGTACTTCAGGAGTTTCCGACCGAGCTACAGGGAACCTTCGACCTCGCCCATGTCCGCCTTCTTCTTATTGCAATGAAGGCTAGCGAATTTCAGACTGCGACCGAGAACTTATTCTAGCTACTTAAGCCTGGCGGATGGCTGGTTTGGGATGAGGTGTCTGCCTTGTCTTTCCGATGAGTTCCCCCTAGCAAGGCGTTCGAGGAGTTCACGAGGATAGAGATCTTGCAGTCCATAAAGAATGGGCAAGACCCAAGGTGGGTCGCCTCCACTTAGACGGCATGCCTTCCTGACCACCTTCTCCTAGAGGACCCGCGCGATTGCCCGACATATTCCGGAAGGTCGGCTTCCAGGACTGCGAAACGAAGATATGGTCTAGTTGGGCAGCCAGTGAAAGTGTGCAAGACGCAGCACGGATGGTCTCTCTGGGAATTGTCAGGCCAATGATGACTGCGGTCGTTGACAATGGAGGCTTGGAGAATGTTCAAACAATGGCCGACGTTGAGCGGTTGCATGACACCCTGGCTCGGTAATTGCAGAATGGGACGCGAGTGGGGTTCGATTATGTTGAAGTCCTGGGGCGACGACCTGCAGGTGTCTGACACGTCTTCTCCAATTTTCTTTGTTAAAACCAGCAACTCAAACGATTTGTTTTATTTCAATTTCATGGAATAATGGCTCGACGTGCATGTTTTCCCAAGCCTTTATCAAGCTAAGAGAATGTGATCATCGCCATACGAATCGAGTTACGTCTTCACTCGTCAGCAAACTGACAGCAAAATGCGGAATTATCATTGAAGGTATGAAACTGATTAAGGGTTGTAAATTTCCATGTAGGTTGAATCGAAAAAAAGCAAGAGAAGAGAACATAGAAAGAACAAGAAACCCTCCTTTACCCCCCATCATCAATCGCTGCACCTTATTCCGAGTTCCTCGCAACTACAACAGGGATATGTCTCGCATCGATTGTAAGACGAATGATACCATCCTCCAACGGCTGCAAAGTTGCGGTAAGCAGTCTTGTAGTCGCAGATTGGGATCGAAAACACGCCAGGGGTCTCTGCTCCGCTCGGGTACATGGTCAGCTGCTTGTTCCCATTCGAGTCCCTCTGTGAGTTGTCCGCGTTGGCACTGATGTTGTAACCATTGGCATTGCCATTCATCTTGTAGCCTGCCCACACACTGGTCACAATGCTGTCCTTGGTGAGACCTCCCCACTCCGAAGCATCGCTCTTGAGCTGTGAAATGCCCTGCAGCCCCTGAAACGCGTCCTGGTCACACGTGTACTCATTCGTTCCGTCAGCAGTCTTCCATTGCTGGCAGTTGGTAGCACCGACAAGGAAGAATGTCTTGCCGTCTTTGACAAAACGAGCAGCGTTGACATCGTCCTTGTCAAGCGTCTCAGGCTGGCCGGATGCCCCACCCTTCCAGGCGAACGGGTTGACGTCCGAACCATCGTCATCGACCATAATAATCACCGGTTCACTTGTGGGGTTGGAATACCAGGCCTTCTGAATGAGGTTGCCGAAGAATATCTGCTTCATCGTCTTCGAAAGGTCCAAAGTATCGAGGATGGAGCTCTTGATCCACATGCCGCTTTTTACCTGTGAGGCGAAAAAGGAGATATCATTCTCGTTGAAGTAAGCGGATCTGATTGCCTCAACTGCAGATGTTTGAATGTCGTGGATGTTAATGATCATGCTCTCGATATCGGTGATTGTCGTCATCTTGTCCTTTTCGGCCTTTTCTAGAGCCTTCGTCATTTGCTCTTGTGCAAGGCTGTACATGGAGTCCCAAGCTTCTTCAGCAATGGTGCTCTCACCAATGATGTTGGAAAGTCGGTTGAAAATTCCTCCCCCAACAGCATCGAAGACCTGGGTCAAGATCCACGTATTCATCTGCGTAGTAATGTCCTTGGTAGGATCGTACACAAAATTTTCCAAAAACTAGCCTCGAGTCAGTAAATGGTTGCGAATGGCTTCAAGTACTAAAAAGAGGGGCTTACGGTGTTCTTCATAGTAGTCGCTTGACTAGTGGCAGAGTCAATCGCGGTCAGCCAAGCATTGAAGACATTGTTGATCCGGCTCATGGATGTCAAGATGTTTGAGCCTGCGATAGTCCACGGGTCGTTTATCTTACACCCCACGTCGGCGATGCATCCAAGAAAATCCCTGTTGTCACAAACAAACTGCTCATCGAAGCGGAAATACCCTGCCGCTCCTTGCGACCAAGTGCCGTTCTCGTAGGATGCTTGGATGGCAGTCTTCTTTTTCTTCCACCATGTCTGAAAATCTTGTAGCGCGATGTCGGTTTTCCCGGCTTCCCACTTGACGGATGCTTTTTCGAAAATCGATACGTCGGAGGCGTTGCAAATTTGGCAAAGCCAATGATTCTTGTCACTGCCACAGCTGGGTATCTCGAGCTCCTTTACAGCGTTCATGGGCATCACCTCGGTTCCGATCGGCTGGCAAGTTGAATCGCTAGCTCCATCTTCGAAAGCAGTGACAAGGTAGTTCATGTTGTAAATGCCTTGCGGACATCCTGACGAAACGCATCGTTTGGACCTAGCCGACATGATCGTCTTCCCCGCAGGGTCAAGGAGCTTCATCGTCTGAATCCCGGCTTGAATATTGCCGGCACCATTGCCGTAGTTGAGTCCAGACGTAAGAACCTGTGTGTGCTCCTCCTCGCCTGCCTGGATGGAGATCTTGTAGCCGCTGGGGAGGCCCGGCTTGAGAACGACGCTCCAGTACGCCATGTTGCGACTGTAGTAATCTTCAGAGCCTGAAGGACGTGAAGTGTAAATGGTTTCCCTTACGGGATTGCAAACTGCGTCATCCGTCATTGGCCGATGCCACATCGCGCCAACGGCAACAGCTCCATTTTGCGGAGTCATAGTGGTTGAATCGGTGCGGCTCTTGAAGGCATGGTTGAAGGAAGCGATGAGAGGTTGCAGCGCCGTGTGATCGAACATTTTCTGGTTCATGTACAGCCAGGGTTGGGCGTCGCTATTTTGTTCCGACCAGAGTTCCGCAATGTAATGGCTTTCGGGCCCGTCATTCCACGTCAAATACTGGACGAAATCGGCCTGGTCCATCTGGTCGAGGATTCCTTTCATACGCATCGGAAGAGCATGAAGACCAGCGCGGTACACCGAGACGTTGTAGGAGTTCTTGTACTGTAGAAAGCTCAAAGGGACCATGTAAAGCTTGCTGTGGTTGTGGGCGCCTTGAGCAATGCTGATATCCAGGGAGACATCCCCAGGGCTCTTGCTGCCATAGCCGTCTCTTTCGGGCCATGCGGACTCCCAGCTGAAAAGTCCGTCAACAAGATCTCCCCAGTATTCCCTATCATCCGCAGTCAGCTTATGCTCGTATGATGTTGTCATGGAGGAATGCGTACCACCACCCAGGGTGAGACTCGTAGTAGCCCGTGGTCTTATCGAAGTCGGGAATGAAGAACATCTCGTTCGCCAACGTCTCCTTCCACTTGTTCCACTTGACATTGTCGAAGTCTGCAGCGGAGAACGCTTCACATAAATTTTCAGTATGATGGCGAGGGTCTTGAGAGAATAATTGGCACTTACTACTGATGACGGGAAGGCCATTCCACTGGTAGTAGGATGCACGACCCCTGTACTTCTGGAAGATCCAGTGGTAGTCCAGGGGCTGTGTCTGTGGTTAGGAAACTTGCAGGTTCATGCTGTAAGACTCGACTCACCCCATTGCACGAGTCACGTCCATGCCAGCAAGCGTCGCCAGATGCCCAGACGTCCATGGAAACGTACAGGCCAAAGCCACCGATTGAGTCTGCTGCGTCGAAGAGATATCCGAGGGATGTGTCGATGAAAGAGGCCGTCGGGTCGCCAATGTTCAGTGCAAATCCATCAAATCTGTTGTCTTCTGTGAGCCTTTGCCGATACCAAGAATGAAAGACTCAGAATATTACCCGGTTGCTTTTGCAGACTCTATGTCCTTTCTGGCATGTTCTGCGGTAATGGTACCAAGCTACTAACAGTCAGTAACAACACCTCGCTGGTATCGATCCCAATTCTGACCATGTAGTGGGCGAAAGAAGCTCTCTGCTGAGCAAGTGAAACCCCGGAAAGACATAGAACTCCCGCCAAAGCGGTAAAAGCTCGCAAGAAGCGCATCACGACTCTACTGTTTGCTGTAGTCCAGGTGAAGTAAGAGGAGCAGTAATATCGTGGTCAGTAATCTGGCCGTCTTTAAGAAAGTGACGGTGCCCATCCCTTTTATCTCCTTGGGATGGGAATTTCAAACGATGTCGCAGCCTCTGTTCTCGCCTAAAGGATTCCAATGCTAGTTCATCGGGTCATGATGCGGATGGAGTGTGAGTCGGTTTGCTTCAATTGAGACCCTTCCACAGGAACGGACGGCGAAAGCCAGGGTCGGTGAAAATGAGGCAGGCTCAGCTCGACCGAGTAAATCCTGGACTGCATGTCTCGAGAGCACGCACCAAAAACAGCGATAGCTCTTTAGGTAGGTCAAGATACCCTGGTGTTCGTGATGTCTAGACTCTCCCTTGAACATGGCGCCAGCTCGGCTCAGAAATTGCAGAGCACTTCAAGCTTCCTCCTATGTCCTAGTCTATGCCCGTAGGAGCTTTGAAAGACGATTAACTCCACGTTTAACATGGGTATTGATCCTCCAGGCTCCTCAGAGCATGCGTGAGCCTTTCATGACAGGGAATTGAAATCCTCAACGGAAAGCTGAATCGACTTTGAATAGCAAGGGTTAAGGAAATTGGGAGGAACAGGATCGTGATCCCCGTGCGAGATCCCGTCGGTGCTCCCGCGATACGGGATAGCCTAAACTCAAATCGAATGTAGCTTATCTCCTTAAGTTGATTGCGCTAGGGCAGATGCTCTCTGGCTCTCGAGAATATTCATTCTCTGCCTACCTAACTCGGCATGATCTTTTGCGCGGCTATGTAATGCTTTGTTGCAAAGTCTCAATCATCATCATGGCTTCAAAATTGTTCTGAACCTCGCCAGTTCAATCTTAAAGAAATAACGAAAAGAGGGTTGATGGCCGTGAATGCTGCACATTAGCCGTTGGCTCGACAATCAGTACCTGCGTCAGGAACATCCCGCCTGTGGTCTTCGTTCCCGCTGCAGCCTGCGTTGCCAAGCTTAATTCAACCATAAATCCACGCGTTATTGCCATGCTGCCTGGACGCGGCCGATTCACATGTGCCGAATCCTACGGAGGTGACCTCCGTTGGAGGCGTGTGGGCTCCTGGCCAGTGTCTGGACCGAAGTGGAGACTCAAATTTAATTAATGAACAAGCTATAGAGAATATTAGATTGTCAACTGATCGGATCTGGGTCACATACAGCACGGCTTTCGGCCGATCCCGAGTGGTCTAGGTTTGCACCAAGTAGCGTAGTTTTGACGGAAGTGAACGCCGTAGGAAAGTCAAACAGCAGGAGACGGCAAAAACCAAAACTTTGCTGGTACTGCAGGGAATCCTATCTGCACTATAAGTATCTAGCCTGCCCCTCTAATGTTCCAGTGAACAATCCCGAGGACCTGCATCCAATCCATGGGACTTTTTTTTTGGCTGGCTCGGGCCGACCCGATGTAAACGTTCGGTTAATTATGTGTTCGCCGCCATAGTGATATAGTTGCTGGACGTCAGATGATACTGAGTTGGTTGAAAGAACTGCCACTACGCCTATGTTCACGCACATGAATCTCATCGAGATGCTGGCTGCAGATGCGACTTGAAAGTTGCTGAATGGGTGCTTGGCTCGTTTTGGGACAACTCCAGAGGATAATTGGTACTTTTCGCGGAACGGAACGAGATCCTCTCTCTTTCGGCGAGGGAAATATGGGCCCGCAAAGGAGGTCATGATGGAAAGCGTTGTTTCTCAAATGAGGCAACAATGACTTGCTCACTTCTTTGTTGCACTCCACGAAAATTGGCCTGGGGTCTGACAACAGAGGCTCCTGAACCGTCGTTGAATTAAACCGTTTTTTGTTTCTTGCATGATTCAGGCTGCCTAGAAACGGTCTACCAGTAGAGTTTCTAGAACAGTAGATTTTGTTCGGATGGTTGCAGTAGCACGGATCAAAGTGCATGGTCGATCGAAGTTTGTCCTAATTTGGCAGCGAAATGGGACATCTCATTGGTCAAGACAAAGCTTCGTAAGTGGTGGGTTGTATCGTCCAAGGTCAATACTCCTGTATGTTGCACTCTCGGTCGTTCTATACTTCCGTTCATCATTGGAAGAGTCGAGCAATTAGACAACGGATGTTATTGAATGATCATGCGATGATATTGAATCTTGAGAAAAGCTTACGAAGCGAATTGTCTTCCGCGACTGGCCGATTTGCGGTGCCGAGACCCCTTGCTGAGACTTGGAACCGCTTGAAAAAGCCGTTTGTGGCAGAGGCATTGTGCAGAGATTGGATATCAATCGCCCTTGAGTTGCAACATGACACTTATCAGAATCATATAGCTATTGGGACCTTAATTGCCTATTTATAATTATTCTATTCTGTCTTCAGTTCGTCCAAGTTCACCCGAGCATGTGGGTTTCTGCCCAAGCACATGGCGGCCGGCTCCCACTTTCGCAGGTGCCCCATCTTACGCGAAGTTTGGCCAAGCTGGTTGGAATCATAGGGCGATGACGGTTTCGCGCTAATGTTCGTTGCGTCTAGCTATAAGTTAAAAGCAGAGAGTGTGGAGCCCAGCCAAGGGATTGCGCCTCATCGAACCAAGCCATCTCGACCTCCAAGCTCGAAAACAGATAGATCCAGTCGAGAATGCGGGGCAAGCACTACAAGCAGCCGTGCCAATGTCATCACATAGGTGAGCACATTGAGTCCGAGACTGCCGGGCATCATGTTCGTTATCGCTTCGAAGTTCGTTAATGTTTGCTAGGGTCCGATCCTGCGCCGGCTGCCATCTTTCCCGCTCTCGGACAGTAAGATGAGGCTCCGCTGACATGCCAAATTTGGTGTTTGCCTGGGTCAAGCGAGGGGCGAAGCGCGCGCGATGCTACAGCAATGGGTCTCGCTTCACTCTTAGCTGTTGCAAGCCTCGGCCGCCCTTAGGGTGCTCCACAGCTCAAGAATTCGGCAGAATCGGCTGCTGTTAGCGGCCAGCTACCGTACGTCTCTGAATGTTCTTTTTGAGGGATGTTTCTTCAGTTGTACTTACATGATCATTATCTGTTCATTCCATTCTGAACTCATACTTTTCCACTTGAGAACTAATATTTCGTGAGATTCAACCGCTGACCTTGACGCAACACATGAGAAACATTTGCAGAGGATGGATCTCATCACTCTTGGCTTGCGGACTCATCACAGACACCAAGAACGTATGCTGACTCGTTGGGTTGTATGATGCCAGAATTTCTGCCTTTGAAGGAGAAAATGCCTGGAAAACGCCACCATACTTGGAACCATCGTCTCTCCCGCAATTTCTCATGAAGCCGACGACCTGAACCTTGAGCAAAAGTCACGTACGAGTTCCACTTGGCACCAGTCACAGGGCTGACTAGCTGGCCGACATCTGTCATGACGTTGACCCTGATATTCGCATGGCCCCGCTGACTGCTGCTATTACTAGTCCATGCTCGCAGCACAACGCAGTTCGACCACCAGGGTTATGACTTTTGACACCTTCGCCAGTTGACTGATGGGTCTGAAGTAAATTATTCAATACGTTTAGTACGAATTCGTTGTATAATAGAGTTATCTCGAAAATGCCAAAGCTTGAAATAATCGTACAGCTGGGTCGATATAAAGATCCCTAACAGCCTTCAGACCGATGCGGTAATGAGGATGAAGTCAGGCCTCACATTCCTTCATACAGTCCTTACATCATGTCTTTCACTTTTCGTTCGTTCCTGGCAGGCTCCCTGTTAGCAGTCTCGCCAATCGTAGCCGCGGAGGAATCCATCGTTAAGCGGGCCCGCTTCGATGCCGAAGCCGTCATCATCAAGGGGACGTGGTCATGCACCCCTGAACAAATCCTCACTATCGACCAGGCCGTCGTCGATGCCCACGAGTTCGCAAACGAAGCTCTCACTGCGCTCAAGAACCCCAATGTTCTGAGCTCACCGGCCTATTACAACTGGTTCGGGTCCGGTATGCCCACCCTATTTCTCTTCATCATTCATAATCACTGACATGCTCTCACCATCAGACGCCGACGATGGCCCCTCGGTTGCTACCCTTCGAGACAGACACTACCAAGTTGTCATTGACTCCCTCAAGCCCCCCAGCGTGGAGACCGCCTTCCGCTTCAAGCCAGAACCCTTCTTCCCGCCCAACACTGTCACCGAGAACAGTCTCGTCTTTGGCTGCTCCGGCGCCACGGGGCCCTGCGCAGATGGTGCCATGGTAGCGGGCGTGAACAGCGCGACGGAGAGCCAACCAGCCGTGTTTGGTACCACCATGCTGCTTCTCTGTGAAACCTTCTTTGATACTACGCGTGCGTCGAACAAGAAGATGATTGAGAACTGGAGGGTCGAGGGTTCTGTTGGAGATATGTCGCGTGGCTTCGCCCTGGTACACGAGGTCCAACACATGCTTATTGCAACGGGAGACGGTGAACGAGCTGATGATCTGAATAACCCGTTCTTTGGCATTGTCGACGATAGGTCCGAAGATTGCTACTCTGCTAACTGGTGGGTCGAGACACACGACTTGAACAATTGGGGTCGTGACTAACATGACATACTAGTTGCTCCCGTTTATCTGCGGCTGAGAAGGCCAAAAACGCGCAGAACTACGCCATCTTCGCCCTCGACGTGACGGCTTTCCCCATCACGAATGAGCAACCCAATGCTTGCCAAGCGCCTGCCCGCCCGTCTACGTTGGCTAAGGTGAGACGGCAAATAAGCTTCTACAACTCGACCATGTCGTCCAGACCACCATCATCATCCGTTTCAGCCACGCGCACTCCTATTGCGCCAGTGCTTCCTAGCTCGACCTCGCAGCGTGAGTTCTTTCCTCCCATATAGCCGAAGCTCTTCATTGGTCGCTGATCATTACTCTGCGAAACAGCCCCCGCTTCAAGAGTCTCCTCCGCCAGACCTTCATCCAGCGCTGAAGTCGTCGAAGTCTCCGGCGCCGTCTCTGTCATCATCCCTGCCGGCGCAGTCGCGTTCGGCGGTCCAGGGGGCGGCCTCGCCAACTTCGGCGGTGTAATCGTCCCCGTTCCCGAAGGCCAGACCGTCAGCGACCCGTCCAAGGACCCCAAACCCTCCGGCGACGCTCCGTCAACTACGCCTAGACAGCCGAGCACCACCAGTTCGGCGCCTGCCACAAGCTCCAGCTGCGCGCCCCCGGCACAAAAGTCGTACGGCCCCGCGGCCGAGAAGGTCTGCGAGGACTGGTCCGGCATGAACCAGACGGCCTTCCTGGGCCTTATGGACGCGGTCCCCATGGTCGACTGGGAGGGCGCCCTCGTCGTGTCCACGACGTCCATCTTGGAGACTGTGGAGCCTTCGCCCACCTCGCTGGTCGAGGTCATCACTATCGTTGCACCTGTGCCGCCGACCACTACCTCCGCGGAGCCGACCGTCGCGCCCGTGGCGTGTTATAACTTCGACATCAATGCTTACGGATACTGCTGTCCTGGCCCTGGTAACCCATGTGAGAATGACCTTGGCAAGTGTTTCTTTAACGGGGAAGGTGTCTCTGGCGGAGCTAGTGGGATCGTGCCCGATGGTGCGAGATGTCCTCCGCCTCCGGGTGCTGAGTACTGCAGGGGTCCCTGCGAAGAATGAGAATAATGAGATAAATTGGATTGGCGTTGAGGACATATGTGAATCTCATTTGCCGTTAGCTGTATGTGATGTGTAGCACATTGTGAAATAAAGCATGCACGATATCCCAGTCTGCTTAGTTTTGCGATGGTGAGTTTGGTTTTTGTTGGCGATGTCGTCTCTTATCTGACCATTGAGTAACGTCGGTGGTATTCGGGAAAAGAATTAGTAAAATCAATTCAAGTCATAATCTGATTTAAAAATTCCAAACGACGAAACGAAAAACATGAAGCTGAAATTGAGACGCTAGATGCTGCACCCATGGGATAAGTGACAGCTGTTAGAGAACCCTACAGCAAACAAACTGATTAGGTTTATTACGCTATACTTCCTGATTGTTGTTATAATCAAAGTAACGATTCCCTGTTTCTAGGCTCTGAAGAGAGCTCAAACTGGAAGCGTCCCAGAGAAAGGTGTTCGCGAGTCGCAACAGCATCTTGGACTTTCAAGTCTCAAGCTTCCCCTGGGCACTTAGCGGAAATCACCAACACGACGTCGTTCTAGAATGTGCCGCAAATGTTCCGTGCGAGACTGTTCCATAGTAGAGTGAATGATTCATCGTCAGGTCTCTGAAGCAGCCGCAATTCTCCTCTCTCGTGCCGCGTTATCCTCGGCCGTGAGCCTGTCCTGCATCTCAACTAGCAGCTTGCGGCATTTCTGACGTTGGAATCTCTGTAAATTTGGCCAGCGACACTTGCGGTAGATTTCTTGGGCTTCCTGTACGCTGACTTAGCATTTGGATGAACTCCTGCGTAGCTTTTCAGTAGGGGAAACTCACATCTACCCATTTCTGATGAGCATGCATCCACTTCGGTTGCCACACTTGCCATTCCCCCCCGCTGGAATCACCCGGCACAGGGAACATCTCGAGCGAGATCATGTCTTCGCACAACCCATCGAAATACTCGACGGCGGGTACAGGTCTGGCCGTGCGCCATTGTTCATTTTCCGGGATCTCCTCCTCCGGTCTTGAGATGTAGGCATCGTGGGCATTGAGCTCCCCTTCGATGAGAAAGGGTTAGATGAGGGGGGCTCCCAGCCCGACCTAAGGGCCCATCCTTGGACTCACCTGTATTGGTATCGAGCAACCACCACATCCCTAGCCTATCTCCTCCGAGCGGTTGGGACAGTGGGACTATGCCTTGGGGGATTCTTTCCTCTGGCAACGGCCAGAGTCCAGCGAGATTGGAATCCTCGAGTTGATACTCCTCGTCGGGCTCACGAAAGCCACTCTGGAAATAGTTGATGGTCTGGGTGGACGGGAACACGGGCCTGCGACTGGTGACATACGGTAGATACCGGACCAGGGCAATCATCGTGTCGTTGAAGCCGAGGCGTCGCAACTTCTCCAGGGGGATGATGCCGTCGCCCCAACCTCCTTCCGGGGGGTAAGCGATGTGCTTGGGCCTGATCGAGATCATCTTGGAAAGTAGTTCATAGTATCGCTTGATGCTTCCGACAAAAGCTTTCCGGTCGTATGTCGAGCCGGGTCCCCGTTTCTGCGATGTGGGGGCTTCGGTCGACATGATCACACCCCAGATACGGCTTTCTAGTTGATGTTGACGCCTGGGGCTAATGAGAGTTGCGAGATTTCTTAAATGCCAGCAGACCCTGCAGATGCCCTAGACTTGATTGATCGTTTAGACTTAGCGGCAGGATATTATTGGTCAAATGAATCCGGAGGCTTATTTCCTTTTGTATCTAGATCCCAGTCACTCGGACCAGCAACCTAGCCGCAGCTACAGGGATGCCGGGAAACAGGCTCTAGGCCTCGGATGGTGCCTGGATAAGTATGCAGGTCCTTGTTATTCCAAGTTTCTTGCAATAAACATATGGATAAACAGAAAGCCAACCAGAAAGGAGAAGGACCACAAGCAGTAAAATGTACCATCAGCAGCAAGAGGAACAGATAGCAAGATGACGCATAACTAAGATAGTCACAGGATGGGTGAATACTAAGCAACAAAGGTGGCAACCAAACCAGATGGCATAAACATAGCAACCAGCAGGAAGTCGTATCGATAGCAAAAGGGACAATCACCACCGTGAGGTTAAGATCTATTCGACATCGACCCGTGATCAGACCCAGAAATAGGATTGGGGGTCCCCACTGTGACGCTTCCCAAGTCTTGCTTCCCACCCAAGAACACAAACGTCTCGTCGCCTTCTATTCCAACGGTATACTGGTTTGTCTGCTCAAATTCATTTCGAAACCAGCCAAGACGGAATCGAAGGCCCGACAGCTGTTCATGAATTTCTTCGTCAGACAGCCGCTGAGATGGCATGTGTTGCGTAGCATTCGAGTAATTTAAAAGAGCAACAGTCATCGCAATGCTGTTGAATCTCTCCGGGGCCAGATCTTTGACGTCCATGTCCAGTTGTGCCTTCTTCCCCCGAGACCTGAGAAACTTGGAGATAAAAGTGAGCACATGGACCGTGACGATGATTGCGAGCATGCCGATGAGGATGTAAGTAATCATAGGATCTTGGATGATTCGCCGCCCGTTGTTGTCGAAGACGATCGCATTGATTTCGGGTAATTCTTTAAAGGAAACATTCGGATGGCGACTTGCATCCTGAAGCGCCAGACGATTCTCAATGTTGGCTATCTGAGCGCTGAGAAGAGCACGGTTGTGATTCAAGGCGCCCAGGACGCTTTGTTCCTGCCTGGGGTCTCCGAAGGCCTCAAGTGTCAAAGGTCCCTGAGGTTTGAGAAGTGGCTGGAACATTTCGTAAAAACCAAAGTAGTTTGTCGCTTCGTCAATTTTGATCATTGGACTAGCTTCGATGAGCCATTTCGTACTTGGTACCGAAAATGGCGGGTCCCAGAATTCTGGTGTCGAATTATGAGGGCGAGGTGGTATTCCATGGTCCACGACTGATTCATTGTTGACAAGTGCCATGGTGACCGTTGTCATGGACTTCACCCACGCATGATGGCATTGCCACGCGCTCAGAAGGCTGAATTTGTCCTGTGCTTCGTTTAACTTTCCCCACAAGTACGTTTGTCTTGATCCGAGAGTTAGTCGCTCCCCATCACACCACCCTTGGTCATACAGATGCGGAGGGCAACAGCTTGCGGAAGCCCCAACGTCGTCCATGTCTTCCAACATGACCGCGAAGTAAGGGGTTGGAAATTGAATCGAGGGCCTCAAAGTCGTAGGCTTTTCCCCAACACAGGATAATGTAACAGTAACATGAGCGAAGGACCACGTTTCCCGATTACCGGCGTAGTCGGTACTGGTGCGATTCGAGATCTCTATCTGGATAGATTGCTGTGGTATTCTTTTGCAACTGGCGTGAAGTCTTGCTGCAGGCATCTCGACTTCGACAGACTTATTCGTGGAGCCTCTAACGTCCAATACTGGTTTGTGACTGATGAGGGGGAACAACAAGTCATCATATGTGTTTTTGGGGTATGATAGGTTTCCTTCTGTAGTCC
The DNA here is from genome assembly GCF_026319265.1 of Colletotrichum chrysophilum. Classification (NCBI taxonomy): domain Eukaryota; kingdom Fungi; phylum Ascomycota; class Sordariomycetes; order Glomerellales; family Glomerellaceae; genus Colletotrichum; species Colletotrichum chrysophilum. The sequence continues at coordinate 295,567 of NW_026517318.1, read as the reverse complement.
GAACTAGCAGGCCACTCAAAGCCACAGCATCAAAAGTGTGGTGCCGAGACTGGTTGAAAGAATTGTGAACGTCTCCAAACCAACTCTCTTGCTGTAGCCTTACCCGAGATTGTGATGGAATCCATTCAAACGTAAATAAGATCGATGTAAGCGTCGTGAGAAAGGGAACCATAGATCCCATGGCTTGCGAGCACAACACTGGCCACGTATGATGTTTAACTGACTGGGCTACGACTCTTGGCCCTATTGAGTCGAGCATGGAGTGATCCAATTGATCAACGCGACATGGCCTTACAGAGAGGCTGTAGAGAGTAGATAAACCTCGGAGGGCGGAGTCGAACGAGCTTGTGTATAACCCAACACACAAAACTATCAGCATTGAAACTGTAGTCCAAAACAAACTCCAGAAGTCGTCCAATGAGATAATTCCGTTGTTGTCGATAGAAGCTTTCAGGGTGCCGAGGAAAATGACTATAAGACAGCACACTGTTATGGTGAATGCCGTACGAACTTTTGTTCTCAGCACAATCGGCACTGCGCCTTTCGCACTCCAGGCATTTCTGTGGGTAGACGATGACCTCTCCCTAAGTTTTTGAGTAAGCTTAGGGCAATCGCGGAAGAATATAAGGTTCCCCAACGTCGTGGCTGGGTCTCTGTACCAAATGAACATCCTCCAAAGATGTGCAATCAGCCAAAGTGAGAGGACCATAGAGAGTGAAAATAGAACCAATAACACGGCCCCAATCGTTTCATCAGTGAGCACTCTGTCAACTTTGGTGTTTGCTGAAGCCGTTACGGATTTGCTTTTTCGAACTTGTCGCAAGTTGTGGTACCCTATAAATAAGCCGATCTTCTTGACCAACTCAACCACGGAGTCCAGTAGCATTTCGTTTGTGGTGTTTTGATTAGAAGGTAAAGTTGTTCCTTTCATGCCATTAAGCACTTCCAGAGGTCCTTTCTCAGTGTAGTTGTCGTACTTGTACTTGTAGTCTCCAGCGGAATCATGAGGTGCTGGTGCAATCAACGCCCAAGGGATCGTACGCATTATCAGCGGCCAGACGTCCACATTAAGGGGTGTATGAGAAGAATCTGTTAAGATGCGTACTTCTGGACTCACCCCGTCGTCCACTAGCTCAACCTTTGACGTCCAAAATGTGGGCGAGCACACCAAGGCAGCGGTGCTTTCGATAGTTTGTACCGCTGTCGAGCCATTAGGTGCAGATAGTTCCGCTGCGAGATAAATAAACTGGCTGCTATGCTGTGGTAGATTAGGACAATGCCTAACGAGGTCGTTGGTTCGTTTCCTGATACGTGGCTCTCTGCAGACAGAGTATTGAGTACCTAGTACCTTCTCACAACTCCGCGAATCGGGTGTCCTTTCAGGCTGCTCGAAATATAACCATCTTTCTATATTCGAACGATTGTCCTTGGCTTTGTTTGGTGCGGAAGAGTCCTTTCTTGGTTGGAGAAAAGTTGGGAGGGATACGGTGACGTTCGGGCAGCCCTCAAAATAAAGACTTATGGATTTGATGCCCAATCTCGCGACGAACAAGTCGTACTTCTCGAGTTTCAGGCAAGTTACGTTCGCGTGAAAGCCATCCAGGACTGTTGTGATTGGTGCGTTCCGTAGACCTCGAGGAGCAAAATGTTGGTATGTCGCATTTGTCGATACCCCAAACGGATATGTCAAGTTGAAGCTTTCCACGGCCAGGGCCATATAGTATGAAAGAGTGGTAAGTCGAGATGTGTCTCTGGCAACGAAAGTGTCGAGAGGCTCTATCGTGGTGTCGCGTTGGACGGGTATCACAATGACCCGAAACAGGTTAGGGGCGAGCACAATTTGAGCCCGCAGAAGTAGAGATACCAGAACCGCACACGAGACAGTATAATGTTTGCGGCGAATCGACTGGAAGAGTACCGACGGTAATATCATCGACATGTAGTCGAGATCGATATCGATGTCATCCAACGATTGCGCTCGCACCAAGTCCATCCATATCGCGTATCTGCCAGCTTGCATTTCAACTCGAGCCCACATCATCGCAAGGACAGTCAAAACTGCATCAGCGTTAGTGGATGTTATCTCAGCCTGGAAGGAAATAAGTTCACCAGCTGTGGGCCCAAATCGCCAGACGTATCCTAGATTCAACCGAGGTGTGAAAATGCCATCATTCCGCTTAGAATAGATGAGAGCGGAAGCAACCGCCGCGATCAAGCAGGCAAAGACTCCAGCGAAGGCCGCGAGCGTAGTGGGTCGTAGCCACCGTGGCTGCCAAGTTGACAATTCATTAACCTTTGTTAGTTCTACTTTCCAACCATCCTTCCCTTCAGATGTAACCTTCGGGTCGGTGAACGAATTGGTCTTCGCCATGGATGGCTCCGCGGATGGTGTTAAAGGTGATCTGTTCTGACTGTCATATGCATCGGTTTCGGTTACGGGCAGCGTGTCGTCTGAGGGGATCCGGACGCCAGCTGCAGATGTAGATCTTGTTCTTCGCATTGGCGCTGGATTCTCATGGGATATTTTTGTGATATCACTAGTGGATCGTCGGCGGACACGATGTCGATGTACAGGTCGATGACTAGTAGTCGCAGCCATAGCGCTTGATAATGGTTGTATTTTGGCACAATGCTCTGAATGTCTTCGGAGAATCTGAGATGAACTGTTCGGACGAAAGGGAGTCAGTGTTCGCCTCCAAAACAGTCCGCTACACTCGCGCAGAGTCAATGTACAAATAATGCAAATGGAACAGTCTTCAGGAATATACTCCAAGTCAAAGGTCGCAGGCAAGCGTGCATCAGAGTGAGCTATCTATCCCCTTTGCGCACAGAGGACATGGCAGGGCTGGGTTACGGGGTAGCACAGGCCTATGTTTCTCGGCCGTGTCTCCCGCAAATGTTTGGCAGTTTGGCCCATTGCATGCAACGGCTGAGATCTGCCTCGTTGATGCAAGCTTCCGAAGAAATTGAAATTTAACACGTTTTCGTGTCCTTCTTATTCTTTGGCATGCACCGAAATGAGAGTTGGTGAACAATTGAATACATGACTGGCGTACGTTTTTGTAACTAATACAGCCTGCCGAATAACACAACAAACAGCTGGCAGATCCAGTTCGACTCTCCAATGATGGGCGCCATAGTGAATGCGCCTCACGAACATTTGACCTGACTTCACGGCCTGGCGTACTTGCGCAAACGAAAGATGGCTGAGACATCGTGCTATTTATCTGTTGCACAAGCTACGCCCGACCGCAGGGATACGGAAGTTTTGACTTTAGCAGCAAGATTATGTCGTAGCCAAGCTATTAGACTGTTTAGAGACGACCGTCAAAATCAGGAAGAATTCCAATCTCGTTCATGGAGGTGAAGCGGGTTGGTAATTGCATTCCGACGGCAAAGACAATGCAATTCCGAACCAGATCCGCCAAATTAGTTTCAATTCGAGCGGATGTCTCCTAGTATCTATTTCCCAGAAATCCCCTTCTCCTCATCCCTACCCCGATGCCTCGGCCTCAAAGCCGCAAGTCTCTTTCGAATAGGTTTCCTCTCACTGACAGCTGTGGCGGCAACGGGCTGCGATAGGGAAGACCTCCTCTGCCTACTCAACTGCGTAGACGCATCCAGAGACGATGGGGGAGAGCTTTTCGAACTAGAAGCAGCCTTGTCCTTCCTCCTAATCTCGAAGAAGTTCCACACGTTCTGGTACATCTGCTTCGCCTTGCCCTGTGTGATGAACTCGTAGATCTGGAGGGACAGGGCGATGAGGAGCAGGGTGCCGAAGAGACTCAGCACTGGGTATCACGTTAGATGTTGCATGTAAAGCGAGACGGACACCGGTGTTACGTACCACATGCGATGATCAGTGTGCCTGCAGTGGTGGGGCTGGCGAGACCTTCGATGCTAACCTCGAAAATGCCGGTTGCCCACGAGAGGGGAGCCTGTGAAACTTTGTCAGATCGTGTCAGATGTTACATGAGTGGTACGACTTACAAAAACGACGGTGGCGCCGGTAAAGATGAAGAGGATCTTGGACTGCTCGCTGGCGGACAGGGCTTCTTCGATGTTCGCCTCGCGTTGTCTGAGGTCCAGTAGTGTCGTGATCTGTCATCTGTTAGCACACCCGTCTGCCTGATTCCTGGCGAGCAACATGAACTTACCGAGTCTCGCACACGGTTAGCATCCTCCTCCAACCTCTTGAAGAAGTCCAAGGTCGGATGCTTGAACGCCTTCCTCGCCGCATCCTTCCCATCCCCGCACTTCTCCCCAATCTCCGAGCCCCTGAATTCCTCATACACACGCTCCTGAGACCGTAGCACACGCTTAATCATGTTGATCTCTTCTCGGATGTCGTCAATCTCCTGGAGAAGCTCAATTTCGGCTCTTAAGTCGTCCAGCACCGTCTTCGACGTGCCCATCTTCTTGATGGATGCCTTGAACTCGGCGTAGCGCTTCATCGCCTCGTTGGACTAGCCACTTTTAGCACCCATGACCACCAAAATTTGGTGACATCTTGACTTACAACATGTGCAATTGAAGACGCAAACACGGTGCAATAACTCTTCGGCCCCTCAAACTGAAAGTGAAACTCCTCCTCGCTGTATCCCAGCGCGCTCTCGAGGATACTCTCCACGATACGCATCATATCCGTGTCCTCAGACCTCAAATCCCTGATCCCCAAAACGCGATGCTTGATCTCGTTCAACAGTGTCTTGGCGTTCTTGTTATCCCACCGGTCCGGGAACGCAGTGATGATCGTATCTGCTCCGTCGTCAGCAAACCCCTCTCCCTCCTAAACTTCGTTCCTCCAGAAAAACAAACTCACTCTCATCAATCCTCCACACCCAAAGCTGCGCCACACACAAAATCTGCTTCCGCCTCTCCGTATCCATCCTCCTCTTCTCCCGCGAAATCTTCGCCTGCACACTACTCGCCTGGTCCTGCCGCCCCGCCATCCTCCCCAGCTCCGCCTTCGTCCCGTCCGTCTTCTTCTGCTTCGAGCTCGCCTGCCGCGAAAACGTCCGCTGCACGTGCCTCTCAAACGGGCTCTTCCCCTGCCCCTGCGCGTCCTCCACCAGCGGCGGCGGACACGCCTCCTCCGCCGTCTGCTGCTGCTGCTCCTCCAACCGCCCCTCGACCCGCCGCAGGTACCGGAACAGCACCTGGCTCTCGTTGCGCAACGCCAGGTCCGCCGCGCTGAGGGCCTCGTGGTAGGATTGGTCCAGCGGCCGCGGGACGTGGTACTCCGACTTGGTGAAGCTCGCGCGCAGCTTGGCCATGGCGTCGAAGTGCGCGAGGTGCGGGAAGAGGTAGTGCTGGAGGTTTGTTGGCATCGCGGTCAGGGGGTGCCGTCGCTGCGTCCCACCACCGGCAGCTCCTTTTGGGACTACCACGCGTCTGTCGTTGCCGGCGACCATCTCGAGAGGCCGCATCAGCCGCGCCTCGTCCCCGATCTGCACGTTCCGAAGGCTGTTCTTCGTGCCCTCGTCGATGTCGACGTCGATAATGGGCAGCACCATCGAGAACATCCTCCCGCCAGGCGTCGTCGTTGTCGCGGGCTGCGCGATAGGCGGCGTCGGCGGTCCAACACCCAGCCCCAGCGCCTCCTCGGCAGCAGCAGCAGCAGCCTCCATCTTGAAATGCGGCCGGCGGTAAAACTCCCCCGTCCGCATCTCATGGAACGTCTCCTCGATAAACGCCATGATCCGGTTACATTCCGCGTCCGTCCTGTGATCCATCGCGCACACGCGCTGCACCAGATCCATCACCCACGCGACATTATTCGCAGGCAGGTGCAGCCACCTCTTGACGGGTTTCTCCGGCATCCGGCTCGCGTACGAACTCTTGCGCCGGCGCTGCTGCTGGCCCCTCTTCATCTCCTTCATCGTCAACCCCCCGGCAGTCGTTCCCGGGGGCGAAAGCAGCGGGCTCCGCGGCGGGCTCGCAGCCGGACTGGCCCCCGGCGACACCGCAGGGCTGCGCACCGGACTCGCCCCGGGACTCCGCACCGGCGTGCTTGCCCCACCCTTCCCCGGCGTCCCCACCACAGCCGGCACCCTCGGCGTCAACCGCAGCTCCGTCTCCGGTTCATACAACATATCCCACACACTCAACCCCTCAAACCTCACCTCGCTGGTCGGACACCAAAACAGCCCCTTAAAATGCCGACACGCCTCCCTCTCATCCTCCTGATTCGGCCTGCCCGGCGGCCTACACCGCTTCGGCCGGAAATTCGACACCACCCCCTGCCTCACCTTCACCTGCGGCGCCTCACACAAATCCGCGATCGAATTCCTGTTCAGCACCCGCGCCAAACTCTGCGGCGTCTCCCCCGTCGCGCTAATCACCGTCGGATCCGCCCCAGCCTCCAGCAGATCCCGCACCATCGCCTTGTTCTCGTTCTTCACCGCATGGTGCAGCGGCGTGCAGTCCTCCGTATCCCTCAAATTCACATCCGCCTCCGCCGCCAGCAAACTCGCCACCACGGCCGCGTGCTCAAACATCACGCCCGCATGCAGCGCCGTCTGCTCATCCCGGTCCTGCAGATCCACATCCGCGCCCGCCGCGATCAATATCCTCACCACCCCATCGTGCCCCTCCGACGCCGCCTGGTGCAGCGGCGTGCAATATTCATTAGACAAACTATCCACGTCCGCCCCCTGCTCAACCAGCATCCGCACAATCGCCTCCCGCCCATGCCGTGCCGCGACACTCAACGGCGTAAAATCGTTCGCGTTCTGCGCTTCGATGGAGACCATCCCCGTCTCCAACAACGCCATCACAACCCCCTCGTGCCCGCCCCTCGCCGCGTCATGCAGCGGCGTATCCCCCACCGCATCCCTCGTCGCCGGATTCGCGCCCGCCTCCAGCAACACCCCCACCACGCCCTCCATGCCGCGCCTCGCGCCCACATGCAGCGCCGTCCCGCAGTCCCGATTCGGCGCGTCCACCACCGCGCCCGCCGCGATCAGGACTCTTGCGATCTCAGCGTGCCCGTTGCGCGCGGCCTCGTGCAGCGGCGTCTCGTCGAAGCTCTCCTCCGCGCGGACGTCCGCGCCCGCGGCGAGGAGGGCCGTCACAACTTCCAGATGGCCATTTCGGCTCGCGAGGTGCAGGGGCGTGCATCTGTCCGCGTCGAGGGGGTCGACGACCGCGTCTGGCCCGGCGGTGGAGATGGCGGCGCGGACGATCTCGGCGCGGCCGAGGCGGGCGGCGTGGTGCAGGACGGTGCGGTTGTCTTCGTCGACGTAGCGGAGGACGGAGGGGAGTGAGGCGATGAGGTGGAGAGCTGGGGATGGCGGGTCCGGGGGCGAGGTGGCGATTACTTCTATCAGTTGGATGTATGCTTTTTATCGTCAGCGTGGAGGTGAGTGAGGGAAGGGAGGTGGTTTACCTTCTTTCATGGGAGAGTGGGAATCCATGGCTGCGGTTGCGAGAATGATTGTCGCATTGATCTAGACGAGGGAGACCAGATTCAAACCAAAGTCAGCTCGAGAAACAAACGCAAGAGAATCATCCTGTATAAGTCGCCATCTCTCCTCATCTGAAAACCAACTCGCGCCGTCCCGCTGACAGTCATCGTGAAGCGGGTGACACTTACACGAGCGCACAATTACGGGACCTCATCCGACCACGAAAAAGCGCGGCGGAATGGGTCCTGGTCTTAAAATCTGACAAGTGCCGGCGCTGCCTCAATAACCTCAGACGGCAGACACTCTCTGAGATCCAAGGCGATCGGTCATGCAGCCAGGCGTTTGAGACATTTCGGGGTCGCGCCTCTCACGTGGGAAAATCACCAATGTCGGGGTCACATTTCGCAACCACTACGAATGACCTAGTAAAAACTTTTTTTTTTGGTGTCAAAGCATTTCATCGTCCAACCATTACACATGACCATTTTACCTCATGTCTTCCCTCACTCACCCACCCACCACAAACGCCTCTGCCTTTCCAGCCACCCCGGTTTACCGACCGACGCGGATAACTCCCGCCGCCACCAGCTTCTGGATCTTTGACCTGATTTCGGGGTTCTTCATGTGCTCCGTCAGCGCCGCCGGATCCGACTGCGCCTGCTGGAGGATGGACTGCATGATGGGGTCCTGCATGATGCTCATAATCTGTGCGAAAACTCGTTAGTATTCTTTTCACGGACGGAAGGAATCCAAATGTCGACTGCGAGCTACTCACCTCGGGGTCCTTGGCCAGGCGCTCCCGCGTCTGGTCCTCCGTCTCGTTCTCCCGCGCCGAGTACATGGCGTTGAACGCCTTCTGCTGCTGCTGCTCAATCTCGCGCGCGTTGGCGCCCTTGTGGTGCTCGAGGTCGACCTTGGCCGCCTCGGTGCACGCGTCGACGCACTTGGAGTACTCGCGCATGCCGAAGAAGGCCTGCGCCTTGCGGATGTACGCGCGGATGAAGGTCGCGTCCTTCTTGATGGCCGTGTTGCAGTCCTCGACGGCGCTGGGGAACTCGAGCAGCTTGACAAACGCCGCGGCGCGGTTGCTGTAGCCGCGCGGGTCGTCCGGCGCGCGCTTGATCATCTCGCTGTACGCCGCCACCGCGCCCGGCCAGTCGCTCTCCTTGAACTTCTTGTTGCCCTCCTCGCGCGCCTCCTCAGCCTTGGCCGGGTCGATGTACGCGAGGCGCGACTGCTCCGTCTTGGTGCGCTCCGCGGCGCGCAGCTTGGCGTTGACGTCGGGCGTGCGGTGCTCCGTCAGCGACTTCTTGTAGTTCTCGATGGCGAGGTCGAGGTTGCCCTGCTTCTCGTACGCGGTGCCGATGCGGGCGTACGACTTGGCGATCATCTTGAAGTCGGCGTAGATGGCGCGGCCCTCCTCAACGGCCTTGGTACACGCCTCGATGGCCTTCTCGTAGTCGCCCTTCTCAAAGTAGGCGGCGCCCAGGTTGTTCAGGTAGGTGATGTCCTTGTGCAGCTCCCAGGCCTTGGTGTAGTGCTCGATGGCCTCGTCAAAGTTGCGCTTCTTGTAGTTCTCAGTGCCCAGGGCCTTCTCCTTGTCGGCGGCCTCCTTGGCCTTCTTCTTCTCCAGGGCCTCCTCGTCCAGCTCTTCGGGCTCGGGTTCCGGCTCGGGGGTGGGCGCCTTCTTGGGGGCAGCGGGCTTTGCTTGGGGAGCGGGGGCGTCGGGCATCTCGGTGTCCTTGGAGCCGCCGGGCATCTCGTCGGGCATGCCCATCTGCATGTCGACGCCCATGAGGACGCCGAGGACCTGCAGCATGCGGGGGTCGCTGAAAAGGTCGGGGGAGGCCTTGGGGTTCTCCTTCATCTGCTGGAGCTTGGCCATGAAAGAGGGGTCGGAGAGGAACGAGCTCGTCTTGGGGTTCGCGGCGAGCTTCTGGAGGAGCTGGGGGTCGTTGAACATGTTGCCGAGGCCGAGACCCGGGTCGCCGGCGTCTGTCGTCGTTAGCTTCTCACAGTGTAGCAAGTCATGCAGGTAAGAACATACCACCACCAGCTTCCGCCTTCATGGCCTTCTGCACAGCGGCGAGATCCTTCTTCAGGCCGGCATTGTTGGGGTCGACCTTCAGTCCCTCCTCGTAGGCGTCGTTGGCAGCGAGCAGGTCGCCCAGGCCGTAGTACGCGGTTCCCTTGCGTCCCCAGCCCTTGGGCCAGTCGGGCTTGATCTCTGTCGTCTTGTTCGCGTCGTCCAGCGCCTTTTGCCAGTCCTTCTTGGAGGCGTAAGCGGCCGAACGGTTGCTGTAGAGGATGTGGTTCTCGGGTTGGAGGGCAATGGCCTCGGTGAACTTGGCGCTGCACAGTTTCTTGTCAGCTCTGAAATCCGTTTCCCACGCCGGGGACTCCGAGCTACTTACACAGCCTCGTCAAAGTTCTTCTCGGCAATGGCCTTGTTGCCGAGAGCCTTGAGCTCGTCTGCGGAAGCCATGGCTGATGTGTGTTTGTTTTCGTGCTATGCCTTGCGGATGAACGTTTCGAAAATTAGAAAACAAAAAAACAGCAGCTTGTAATTACAGTCGCGGTTATGTTCGTCGAAAGGGAGGTATTCGTGAGGGTTTTCAATCGTGGTGAGAAGAAGATGCAGAGGGAAAAGGTCAAGATTTCAGGCCGCGGGGTTCAGTCAGGCAAGGCGGGACGAAAGGCAGAAAGAAAACAGAGCCCCAGAACAGGCCCAAAAGCTCACCACCCGAGTGCCTTCTAGCTGTTTCGATGGTTGGACCGGCGGCCGGCCCTGATTGGGTGGGAGCGGCCGGGGTGGCTGGCCAGTGCGGGTGGCGGGGTTCAAGGCTGAGCACAGCTCTCCCTGCCAAAGCGAACCAACTGGGAAGTTACCCCTCACCCCCCTCACCTTGCCTTGAACCTATCTCTCACCTCGGTGTGCTGGACTGACATCTCGGTGAGCATGCAGTTTAGGCAGGTGTAAGGTGACCAGGGGACTTCGGACGACATGCGCCTTTCGTCTGCGACCGAGCGCAATGTCAGCACTACTGCGCCGCATACTGCATTCAGACGGGATTTGACGCGATGCGGTGTGTTTATAAGCAAGGCCAAGTATCCCATTTCCTCACAAACCACACTGCAAATCCTCAGCACTAACATCGTGACATCCTCACTTACACGCACCCCAAAATGGCCTCACCACCAAGCCCCGAGGTAACCCTCTACGACCTCGCCTGCACCAAAAACACCTGCTTCTCCCCCGCTGTGTGGCGCATCCGCCTCGTCCTCAACTACAAACGCATCCCCTACCGCACCGTCTTCCTCGAGTTCCCCGACATCGAGCCCACTCTCTCCGCCCTGAACATCCCGCCGTACTCCCAGGGCAAGCACAAGTACACCGTCCCCGCGATCCACCACCTCCCCTCAGACACCCACATCATGGACTCGCTTCCCATCGCAAAGTTCCTCGAAGAGACCTACCCTTCCCCGGCGCTGCCGCAGTCCACCCCGCGCGACGCCGAGATCATCGCCAAGCTGCGCGACGTCGCGGGCCCGATTGCCTTTGCGTCGGTGATGCCCCGCGAGCCGGGGATGCTCTCGCCCCGCGCGGCGGAGTACTTCCGCCAGAGCAGGGAGGCGGGGCTCGGGGGCAAGACGCTGGAGGATGTGCTGGCGGGAGAGGAGGGTGTGTGGGAGAAGGCGCAGGAGGGGCTGCGGGAGTTCGATGAATTGGTCAAGGAGGTCCGGGGCGGGAAGGCGTTTGTGGGCGGGGATGAACCGAGTTTGACGGACTTTTTTATTGCGGGAGGGTTGCAGTCGCTGAGGACGGTGGATGAGGGATTGTTTGAGAGGTATACCAAGTGGGAGAATCTCAAGGGGGTTTACGAGGCATGTGTGCCCTGGATGGACAAGAAGGATTAAAGTGGCTGGGGCCGGACGGTAAGTACTCTTGAGTATTAGAACATATTTTAGACTTATTCAAATTTTCTCAACCCAGTAGATCTTCTCGTCCTCAATCGTATTGTCTTGATGAGAATATTTGACATGAGTGCAGGTATGATATGCTACTCTCTTGCCTCGCGTTCTCTCGAACCCCCATCATCACCACCTCACTCCTCCTTCTTCGCCAACGCAACAACACTAAACTCCAAATTCCCATCCGCAAACCCAATAAACCGCTTCACCCCCCTCTCCAACGCCCCCTCGCTCAACATATCCTCCCCCTCCCCCAGCACCCCCCGATCCACGGGCCCATCGCTGCCCCCCTCCAGCTCCCACAAATGCCCATCCTTGCCCCTCACAAACGCAATAAAATGGTAGCCCGGCTTCTCCTCCGCCGGCGGCACATACGTATCCCCCCTTCTCGCCGCCTTCATATGCGCCTCCTCCAGCTCCTCGCTCTCATACAACACCGCCGCCCTCTCCTCCCAGCCCAACGGCTCCGCCTTCTCCAACAACCGATCCATCAGACTGCCCTTGCTTACGAACTCCCGCGCCTCCCCGTTGGCCACCGCATGAATCAGAGCGTAGAGTCCGCACGCGTTGCCGATCGTCTGGCGGAACCAAGTCACGGGCTCGCCGGGGCCGGAGCCGGCGTATGTGACCCCGTCGTGCGCGAGGCGGGTACCGTCCTGCGCGCGGACCTGGTGGTACATGGGCGAGGGGGTGATGAAGATGAGCGCGAGGGCGGGGCGGGGGATGAGGGACAAGAGAGCGGGTTCGTCGAGGGAGTAGACGTCGTAGAAGCCGAGCGAGGGGGAGATGCCGAGGTCGTGGATGAGCGGGGTGAAGACGTCCGGGTTGTTTTCGAGGGGGATGAAGGTCTTTTTGCCGCTGGGGCTGAAGTAGACTCCTTCGGCGGGCATGGTGGGTGATTTTGAGGTGGATGGTATTTTGATGGGTTCGTGGTGATTTGGTGGAATTGGTGCAGATGGCGATTTGCTTGTGGTTGTGAGAAGGAATAGCTCTGGATTAGGTTGCGTTGGCGGTGAGTTGAGGTGAGGTGCGTTTGACTTACAACAGGCAGGAAGGTGTACGCAAACCGTCCGGTGCCTGCCTGCTGTGTCGGGGCGCACTCTGATTCGTCCGTACCATCAGATTTGGCAATTCAAACGCAAAGCCCGACAATGCGACATGCTCGGTCTTGGATCTTGTGTTTCTCAGTTGGCGGCATCTGGCAGGCTTACAATGGAACATTGGGGGCAAGTGGTTGTTTATGCTCAAGAGCTACTAGTTTATCGGACGTCTTCACTGCTGCGGTTCATCAGTTATGGCCTGCGTTTTCTGCAGAGTATTCGCTCGAACCTTCCTTCGATCATCAAATTAGCCCTGAGAAAGATCACCACCTACTGTCTACCAGGAAATGAATGCTTGGGGTCCAGATGCAGATTGAAAAATCATCTTCACCGGGCAGACTCCCGTTAAAGGCCCACCGTCCCGGCCATCGAGCCAAGCTTCCATTGGACTTCCCCAGGCTTCCAGGGACGTCCCGAAGCTCTTCGGACATCGGCAGGTCTGCAAGGTCCGAAAGCCCCGGTCGACGTGCCATTGCTCCGTAATCATCAGGCCGCCCGTCCAATCGAAGCCGCCTCGGCTCCCCATCCCGTCGGATGTCATGATCCCACAGCGGCATTAGCGGGAGCTCCCCAGGTGAAACCGCGCCAGAGCTCCCTGCAAGTCACCCCAGCAATGGCTGCACGGGCCAATAAGGACATGCCTTTTAATCAGCCAACTTTCCTCTACCCCCCGACGGTTCCTCAGAAGCTCGCTGGAACACTGGAACAAGCTCCCGAAGACGTGCAGCTCTGCCTCCGTCACGCAACATCACTCCAAGGGACAAGGACGTCACCGAATCGTACCACTTTTGTCGCCGTATATCACCGCCCTCCCTCGCCGCACTCCGGGCCGTCTGGCATCCTTCAAAATGGCCGGATATCTCTTGCTTGTGATCCCAAGCATCCTCATGAGCTTGCTCTTGTCGAGATCGCCATTCATGATGACCACTACACCGCAGACGACGAAGCCATGGGCTGATGGGCCTATGAAGCTCATCCCCACGCCGCAATACGTAACCAAGAAGGTTAGCCACGGTCCCGGAGATTTGGATGCCATTGGCCCCACTGAAGAAGCTTCGACTGACAGAGCACTGAACAGACCGACCTCTTCACGACCGGTGCGACGCACATGTGCTTGCTGCACAACTCGATCCTCCGTGGATACAACTCCATCTACCACCAAGCCCCATTGATCCAGGAGGCCGACAAGGCAGACTTTGTGGGATACTCCCAGGCCTGGTTCAAGTTTGTCAAGTCCCACCACGATGACGAAGAGGAGTCTCTCTTCACCAAGGTCGAGGACCTGTTGAACGACAAGAATGTCTTTGCCGAAACGCACAAGGAGCATGGTACGTGTGGTGTTAGCAAGTGGCTAATGTTCCCACTGACAAAAAAAAAGAATCTTTCCTTGGTGGCCTCGCGGACTTCAACACCTACCTCTCGTCATTGTCCTCGCCCTCCGACTTCTCCGGCGCTAAGCTTCTCGACATCATGAAGGGCTTCCAGGAGCCGTTCGAGAACCACTTCCACAGCGAGATCAGCACCATCGCCGGCCTAGCGGAGCACCCGAATGCGCCGAAGGAGGGGACACCGGAGGCGGCGAACGCGAGCTTGACGTTCAAGACGTGGGGCAAGAGCACGGTGACCAAGGCCGGCACGGCGGATGTCGTCCCGTTCTTCCTGCTCAACCTGGACCGGACGGTGGAGGACGGGTTGTGGGCGAATTGGCCGCCCATGCCGGCGCCGATCAAGTGGGGACTCATCAATATCGCCGGCGCGTGGCATTGGGGTTGGTGGAAGTTTGCCAGCTGCGACGCGTCGGGACAGCCGAGGGAGCTGTACGCATTGCAGAATGCGTCGGCGGACGACAAGGCGAAGGCCGAGCTCTGAGGTGTTGTGAAGAAAATGGTTCGTGTTCAATCAAGGGTCGGCGTTGGCGGGAGTTCAGGACCTGGGGATCCATTACTTGTAAGAGAAATATTGCAGCGCGCAGAAAAGAGCCAGATTCTTCATTAAACTTGTCAGTCGGGATGTCTCGTCGAAAGGCCAGGATCCACGTCCGAGCTCGCCCGGGGAGAACGAACAGGGCGCTCGGCGGCGGTAGCACCACCCGGCAGCAGGCCGTACGATCGGCGGCGGGCGCGATGAGATGAGAAAGGGCGAAATTGACCCCGCGAAATTTGCCAGTTGGACGCTAGAAATCGAATATGCATCAATATGCATCAGGACCCTGTCTGCCATTTCCCCCCCACCGTTAGCTCGAACCTTGATCTCACCGATGTTCTTTTCATAGCCAGAGACATGCAGGACGCAGGCCAAGAGTGAACACGACGGATGGGCTGCGCTCGCTGAGGGATTGGCGGCGGCGATGGTGATGCCCAGCGATGAGGCGCCTACAAACGGAAGAGCTTCACGCGATAGAGAGGCGAGGCGAGCTGCAATCTAATGCGACGCAACCTCGACGGGAGACGCAGACCGCAGGCGCAGATGCACGGCGCCGGTGTGGTGGAATCCTCGTCTGGCCTCCCAATGGCCGAGAGACGCCGCTGAATGGGGCTCTGTACGGTGTTGTGTGGACGAGATCGGATGTCGACCCTCGTTGGTCTCGTCCAGCGATGCAAAAACATGTGAGGCCGCGTTGGAGCAGCGTTCGAGGCCGAGATCCTTCGCAAATGTTCTCAAAATCTGCCAGGGTCGACGGAAGGCGTCGTAGGCCTTCTTGACAGATTCCGTTCCAACAGACGAGACTCTCTCGGTACCCAACGACAGTCCTTCAACGAGCGCGATGGCAGCGAGTTACGAAAACCGACCGTGTCTCTGGTGACGTCCGACAAGCACAGCTCTCGTCGCACTCGGCAGACATCTCCGACGATGGGCGTACAGCGGGTTGGAGCTGAAAGTTCACCGCATTCTGGGACGTGGGTGAATCCGGGAAGGCTGTCTTGGCCGCGTGTTGCAGGGCATCTCGACCTTCTTTTTCGTGATGATCAGCCCGGCGCTGGCAAGGGCCAGATCCCTGAGAAGGGACATCGGGGGTGCATCGTGCGGTCCACCTGGTGGCCGCTCATCAGCACTACTGCGTTTGCGCCTGTTGCGAGTAAGTAATTCGACTGGCCTGGTCGTCTTGTCCATGCATTTGCAGGTGATTTGCAGCAACGAGATGGAACCTGGCCGTTGTACGAAGGTCGGTAAGAAGGTACAGGACGCATAGGCCAGCCGGGCCTACTAGCGGCGCTGGAGGGCTCAGCAGATGGCGGGAGCCAACGAGCGAGACATGGGGAGAAAATGAGGCCACTCGCACTGGCAAAAGTCAAGCTTGAGGTGAGGTGTCGTGCAGAAAGTCGAACGTGGGGTGGAGAGGCAACGCGATTGCTGCTGGGGGTGTTTTGGGGGCAAAGTCGAAAAGTGCAAACTGCAAACTGCATTTGGACATTTGGCTGGGCAGTAAACTTGCTCAAACGCTCTCAGGATGCGTGAGGCAGAAGGAGCGATAGCGCTTTCTGGCCTTGGCACCTGATCCCACCTGCGCCTTCCGGAACATACGATAACGCTGACGGCAGGAAGGTTCTCTCTCTCCAATGTTCCTTCCTCTCATGAATGTCGACTTTGATAAAGGAAGGAAGCAACGGAAAAACTCTTTCAAAAGGTTTGATTCGCTCATTCCGAGGCCATCGTTCTTTTCTTGCCCCCAACTTTGGCTAAACTTGGGTGTGGAGCCTCTCATCTGATAGCAGCCAGCCAGTCCCTTGAGTCAATCGCATGGTTCCATTTACACCGGTGGCCGCGATCTCAATCCCAGTCCCAGGCTGCCCCCGTACCTCCCCTACCCACCGAATCTTACATGCTCTTGCCAAGACCTGCATCCTTGGATCCTGGATGTCTTTCGGGAAGGAATCCAGCGCAAGTGGGGACGTACGAAGTCTGTCTCTGTCCCTTCGTCGGTCTTAGGAAAGAGGCTTGATGATCCCCTATGCACCTTGTGGTCTGCGTCCATTTAAACCCTTCTCGATCCGCCAGTTTTAGACCAGTTCGTCTTTTCTTCTCCGGTTCTCTATCACATCGATCCGACTGCAACAAGGCATACCCTGCTAGTATCGATCCGAGATCAAAGTCTCCGCTTTTTGGACGTTCATCTCTGATATTCGAGCATCTCAACAACACTCCAACATCGATTCAACCTTCCGCGACCACCGAGTCGACAGATCATCAAGATGGACGGCATGAGTATGGCTACCACCACAACCGCCATGTCGGCCACTGGCACCATGACTGGTATGGCTGCTGCCACTAGCACCAAGGCTGCCATGTCAATGGGTGGCGGTTCCTGCAAGATTTCTGTAAGTTGCTTGTCTCCGCTCAACACCATCATCAACCGACAACCACCATGTCCAAACATCATGACAACATACTAACTGATCCCATAGATGTTGTGGAACTGGCAGGTCCTGGGTGAGAAAACGAAATCATCCCGAAACTATGCCAAATTTTCACTAACGCGATACCACAGACGCCTGCTTTATAGCGCGATCGTGGCATATCACTTCGTACGGAATGTTTGCCGGTTCTTGCATAGGCGTTTTCCTTCTCACGATCTCCCTCGAAATGCTTCGCCGTGCCGTCAAGGAGTACGACAGATACCTGATCCGCAACCACCAGGCCCGCTACGCTGGCTCCGGTGCCGGTCCCAGTTCGGAGAGTGCCGGTGACAACGGAAAGGGACCGTCAACCTCCGTCACCGCAGCTGGTAACGCTAGTATCCCTCCCTTCCGACCGAACGTCCTCCAGCAGGCCATCAGGGCGCTGCTTCACATGGTCCAGTTCGCCGTTGCCTACTTCATCATGCTGTAAGTAGATTCCCAATGTCACCCTATCCTTCAACATCGCTGACATTCGCCTAGCCTCGCCATGTACTACAACGGTTACATAATCATCTGCATCTTCCTCGGATCCTACATCGGCTCTTTCATCTTCCAGTGGGAGACGCTCTACGATGGACCGACCTCTGCCGCCAAGGAGGCTACGGTTTGTTGCGGTTGAACATGCGCGATGGAAGCAAGGTGCTATCGATTGGGGGAAAGGGGACCCCCATACATGGAGTTGAATAATACTATACCCGGACAACTACGCGCTGTCCTGTTTGTTTCAATGCGTTAATTCAGGAACAACATTAATACCAAGAACCTCTCCCATTGCCAAAAGATGTCGATGCAATTTCGACGCTCCCTAGGCTTGAAATGTTATAAGTATGCTGCCTTCAGGGGTTACTCTGCCGCCGTTAAACCCTCGCGGACTTGTGACGCCGTTCTCACCTTTGGCCGTCAAACGCCGGGTTGGACAGAGTAGATGTAGTGAGAGAGCGATGAGCCACCACGTCATCCTCCGTCACCTCTATCCGTAGAGTATGCGTACACATATATTGGGAGTAGGAATGCGACTATCGCATAGTTCCCATAGGTGTATCTTAACACATTTGCACGGCCATCGTTACCATATAGGCTCATCCGTACGGTCGTTTCCCAGTCCAAAACACAAGACCGCTGTACTGCTGTGCCTTTCCAATGTGCGTAGGAGACTCGTTGCCTTCTACAAATTGCCGCTGCCATCCGCTTACTTCTTCGTTCATGGGCACCCAAACGCCTGGCTCCACTCCCAGGAGTTGATTATTTAGCACTACCTTCAATGCTACCCCGAGAAGCCCAACCTGCTTTGTAGGGCTTGGGGATAGTCTGGTATGAAAGCCTTTGAAGGGCTCGCGGCTAGCGACGTCATCCACATGAGTGAACCTGATGAATAAGACACGGAAGACGAGGGTGAAGAACGCGACGGATATTTTGACGAGGAACGGCCCCTTGGGAACATCTGTCACCACCTTCGCAGAAATCAAAACATCACGGTAGTTCATCGCCATAGAATGCGAGGCAACTCTGAACCGGATCATTTTATCTGGTGCTGTGAACCAACCAGATTACGTGTTCCTAATAGCTTTATAATTGTCATGACGGTCAAGCCTCATCTCGCCTGCCGCCTGCCCCCCACGACGGACGAGAACCTCTTTCAGGCAAAGGCTTGAAACTTCGCGACACATAAGTAGCGCGATTGGAGTCGCTGATACCCAGCCGGAACCGCAATTGACAGCCCACTTGAACCCGAGTTCTTTCGGACCACGCACCAAGTCAAGAACCCCGGGAAGAAGCGTTGGAGGCGCATTCGTCACGTCCCAGGGCCCCGCCAATATTCGTTCATCACCTTCGTCTTCGTCTGTCATCCCTTAGGTCTGCCGATTATTCTTTCCAAATGTACTGACAGCGGGCGCATCATTGGAAAGCGTAAGGTTCCGGTATGCCAATAAGAGATGCTGTGATGAACACTAATTTGCAGTCGAGGGAGTCAGCCCAGGCAAGGCAACAAATTACGGAACCAGTCATTCCTAGAGATGAATACCTGACGCAGTGACAGCCCGGGTGCCGCAAATATACACGTAATTCCACGCAGCGTCTTGCGGAGAGAGTGTCAAGTTCACAGCTAGGGAGGTAGCCTTACGTCTCAGTCTTTCTGGGGTATAAGGTTTTAGAATTATATATTACACTGTATTCTTCGGTTAGAGTTAGCTTCTGTTGCGCACAATTTACCCCTTTTACTCTTCACTGGGCTTCCTAGCATTTTATGCGAAATATCTATCTCAACTTTGATGGGCAGATGGTGAATGGGTGCCGTGGCCATGATGGTGCGTCGCTCTTTCTTAAATTGTTGAATGTCAAGGAGTCCTCACGTTCTCCCTCATATTTGGCTGTCTTTGCCGTCTTTCGCCTCCTCCTTGGTATACCTCATGTGCGTGCCTTCCCTGGGTTTGATGAAATTTAATGGCACACTGGTGTAAAGCTTCCAATCAGCGTCAACAATGCTGGAAATTACAATCCTAGCGGGTTTATATATTATGAAGATGTGCATAACAGTTGCATGACCCCGGGGCGAACTACATATGCCTGTTGCAAGCGGCGACATGCATGGCCTTAACAGGGTGTTAGCATTGCAAAAGATGAGAGTGTCCTGTTAACCTGAGACTAATGAAATCCGTGGACACTGGATATTTGAGAGAAAGTGACGAATAGACAGGATAAGGCAGAGATGAAGACCGGCGAGCGACGTCTCGCCGAGGGGTGATCACACCTCGGCATCTTCACGCCACGGTCCGGTCAGAAACTGCGCGAGTCTCAGATAGTTGTCTTCCCCACCTGTCTCATTTTCTGGCCCTGTGGATGAATCAAGATCTTTGGAGAAGTGATATTTATATAATTGACATGTTAGGTTGAATCAGCAGCACGTTACCCAAGCCCCATGCCGTCCACTACTGCGTAATTACTGTCTATGACGGACAACGGCCCCCGCCCAACTGACGTGGCGATGGCTAAGGGCACTCGCCATTTGTAACAGAAGCTCTAGCGGAGTCTAAATGTGTAACCCGTCCAGAGAAATGTCTGAGTGCTTGAGGTGAAATCTTTAGGTGACGCACTACTATGGACTTCTTTTGCGTCAATGTCTGCGGGTGCAGACAGGGACGGCTTCGCCGCACTCAGTGGCTTCGAGCATGTCCATTCATCCACTTCATCGCTTTCCGTCACTAGGCCTCCAGATCTTCCGAGTATGCATCCCTGTATACATCAAGGACGTATGTGTCGACGGGGAGTGTAAGAGTGTCGGCACGCTCTGGTGAGGGCCTGTGTTGGCTCCTTCACTGAGACACTCGGAAGAGCGGGATCCCCCGACAGTTTGGCACATGTGCTCGGTTCCCCCTTAAAGAACAAGTCTCTGTTTGTAGAAGGCGGGGTGCCTTTTATAACATGCAGCCAGAAGGGGATCGTTCATGTCTCTTGGAGAGGAGAGCGTGAGAGAGCTATATATTTCCCTGTCATCGCCGACGAGGATTAGTCTCGGCAATGGGAACCAGAACTCACACTCTGGATGATGCGGACATGAAAATGAGGGTACGTCACGGTCGGCATCGAGTTATAACGACGGTAGACTTCTCGCAAGTTGGCTATCGACCAAGTTTCGACTCTGCTCTTCCCCGTCCACTGAGCTGGCTTTCCGTCATGGTCCCTCGTGTATACAATTTGAGTTCAGGGTTTCTCCCAAGTCTCAACGCTGCATTATCGTCAAGCAAGTCGCTGGGCGGTGTGATCGAATCCTGATGACGGCCCCATCTCTTCGACAACCAACCGTATACCTATACATTGACCGTATCTTACCTCCTAAGATTTGCTTGGCCCCATTACTCATTTTATGCTGCTTGTCATGTTTTCAGCCAAACAGCTGCGTTACTAGCTGCGGGTTGGAAAGCGCCTCTGTAACACATAGATATGTATATGCTGGGCGAGCTTGCAGTGGTTTTAAATGTAGACCAACGAAATTACCTACGCAATATAACTGGTCATCAAAGGTACAACGAAATTTGGTTCACATGAGAGGCCACATAAGCTCTAAGCCATATTTCTCACCCGTGTTGCCTATTCCATCGCACCAGAAATACCAGCATGAAATCCGTTAAAATTCACCCCGGATGTCCGAACTCGACCAAGTTCAGCTCGTCTAATATGAGAAACGTCTCGCTCCAAGTACAGCTGAAGTAGCGCCAAATGCTCCAAACGCGCAGCATTGTCAAGCAGAGACTCGCCCCGGTGGTGCTTCTTGATGTTTTCAGAAATTTGTTTCAACTGGACTTCACCTGCAACCTGGTTGTTTGTTTGTTGGTGCCATTCAGAGTTGGCGGCGGTGCAGCCTCCGTTTTCTGTGTTCTTCAAGGCCGTGCTCCGTGTGGAGCCGGCGATCGGAGCAGGCGACTGAAAGTTGAAGACCGAAAGTCTCGGCCGCTCTACAGCGACGGCATGACGCATTTTGATTGGATGATGTTACAAAATTATTGTTCTGAGTTGCGCTAATTTATTTAGTATACAATGAGGTGGCTCATGCCGTTTTCCGAGAGATGAAGTTGGACACCACAACCAGACTTAGTGATTGGTAGTGTCAACGAATCCACCGGCCACTACCGCACAAATGTCACCCAAGCTGCTACAATCAATTCTCTTGTTAACTTAAGCTACGGAGACAGCATATAGATGCTTCTAAAATTTGAACTCTCTTAGTCAATCAACTGCAAGACCATTGCCGGTCGGCCCTGTTTCAAACGCGGGAATGATCTCCCTCGTAATGGGCAGCGAACAAGCTGTTAGCCGAATGCATTGTCAGACGGCCCGCATGAGAACTTACCGTCAGCCCAGGCTGACTGTCTCACCTTTTTCAGCGTCTCGCGTCTCTCAATTGTATTGGGATATGACATAAGAGGCTTTTGATAACCTCTCTGAGTATCGGGCCCATCCGCAATGTCTCTCGTGTATTAGTCTACGTTTTTTGGGGCAACTCCGTCCAACGCATCGAAGCCCGCGCCCGCAAATCGCTTGTGCTATCTGAGACTCATCATGAATGTAGGCGCAGCCGTTTGACGCATCATCATCTACAACGCGTCCGACACCATTCATATATAACCTCATCGACAAGACGCCTCGTACTTCGGCGCCAAGGCGGCTTCACTCGAACGGAGTTTTCGCTAAATCCCGATCACAGACCGCTGGGCGAAGGATTCCAGGGCGCTGCACCCCCTGCTCTACTGCTTATGGCAGGAATCTGCACTGGCGGGATTAGCGTGATTTTCGCCTGCACAGCCGTGTGGGCAGGGATCGGAGTTTTGCCCAGCCTCTGAAAACTCCGGTCCAACGTCAGCGTGGTGGCAGTAAAAAGAGTGATACGAAGTATTCTTACCTCAGCCTGTTAAGCTTAAGTGTTTCTTACATTCGAAGCTCGGTGTCTTTGCGGTAGGTAGGCTTCTTTATTAGACGTCTCAATCTCACTTCCTTTCGCCACAAGCTTCACGCGTGGATCAACGGGGAATCGAAGCCAGACGGGAATTTGAAAAGCTTCCGTTTCATAGCGCCCGTTCTTCATTAGAGGCCTGAAGTGTTTCTCCTCCCAAGACTCCAAAGAAGGACCAGATGTCGGCGGCTTCATCTCCAGAGCGATCAACGGGGTCTACTCCGGATCGCCCCCGGGTGCCGTCGGTAGCCAGATGGGGTGCCGCTTGCGCTCCGTGTGCAACGGCGAAAGCAAAGTGTCTCCGGTCGAACAGCAAACCTGGGTCGAAGTGTGATAGGTATGTTCAAGTTCCATCTCAGTGCTAGCATCTCGAACGGTCAGTTCGCTGCGAAGGGAACGGACATTTGCCGAGAACCCCTGGTCCGGAGTCACTTGCCGCTCCAAGCCGGAAGCCCCGTGTGAAGCCACAATAGGAGAAGATGCCAGTTTGGGACAGCTATGCATTTATGATAGGATGGCCTTGAGGGCCTCTGGTCGCTCCATGGGACAGTTCACTGAGGTGCTGGTGCCATTTGGCGCCTTAGCAGGTGCGATAGGTTGTACAAAAACTGTACAGAACAGGTACACAAGCCACGGAAGAAGAGGCAGAGCAAGCCCTCGTAAGTCGAACCCTTGAAGCATCTTATTAAACCCTCGCTCCTGAAATGTTGGGCGTCCCAATCAGTTTTCCGATGTCAGAGTGAGCTGCTAAATGATCGAGTCCATTATATTGCTAACACAGATATGACAGTAAAACGAAGCAGCTTGAAGAGCGCCTGAACCGCCTCGTAACCTCCTTGAGAGTAACAGGCAATGTCTCTGGCCTCCCCAAACACCCCGAAGGAGATTTACCTAGACGTTCCATTGTGGTACCGAACCACGAAACCACACTACCGCCCGGCCACCCGGACTTTTTGACACAATGCCGCTCATCCCCTTGGCAGCCATCCAGCAACATCGATGTCGGCCCTGTTCAGATACCTGAGGTATACAACTGCTTCGTGCCACCAACATGCATATGCCGCGCTGAACCAGGCGAGGCCCCTGGTCCTCCCGATACAGACGACAACCTGCTTGCCATCTACAGGGGCGAGATGGCGCCTCACTTCCCGTTTGTGATCATACCCACAGGAGTGACAGCAAGCACGCTCAATGCAACACGACCTTTTCTAATGGCGTCTATTCGCATGGTCGCATCTATTCGGAGTCCAAGGTCGATGCGCGGGCAGATGTATCGTCTCCTCACCTATATTGCTGACCACATGGTCCTGAGGTGTGAGAGATCGATGGATCTTCTGCTGGGTCTAGTTGTCATCCTTGGGTGGTTCCACCACCATTGTATTGCGCATGCTCAGTTCGACATGCTCGTCTCACAAGCAGCTTGTCTTCTTGGAGAGTTGGGTTTGAAGCGTGGCCCTAGCCTGACAGAGCGGACGAGACTTATCGTCATGCGGCCTTGCGAGCTGAAGCAGCGGACGAACGAAGAGAGGAGACTGCTTTTGGCGGTGTGGTACCTCAGCTCATCGTAAGTCTCTGAATTTTCACTTGCTAGTCAGGATTATTAACCATTTGCAGCGTCTCCTTAGACGTCCAGCAAATCGACCCCATGAGGTTCTCGGCATATATGGAGCAATGCTTGCGCGAACTTGACGAAGCCATGGAGTTCGAGTCAGACATTCACGTCATCTATATTGTCAGAGTTCAGCGCTTAGCAGAGAGAATATCCCAGATTCGGGCAAACGAAGACTGGGATGGGGGCTTGGGACTTCCAAAGGCCCCGATCTCAGCTTATGCATCCAGCTTCCAGGCCGAGCTGGACAAGCTTGTAGACAATATGCCTTCGATTCTGGAAGATAAATGCAAGCATTCTAAGCCACTACATGCAGACTGTTACGCTAACCAACTTCAGATTTCCTAAAAGTCCAAATGGCCACTGCACGGCTCCGGCTGTACGAGCCACCAAAGATCGACGCCGAACTCCTTGCCTCCCTCTCAAATTCCCTCAGGTCCCTCACTTCAGGTCACAACTCAGCTCTGGATATATTTTATCAGGCGAACGCTGCACTAAAAGCTTGGTTCGATTCATGGCTCGCGATTCCCATCTCTGCTTTTTACCCCTGCCCCCTCCCAATGGCGTTGCAGCTGATCTACGCCGTGGTGATGATTAGTCGCTGGGCGTGGCTCGCCGCCAGTAACAGCGAACCTTCAAGTCTTGCAACTGTTGCCGACCCGTCGAGTAATGATCCGAACGCAGCCCTGGCGGCGATGGAGGCAGCCATCAACCCCAACACTCCTGTCTCAATCTCTACGCCTTCGACATCATCTAAGTCGCCTTCGCAGGATCAGTCTGCACCGGAAAAAAACCTGCCTCGGGTCCTCGCTGAGCTGAGAGCCCAGCTCTCAAGACAGCCGGCGCTCTTGATCGACGTGGCGGATATCCTCAACAAAGTGGCTACCCAGCTGGAGGAGGTCGACGCTACCATGGCGGCGGTGTCTGCTGACTCTGGGCCGTGGAGGGGTAACATTTACACTCTGGGTGCGACAAAGGTCAGGATTGCACAGATCAGACAGAGGAGGTGGGCCGAAATTGTGTCCAAAGGCGAGGAGGAAGAGGATGAAGATGACGAGGGTGGCGAACAGGATGGAATGGGCGAAGTTGAGATGCAGGGGAACATACCGGCGAACTTTTCGACCATGGGAAATTGGGGATTTGATATGACTTGGGGACCTGATGTCTATGATATCGTCGACCCATCACTGTTCATGGATGGGATGGGCGGGGCGGTAGGAGACTGGGCAGGTGTTGGGTTTACAGGCATGGCATCGGCGGAGCAGCTGGGTGGGACGCATATTTCAGGGCAGAGATATGTGTGATACCGGTAGGAGATCTTCATCAAACCGAAAGATACATAGAATGCGGAGGACGTCGATTTTTTGCGGTCGTCGCCAAGAAACATAATATTATGGGGAGTCGTTCCCAACATCTCCAACCAACGCCTTTCACAATTATGATACATTGAGATAGCCAAAGCGAACTCCAACCAGCCAACATCGCGTTCCTTCGTCATCTTTACTAATCATTCCCCATGGAACGTCAAATCGTACAAAGCATATGCTTACCAACTCCCGTATCCCTCAGAACCAACAGAGATCCTCCTTGAATCAAACGAGTTGTCATCTTCCAGACCTCGTTGCCACGACACAAAATCATGATAGCCGTGTTCGCTCGGGTACCCCTTGGGAAGGTACTTCTCCGGGGGCCCACCAAACACCGTACCAACCGCTGTCTTCACAATCTGATCGACCGCATCAAACGCAAAAGCAACGCTCTCCCTCGCCAAGTCTCTGATCTGGTCGCCCCTGCTCCACCGCTTCTTGCGCTCATCCATCGTCATCTTCTGCCACCTGACCATATCGTCGTTGATCTCGATGTACATACGCTCCCACATGCCCACCTGCTCCTCGGGCAGCACGAGCTGGCGGTCGCCGTGCCGCAGGCGCCACGTCCACGTGTTCTTCGGCGCGTCGAGCGTCTTGAGGTCGGACTCCAGCGGCTGCTCGGCCTTGATGAACTTCTCCTCGGCGGAGTACTCTTGGTGGTCGCGCGGGTACTGCTCGTACACGGCGGTGACGGAGCCGGTGGTGGTCTTGTACTGGTCGATGACGTTCGGGTCGCGGCCCGGTCGGATGTTCTCCTCCTTGGGCGGGCTCTTCTCGAACATGAGCTGCCAGCCGCGGCCGGAGAGGGCTTTGCATTGCCACTCGCCCGAGTCGTCGACGCCGAGGCCGTGGTAGAGGTAGCGCACACGGACGGAGGGGTGGATGAGCTCGACTGTGTTGGTCAGAGCCTTGTCGCGGAGCTCGTCTCTGTATAAGCCGGGCTTGCGTGTGGAGCTCTCTGTCCATTGGTTCGTGACAGTTCGGTAGGGAAGGGTGACTGCGTTCCAAGCGGCATCGGGGAGTGTTGTCACGAGGCTGTCGGGGCTGGTGATCTTGCCGAGACCCCAGGGACGGGCGTCGCTCGGGGATGGGATGGTGCGGAAGATGCGCTTCATTTCCTGCTTGCTGAACTCGACGCCGATCGACGTGAGTTGATCCGCCATCCCTGAGAGATTTATCAGCTTATAATTCAACAACGGCGTACCTGGTGGATTTGACGAACATGCTAGTGCTATTTTTGAAATTTGCTGTGATTCAGAGCCTCCGCCGACGTTACTATGACATCCTGGGAACCAGACTTGGCGCAGCTGAGTGTTGTGGTTCTTCGGGCTCAAATTCCATAGACTTGGTGCGAATGCTGTTCTTGACTCGTCCAAAGCAAGGGCCTGGAAGGCGTGGTCTACGTTAGGATGGACATCAAGACTTGCAAATCGAAGCTGCTGCAAATGTTAGAACACACTCTTTTCACAATATACCCTTCCCGATATGGATGGTACCATACCTCTGAGGCACTGCCTTCCCAGAAGGACCACGGCATCCTTGGGATACCGAAACTTCCAACGGTGTCGAAAACGCCTGTCGCAATCGACTGTGTTAGCAGGACATCTGATATCATAAGGTAGAAACAGGAAGACTTACCAACTGCCTTCACTCTTCCTTCCACAGCTTCGAATGTTGTTTGGGCCTGCATGCTACTCCTCCTTGTGAGGCACATTTGATACTGTTCTTGTTAGTGAAGACCTTTTTGAAAGAGAAGTGGCTTCTTACCTCTGACAGCTGACCGCGATACGCTTTTGCCATCTTCCTGAACCTCATCTGGCCATTGTCCTTCTTCATTTGCGTCATCCTCTTGAACAGCTCCGCCTTTTCTCTCTCAAGCCGCTTCTTCAAAGCTTCCGGGTTGAGCCTCCTCTCATAGGTTGCATACAACTTGGCGAACTCCTCCCCGAGCTGTTTCTTCCGTTCATCAGACTCATACCCTCGGCCGTCGAGTTTCCTCTCAATCCTCTCCATCTTATCCATGAACTCCTTCTTGACTCTTTTCCCCAGCTGCTCGACAGTGAAGGCACGGAGATGCTTGCTCGAGTCGTACAGGAACTCGCTGGTCCATTCGTTGAACGACTGGTAGTCCTGGTAGATGTCTGCGAGATGGCGGAGGCCGGTGCGGTTGAGGAAGCCCAGGGAGCAGACCATGGAGGAGATGGAGCGGGCTGTGAATGCGCCCCGTGAGAATCCCAAAATGACGATCTCGTCGCCGGGGTTGTAGTTGTCGCAGATGAAGCGGTAGCAATCGACAATGTCCTGTTGGCAAACCGGGTTAGTCATATGATATGGAATATGTGCGATCATGAAGGGGCGATTTACTTGTCGAACTCCTAGACCGAGAAGACCTTCGAGGACGCTGGTCGTCTTTGACTCGTCGGTCCCGGGACCGCGGTGATAGTACACAACCTGCGGCATGCCGGTACAGCATTTGTGTGCTACAGCCGCAGACAATCGACTGATGTTCGTCGGTATAGCATTGCTGCCAATGTTTCTGGTACGCTTTCGTCAGTCGCTGGTTGAGAAGAAGTATGTTCCAGGTAGCATACGAGCTGTTCCACGCTCCATCGCAGCAGATAACAAGTCGCTTCCTATCAGGAAAGTTCTCTTCGTCGGACACTGCAGCATGATGGGCGCAGTCGATGAAGTTCTCCATCGTCGGACTGTCCATGTC
The DNA here is from genome assembly GCF_026319265.1 of Colletotrichum chrysophilum. Classification (NCBI taxonomy): domain Eukaryota; kingdom Fungi; phylum Ascomycota; class Sordariomycetes; order Glomerellales; family Glomerellaceae; genus Colletotrichum; species Colletotrichum chrysophilum. The sequence continues at coordinate 267,548 of NW_026517318.1, read as the reverse complement.
GGCTGGATTCTCTCTCACCAGGCGGTGGTTTCTCGGACTTCGGGACAGGGGCTTTCAGGAAAGATTCCTTCCTGCGGCGAACGATGAGCGCGACATGGTGTTTATGTTTACCATGCCAGATTAAAAAAAAAAAAAAAAACACTCACACACGCTTATCAGTAGCTGTCTCAAAATGGCATAAACAGAGAAGAAGCTTGCATGTGAAAGTCGGCGCACGAGCTCCGCCAGATCGGCACGCCACTATCAAGGGGTTAAGCCACGTAGGGCTGGCTAAGGTCGGTTTGTTATTCACTGAAGAATGCGAGTTGGAATTGGATGTTAATGCATCGTCGAGATTGTGCGTGTTGTGTGTAATTTGAGGGAGCTGGTGGCTTCGCCGCACAGTCCGTGTTTTTGAGCCTCGAGGCCGGATCCGGTCTAAGGCGGTGGATGTGGTATCGACGGACTCATCGGACACGCTGTTCGAGAAGTTTGGATTTGGGGCTCGTGCATGTTCTAATTCTGTTCATTTTGTGGCTACGCGGAGCGCATGTGATGAAGGACCTAAGCCCAAAGAACTGCAAGTTTGAGCCGCTTGGAATCTGAGGTCATCTATCTTGGGCGCGGTCGTTGAGACATTGTCTCGATCGCGGCTAAACGCAGACTTGTGGTTCCCGGAATGGTATATTCTTCGAGCGAAAGCTGACGAAGCGAAAGGTTATCTACGAGCGATTCGACGGTGGGAATAATAGAATGGTCAGATAGCTTGGGTAAGAAGAAGACTAACTTCACATGGGTGTAGAGCGATGCGTACGTAGGAGGTGCGGGAACGCCGCCTCCTCTTCTCTAAATCGTGACTTGGAAGACTGCTTATGCAATCGTCCTGCCATCATTTCTCCTCACCCCATTTTAGAACCAACCGGAAAAAAAGCAAACATCGATATCAACCACCAAAACCATTGGTTCGCAGGTGTTTGCGTGAAGCAGTCGATCCAGGGTTCACGATGAGCGGTCAACCAACACCCCGGCCACATCTTCCGGCCTCGGTGACTCCCCGGCGCTTGTAGGGACCTCTTTGGTCACACATGCATCCGTCCAACAAAACAATCCGAATCTCGCAGCACACTGCCGCCTTTGATTCGCGAGATCTCACGCGCAAAGATCCACCGACGACACTACCGACATGCGGGACTACGGCACGGGACAGGGTGGTTGGGACGGCACGAAGTGCGGGTGTGAGGAGAAGCTTCCCCGCGTATGCGGGGTTTGGAGGAACTCGGCCGATGAAAAAGGGCGGCGGTTCAGTCGTCGCTTGTAGTTTTACGAAGGTTTTTCTGGTGAAGTAAGTTTGCCGGTGGGCGGAACAGATTCTTCCTGTGGCTTGAAAGTCAATTTTCAAAAGGCGATTTGTTGAGGGGAGTGCCCTGTTGCGAAGACTTGCCAAGGCCAACTGCATCACCATCATCAGCTACATCGACAACAAGATGGCGACGACGGGTGAGAAGGGCATAGGCCCTCGCGACATCGATTCGCCGACGATGAAAGAGGTACGACATCACAAACTTCATACACGATGAGAAGTGTCGCGCTGATGTGACGATGATAGGACATCGGACCCGCATCCCCCGTCTCCTGCTCCCGCGAAGAAGAAAGAGCTCTGCTATGGAAGCAAGACAAGCGCATCATCCCAATATGCGCCGGCATTTACTTCCTCTGCTTCCTCGACCGCTCCAACATCGGCAACGCCAAGATCCTCAACTCCTCCTCGGGCCACGACATGCAATCCGAGACACACATGTCCAACAGGGACTTCACCATCGCGCTGATGATCTTCCTCATCGCCTACGCCCTCTTCGAGGTCCCATCCAACATGCTGCTCAAGAAGCTGCGCCCCTCCCGCTGGCTGGCGTTCCTCATGTTCTCCTGGGGCGCCGTCACCATCGGCCTCGGCGGCGTCAAGACCGGCGCCGCCGTCACGGGCGTGCGCTTCTTGCTGGGCGTCTTCGAGGCCGGCCTGTTCCCGGGCCTGGTCTACTACCTCACGTTCTGGTACAAGCACGACGAGCGCAGCGTGCGGGTCGCCATGATTCTGGCCAGCGCGACACTGGCGGGTGCCTTTGGCGGCGCGATCGCGTACGGCATCGGGCACATGAACCAGGTCAACGGCATGTCGGGCTGGCGGTGGCTCTTCATCCTGGAAGGCATCCCGTCGTGTCTGTCGGCGTTCTTCGTGTGGTTCTTCCTGCCAGACTACCCTGAGAGCGCAGGCTGGCTCTCCGAACGCGAGAAGGACCTGGCGATTGAGCGGTTGTACCATGAAGGCAGCAAGAGCAGCCACAGTACCATGTCGTGGGAGGATGCGAAGGCGACGCTGACGGATTGGCGCCTCTATGGGCATTACGTGGTCTACTTCGCCATCTCGATCCCGTTCTCGTCGCTGTCGCTGTTCACGCCGTCAATCACCTCGGGGTTGGGATTCGTGGATCTGCAGGCGCAATTGATGACGGTCCCGCCGTATGCCGCAGCTTATGGTAACCTTCACATCAATCTCACAAATGGCCTCAAAAAGGTGCTGACATGTCGCAGTTGTCCAGATCCTCGTCGCATACTCCGCGGACCACTTCAACGCCCGCGGCGTGCACTCCGCAGCCCTTGCGCTGATCGGCGCGATCGGCTTCGTCGTCTCCGCCGTCCTCCCCCCGGACGCATACCACGCGCGCTACGGATGCCTCATCGTCGGCGCCTCGGGGGCTTTTGCATGCATCCCGCCGCTCCTGGGCTGGCTCACGTCCAACATCTTCAGCACGGCGTCGACGGGGCTCGCGATCGCGCTCAACGTCAGCTTCGGGGCGGGGCTCGGGCAGATCCCGGGCGTGTGGGTGTACAAGGCGGAGGAGAAGGCGATGGGGTACCCGACCGGACACTGGTCCAACGCGGCGCTGCTGTTTGTCGTCGTCGTCGGGTGTGCGGCGCTGCGAGTGTACTATGGACTGGCGAACAGGAAGCTGGCGAGAGAGGCGGAGAGGAATGGGACTCAGCCCAGGTTGTTCAAGTACTGAGACGGCGGAGGGCTTGTAACAGCATGATGGGATCAGATGATGCTGTTTTGAGGTTGTATGAGACAATTGAGTTTTCGAGGTTTCAGATGAAAGCATAGTTGTCTATGTGTCTAGTTGCTGTCCCACTCTGAGTGATGTTGATTAGAAATAATTCCACCATTCATTCACGCAGCGTCGTATGTAAGAAGACGTCGTATTTTGCTCGCTTGATTCAGCACTACAAACCACATTTGGTTCCCCTGCTGTCGCATCTTGATGTCCCAGGGGCCCAATCTTCCCCATCCCCGCATAGAAGCGGGTTCATGATCAACCGGCGTTGTGGCAGAGTGGTCTAATGCGCAAGACTAGAAATCTTGTTCCTTCGGGAGCGTCTGTTCGAATCAGGCCAACGTCGAATCCATCTTTTTGACCACTGTCACTAATCACTTGGTGGTTCAGCCACGGCACACCACCACGTCGCCTTTTGGTGGCTAGCACACAATTCAATCTAGGGGGTCGCGTGGTCGGTCATCCAGCCCATTCGGAGGCACACATCCGTGATTGGATTCGTATTTGGGATGAACGGCAATCAACGGCACTGCACAGAAAACCTACCGGCCACCAGCTACGGCCGCTGAGCAGCCTTTCAGTCTCGCTCTCTCTTCCGAGTCGTCCTTCCCCGCCAGAAGCTCCGACGTCCCTGGATTAATCCCCCCCTTTTATCGACGAGCTATGCGACCCAAAACTCGTTAAAGTGCAGGCTAGCAAGGGTGGCGGCACCAAAGGCGAGGGAACTCAAATTTGCCAAGAAGCGACCGAGACAGCGGGATGGAGCCAGCTAAAGGCCCAAATAGTGGGATGACCGGTTAAGGGATGACCCTTGCATTTCGTCTTCAGACTCGACACCGTCGCCTGAAGGTTTTCGGTTCCCTTTCGAAACGTTGGAATTATGACTTGTTCTGTTGTGTGAATAAGCGACAGGACACTCTTCGGTCGGTGACTTGGTCTTCTGTTGCTTGTTTTGTAACGAGAACTTCACAGACTGGACCAACAACGACGAAAGTGGCTTGTAAGACTAGAAGGAGAAACGTCTGAATTTTGGGCTCAGTGAAGGGGGTCGGGATTCAATAACCCCCTTGCAAAATCAATCACGATGCCAGCATTCCTCAGCAGCAACATACAGACCCGGCGTGCGCGGGTGCTGGTCATCACCTTCGTCGCCATCGTCTTTCTGTTCCTGTTCCACAACTCGGGCCTCGGCAGCGATTACCTGCCTGCAGCATACACAGGACAACAGGCCGCCCCAGGAAGCGCGGCGCAGAACCAACAAGCAAGCCAGAACAAGGATGGGAACCTCCCGGCAGCAGCACACGGCGAGCCGGACGCAGCGGGCAACAAGCTCAAAGAAGACGCGGAGGGCGAGGACTCGTACCGCAACAAGGACGGCGAGTTAGCCAAGCAACCCCCCGACGCCGGCCACAAGCCCGCAGATGCATCTGCAGCGGCGAACGCTCCAACGCCGTCCTCCGGCAGAACGCCGCCAGTCGCTCCGGCCGTCCCGCCCCCGGTGTCCACGGAGCCGTGCCCGTCGTATGAGAGCTGGATGCGCACCCGGCCTGGGCCGCTGTCCGAGGGCAAGCGCCAATTCCCGCTCAATCGGCCCCGGCCAGAGTGCCGCACCTTCACGTCCCCGGCTATGGAGGCACTCATCACGCGCATGAAGGGCGTGATCAAGGACCCGGACCTGTACCGCCTGTTTGAGAACGCGTACCCGATGACGCTGGACAGCATGGTCAAGTGGCGCGGCTTCGCCAACGAGACGGACGAGAAGACGGGCGAGACCAAGGTTACGGACATGGAGCTCACGTATGTCATCACCGGCGACATCGACGCGCTGTGGCTGCGCGACTCGGCGTCGCAGGTGTACTCGTACCTGCCGCTGCTGGAGGCGTCCACGGACAAGGACTCGCTCGCCAGTCTCTGGCGCGGGCTGATCAACGCGCATTCGAGGTACATCGTCATCTCGCCATACTGCCACGCCTTCCAGCCGCCGCCCGAGAGCGGCATCCCGCCCACGCACAACGGCGCGTACGTCCACAATCACCCCATGCCCGCCTACGACCCGCAGAAGGTCTTCGACTGCAAGTGGGAGCTCGACTCGCTCGCGAGCTTCCTGCAGCTGTCTTCGGCGTACGCGCAGAAGACTGGTGACTGGGAGTTCTTCGGCAAGTACGTGTGGATGGACGCCGTCGAGGCCGCAGTCACAGCCGCCGGGGCGATGCGGCTGGGTACCTACTCCAAGGAGGGCAAGGTCGAGAAGTCGGCATGGACGTTCACGGGGTGGACGAACCGCGGCAGCGAGACGCTGACCAACGACGGCCTCGGGAACCCGATCAAGGAGAACGGCATGGTGCGCACCGCGTTCCGGCCGTCCGACGACGCGTGCATCTTCCAGTTCCTGGTGCCGGCCAACATGATGTGGGCCAAGTACCTCGAGGACGCGTCGGAGATCATGGCCAAGCTGCCCGGGGAGCGGGCGAAGAACCTGACGGCCGCGATGCGCGACCAGGCGTACGGGATCCGGGAAGGCATCGAGAAGGATGCGATTGTGCACCGGCCTGGGTTCGGCGACATCTTCGCGTATGAGGTGGACGGCTTCGGCGGCGCGAATCTGATGGATGATGCGAACGTGCCGTCGCTGCTGGCCATGCCGCTGTGGAACTTCACCAAGTCCAGCTACAAGGTTCCCGGCCCGCCGAAGGGCGAGAAGCAAAGGGACTACACCGAGATCTACCGCAACACGCGCAAGTACGTCCTCAGCGACGCCAACTCGTACTTCATGCAGGGCCCGGTTATCTCAGCCGTCGGAGGGCCGCACGTGGGGCCAGGGAAGGCGTGGCCGATGGCGGCGGTGATCGCGGCGATGACGGCGTATGATCCGATATCCGGGGTGAAGGACGTCGAGAAGGAGGTGGAGGAGCAGGTGTCGATGATTCTGGACTCGACCGCGGGAACGGGCGTTTTGCATGAGAGCGTGAACAGCTGGAACGAGAACGACTGGACGAGAGCGTGGTTTGGATGGGCTAATGGAGGGTTTGGGGAGTTGGTCTTGAAGATGGAAGAGCAGGAGAAGAAGAACGCAGGGAAGGGGTTACTAGGGAAGAGTTGGCAGGGCGCGTCGACGGGGAAGACAGCGGCGGGCACCCCTTCAAGGTAGCGTTATCGATATATGTACATGAGATAGACCAGAGAAGACGTTGGGCTCTAGCGGTTATGTATCAAGTGGTTTCGCGTTAAAGTAGAAGTCTACCATGGTAAAAAGAGGCAACAATTAACCCCATATCTCATTGCTGAACGCTCGACGAAAAAGAGTTATCTCAAGCACATGATGGAAAGCTGAAAACTCAAGAACGCCAAAAAGTGAAAAAAGAAATCCGACGTTGGCCTGATTCGAACAGACGCTCCCGAAGGAACAAGATTTCTAGTCTTGCGCATTAGACCACTCTGCCACAACGCCGATTGACAAACTCGCCAAAGTTTGTAACCATAGAGCTCAGCCCCGCTCACTCGCTCTGCTTTGGGCCAGGCTCCCGACCCATCCATGCTCTTTTCCTCTTGCTCTTAGATTTTTTCTTCGTTCCGTAGTATCCGTCTGAGACTATTCTTGCGTCAATGGTATGTAACCTGCCCACTGTAGCCAGTCATTCCGTAGACTTGGGTAGTTCAAGCATTTAGAACGCGTCGTGTGTGTAATATTTGTGACGACGCAGGCTTGCGGCAGTATGAAAAATCGATGGGTGAGATTTCCACTGATAAGCAGGTGATAAGTAGCGACTACGAGTAAGTCTCAGTCTTGCAATTGTACGTAAGCTTCGATTATATCTGATTCTAAGCCCCAGGTCACTGGCTGTCCCACAAGTCCCTGAATAATGACTTTGTCTTTAACAGATTCGCCGGGCTTCCAGTCTCAGCAATGTACCCCGACTCCATAACAACTACAACATCAAAATCCATAATGGTGCTCAATTGATGAGCAACAGCAATCACGGTGATATCTTTGAACTCATCCTGGATGGTTTGTTTCATCATGCTCGCTGTATGCTGATCAACGCTGGAAGGCAAAGTCAGTTCGTTCCGTCGAAAGAAATGCATCCTTGGAAGTCATTATGATGGATTCAACTAACCTGCTTGTGGCTTCATCCATGAGTACAACGTTACTTGGATTTAAGATTGCCCGGGACAAAGCCAGCAATTGCTTCTGACCCTGACTAAGATTGTCCAACGTAGCTGCGGCATGCAGCCCGCCAGCGTCCTCAATGACTTGCCACATCTGAACCTTCTCCACCGCTAAGCGCAGAGCTTCATCAGACAGAACCCCGGATGGATCGAGATTCCTGGCCACAGTTGCATGGAAGAAGAACGGCTCTTGGGGGATCGTGTTGATTGCAGATCGCACATCTGATGGATGGACCGAACCAATATCGACGGCATCAATGTGAATCGATCCTGAAGCAAGCTCAGCCATTCTCGTCAAGGCTGCGATCAAGGTGCTTTTACCGCTGCCGCTGCGCCCACAGATGGCAACCTTTTGGCCGGAAGTTATGTGAAGGGTGAAGTCCCTCAGTGCGAAACTGGCGTTTTCGGTGCCAGGCGGCACATAGCTCACAGTTGCTGCGTCGAAGCTGACGGAGCCCTCCTGCGGCCAACCAGGGCGTGGCGTTTCGTATACAGCTATGTCACCGCTAGGATGGCTTTCGGAAGGTGTCTCTTTCTCAAAAGCCTTGATGCGGGAGATTGCAGTAAGGGACGTCTCCAGATTAGTGTAGTTGATGACGATCATTTTAAGCTCTTGACTGAGAGACATTAGCTGGATAAGGGCAACTCCCAGCAAGCCTCCCAATGTAGCTGACATCTTCGGCGCAATCGCGGCCACAAGAATTGCGACCGTCGCAATTATTAGTTCCAGGACAGGCTGCAGCCACCTCTGAACCATGTATAAGAGATACACAGGCTTCTGAGATGCATCGACTAGGTCATGATTTGCCTCGATGGATTGTGCGGGCCAGCCAAAGGCGCGAATGGTGGCCAAGCCCTGCACCGTCTCTAGCAGATTTGTCTGCAGCGGACTTCTTGCCTCAAGATCAAGGAAGCGGAGCTGTCGGGAGGTTTTCAGATAGAAGCTTTGAACAAAGTACAATGCGGTCAGTAGAAAAGGATAGGCAATAGCGACGTAGGGTGCCGCGACCGCTATCAAGATCATCTGCACCACGGCCACGAGACCTGCCGAAAGAGTTTCTAAAAGGGACATCGGGAAGTCGCCGTCCACAAGAATGATGTCCTGGGAGAACCGATTCGTCGTGATACCAGTGTCGACTGCACTGAAAAAGGATTGTGGGGCCCATATCATCGCCTTGAGTAAGACGTGGTGGAGTGAAGTTCCGGCTTTGACAGCGAGAGTCGTGAGTGAGAAGCCGGAGAACAGAGCGAGGAATGCCAGCGCAAGCACCTGAAAGGCAGCGTAGACTCCCAGATAATAGCCGTTCTGGACGCCATGGGGAGATAATGTCGATACGGCCGAGGACCAAAAGTTAAGCCAGACGGTGCCAATTGTTGAGAAGACAGCCCAGCCACAGGTAAGAGCCACGAACACCACGACTCGCCAGAAGCCGATGTGAGACGCCAGATACTCGTAGATAGACGCGTCTCCAAGTCTTCGTGTCAAGTCATCTGCTGGCTCGTCAGAAGACAAGTCATCGTTTCCAGCTGCAAGCGGCTGATGGGCCTCGTGTCCGTCTCTGCCGGCCTCGTCTCTAGTACCTTCGCGAAGCACGTCGCCACTTGCGCTGCTCTTTTCCTGGATCACGAGTGATTTGATGTAAGAAGACTGTTCCCGTAGCTGTTCATACGTTCCCGCCTCAGCTACGCGTCCGTCAAGGCCTAGGACTATTATGTGGTCTGTTCGAGGGAGAAGGGAGACGTCGTGCGTGCAAAGAACAACGGTGCAGCCACTCTGACGTCGTAAGCCTTGAGGACCCATCGTACGTTCGAAGACCTTGACTTTAGTAGTTGCATCAAGACCGGAAAGAACGTCGTCGAAAATGGCTATTTGCTTTCGTGCATAGAGTGCCCGGGCTATTGCGACCCTCTGTTGCTGTCCGCCGCTCAAGCGGGTGCCTTTGCTACCAACGTTGGTATCTCTGCCTTTTGGAAGAGCTGCAATGTCGTTCTCCAAGTCCACAGCATGTACGACCGACTCCAGCCAGGTGCTATCGAAGCTGGAGAAGCCCGTAATGTTATCAAGGAGGGTGCCGTACATGATGAATGGTTCTTGGCCACAGAAGGCAATACCCGTGTTTGCACTTTCACGGACAGAGTCGAATATCTGAAGGTTTCCTCGGAAATATGGCAGCTCACTAATCATGACCCTGGCTAAAGTACTTTTACCGCTTGCCACAGGCCCGATGATCACGGTCAGCTGCGAAGCTGGGATGTTGATGTTGACATTTGTCAGAACTGGCTTGGTCTCTGACCATCCAAGCTCGCCAGCACGAATGACCACAGCGCTTCTAGGTTCGGCGAGAGACGAATCTTCAGGTTGGACCACGGAACTGCTCAGGGAAAAGTTAGTCTTCCTTGGCTCGGCATGAAGATACTTCTCCACTCTCTTCAGGCACCCAAGTGATAACACAAATAGCGGGATCGCCTGGAACAACCACACCAACGGCTGCGTCATTAGCTGTAGCAAACCAAGGGACGTGAAAGCTTTGACGGTATCCAGGTGCTTGCCAGCACTTTGCGCCTGTAGTACAAAAACCAGGAACGTGAAGACAGGAGACAAAAGCAGCGGCAGAAATGCGATCGTGGCAGTGAGTACCTCGATGTGGCGAAAGTGTCTAGCAGCGTGGAGCTCTGCCTTCCTCAGCTCCTGGAGCAGATCGTACACACTTCCCGACAGTCCGAGTAGCTTGATGCTCTTCATCCCCGCCACAGCTCTTGCGGTAATGGCAACGCGCTCTTGGGTCGCTTCCATCCACGAGACCTGGGCTTTGTCCGCGAACGCACTCATCAACATTGAGCCGAGGCTTGACAAGGTCGCAACGACTGCCGGGGCCACGCAGGCTATCCCAAGCTCCCGATACAGCAGCCAAACCGAGATGGCAACTTGCACGGTGTTGGCCCATAGCTCGTGGACATCTTTGAAGCCTGCAATAATGCGTTCCATATCGGTACTAACCAGAGGTACAGCTGCGGTCGTGTCGCAACGAGCAGGATCCACAGCAAGCGTCTTCTCGTATACAGCTGCCAGAATGCACCCGCGCAACTTGACGAGAGACTTGTACGTCAGACGCCAGTAGATACATCCCGAGATGGCTATGCCAAGATAAACGAGCCCGTAAGTAATGATGAAGGCGTAGCCGGTATTGCCAACAAAGGTTGCTTCGCCAGCGAGATAACGAAGGAACTTGCGCAGCAGTAGGGGTTGGCAGAGTGTAAAAGCGACTTGAGCTAGACGCGGCATGACTGGCGCCATGATTGACCATCTAAGGGCTTTGACGAGCACAAGAGGAAGGCTGGCGGGTCGTCTGTTTTGCTTGTTCCATATTGTTCCAAAGACGCGGGATAGATGTGCTGTGCCTAGTCCCTCGCTCAGCGGGTCAAGATCCGTGGGTGCCAGGAGTGTCTTCCGGCCCTTTAGCAAGATACCCCGAAGCCATATGAGGAGGCTACGACTGAATACGCCGGCCGTTTCTTCGGGAGTTTTGTGTCGCCATTCTGGGAGCAGAAGACTCCGCTTCTCAATCGCTTCCAGCACCAGAAGACCGCTTTTGATGAGCAACGCAGCGGTGAACTCGGCAGGTATGAGCAGAACACTAGTTCCCTCATCGTTCGCCTTCAACCAAAGTGTACGCGTCTGCACGGCATCAAAACTCAACGAGACGAGCAGGTAGACGTTGAGCAGCGTTGATGGGCGTGGCGAGTAAGAATGTTCGAGCCAGGACAATATTCCAAGCGCGAAGACATCCACCAATTTTAGGATAGCCGCCGTAATGCTGGCTCTTGTCCCGTAAAGTCCTGAATGTGCGTTGATCCATGAGACGAGAAGAGCGACTTCGATCGCGCCGTAGCAGGCGACCGCGCTGAGCTTCGCCCATCGCAGCCATGTGCCCACGACGACTCTCTGGCTCTTCTTCTGTCTCGTAAACAGGACCCAGAGGCGGGTGGCGGCCAAAAGAAGAAACAGGCCAGACGGTACAGCGGAAAAGATGGTTTGCTCGAAGAGCAGCGAGAAGTCGAAGTCTCCCCTGCAGCCATGGATAGGACCGAATTCCGAATCGGCGCAGGCGGATGAGTTGGCCATGTTGCGCCCCGAATTGAATGTTTGTCTGGCTTCCCGTCAGTCTCAGTGGATCGAGGATTTGCAATTGAAGGATGAGAGAGAGGTTGAAATTCTTACCAACAGCCAACAAGATGAATTGACCGTAACCCATGTCTCTTCCGCGGATAAACGGCAGGGCACTCACCCCCTGGAAGAAGCATGCATAACTTGAAAAGGGATCCACCTTGGCCATCGGTCAGCCGTTTAAGGCAGGAGGATAGACATGCTCATCAGTACAAAGATCCAATGCTGTGTTTGACATGCACTGGCTGACCAACACAGCGCTTGCATAACATCTCAGTGCCACGACTAATCCTGGGGCGTATTATGTGCGTTATTGCGAACACATCCTATGGCCACAATGAGCTTCGCTCGTGCGATTGTTTTGGATCAGCACTATCCAGCACGATCGGTCATGCAGAAGACCAAACCAACTGGTGATGAGATGAGTTACACCAGTTGCCCAGCTAGCTATCCAGACCAACCATTTTTCTAGCAGCAACTAATAAAGCGGAACAAAAGCGCTTGTGGAGTTATGACGTTCGTAGCACCCGTTCCGGGGCATATTGTATCAAGTCGGACGATTTAGTCTTCAACCCCATCACGAATAGCAGCTCATCAAACACGCGAATGAACTAGCACACATAACACATTCATCTCTGACATGCACCAAGGCCAATTCAAGGTCCATAGTACCCATGTGTAGTCACGTGACTCACATGTGCGGCTGCGCCGCATTTGCAGCCATGACCAAAAGCCCAACGGCGACGAAACAAGCGTGGCAATCCACAACAAACACCTCTTCCACTCCTTGCCAAATTTCGACATCATCTCCATTTCAGACAACCCAAGAAGATCATGTTTTTCCAAACACATGTGCCCCGTCTTTGCCTGGCCTTGCTTCTCATAGTCGAGGCCACCGCAGCAGCAGTATCATCGTCGCATCCAGCGGTGCCTGGCGTTGGTTTCAGTCTCACTCCAAACTGTGGGTACGAGACCTCAAAAAAGTCCACGTGTGGAACGAATTTCATTGACTTATTATGTTAGAATTGCAGCCATCTACTTCCAGAACGGGTCTCACGTAGAAATGGCTCGGATCGAGGGTAGCCCAGCGTACAAGTCTTTTATGCGCAAACGCGACAATGCAACATCTATCGTTGAAGGCTTACCTGGCACATCCTTGCTGCGCAACACCGTGTGCCTTCCATTGCAGCCGCTCGGCCTCGCCATCTGCGAGAGAGACCCGGACTTCGACAGTTGCCAGGGCCTTTTGCGGAGTCTACAGTCATCGGTCGCGTCTTACCTAGGCACGACATTTTGTTACGCCGGCGTGGTCGTCCCTGACCACACTTGGCAGTATCAAGACTACATCATCAACAAAGCAATTCAATCAGTCGGCCTCGGTCTAACCCACCGGGTCTTGAGCGCTGTGAAGTTGGTTATGTGGGCGAACCACATTAATAACCCAGACACACCGCGTTACGAAACGCAAGCTGTTCTAGTAGTAGATTACAGCGACTCTGGACTGAATGTTAATGTATTCGCCGACGACGAAGGAGTTGCGGACGTTTTACGTCAAGTCTACGACCAGCAGCTCGGCGCGGATCGTCGGGAACAGCCCGGCCATTTTCAGGCCGTCAAAGACTTACTCACAGATGTTACTAAGGTCCCATTGGGCCACGATCTTTACGGACACCCCATGCCAGATAAGATTCAACGAGTTGTTCTTTATGGCGATGCGGTGATGGACGGAGGATTCCTTGACATCTTGAAGGCTGTTGTTGGTGAAGACGTGGTTAACAACGCCCACTCCTTCGAACCAGTCTTCGCCGCTGCGGTTGGTATGGCAACGTCTTCTTTCCAGAGCATGAACTGGTTGGACTTCAACGTGGAGCCTACTTTCGGATGTCGCTGGCGATCGAGGCTCTATGATGCCCCGAGTGAGGAACTTTAGCCACATCAACACATATTCTGGTCATTGGAAGAATATATCCCTGCCTTTCCTGTGCTTAAACACCGACGTTTTCAAATACGTTCACTAGCACCGTCGTCATCTTAATCGTTACCGCTGTTATTGTCGCCGCCCTTATCACTTTCCCTCCTATTATCATCCTCATTGTAATCACGAAGTGCACCGCAAGCATTGCCGCCCAGACTCAGGAAAATTAGGCTGTCTCTACGAGAAAGCATTCCGTTGAGTGTCAGGAACAAAATGGATTCTATATGCGGTAGCAATCATATGCGGTCGTATGCGAAGAAGGCAGCGGGGAAGCGTGGAGCCCCAGGATTAGTCCGGAGCCGTCGGAATTGCGGACTACTCCGTGATGTACCGGCCGGCATTCCCGTTGTCGCCGAGGCCGAGCAAACATTTGCGTAGTTTTCACCATGGAACGCTAACTTGAATGGAGCCTCTTCGGTCCCGTTTGCTGGGGAGGCGCTCAATGGCCTATGGGTCCTGACGTGCTCACCTTGTCCTTGATATCCACCTCTTCCCATTCGCAATCAAGTGCCAAGATTCTAGGAGTACTGGATAACAGGTTCACGGAAATAAAACAACTTACGGACTTCAGCCGGACTTAAGATTTATCTTTTGCCCATCGCAGATCCTGCCAAGCAAATCATACGGTTGATAGTTGTGACCTTTGAACTTCCAGCGATCTAGTGACTGGGCTGCATAAATTCTGCAAAGACCCAAAGTTCCGTATCGAAAACCACATTACTACCATTTCATGCTTGAAATCTAAGATCTTCACACATTCCCAACACTCCGCCTTTTTCCATTTACCTTCTCCCGATACTTAGCATGTCTGGCAACCCGGGCACCGTCCTGATTACCGGCGCAAACGGCTATCTAGGGCTCCACGTCATTGACCAGGCTTTGAAGCGGGGATACAATGTCCGAGGAACAGTTCGGTCCCAGAAAGCTGCAGACAAAGTCCGCGCGACTTTCCCAAACGACTATGGCTCCAGGTTGATGACCATCTCCATCGAAGACCTCACCAAGCCCGAGCTCTTTCACGACGCCTTCGACCAAACAACAATAGGCGTCATTCACGTCGCCAGTCCTGTTCACGGCCAAGTCGAAGACAATGTACGCGACATGTTGAATCCTGCCATCAAGAGTGCCACGGGAATCTTGGAAGCCAGCAAGCTGTACGGCGGTGCTGCTTTGAAGCGTGTGGTTCACGTTTCTTCCTTGGCGGCGATGCTTGACAACTCCAAAGACCCTCGTATCGGATACGTCTATGACGAGTCTGACTGGAACCCAACGACATTTGCAGAGGCCGCGTCTCTCAAAGATCGTGCAGCTCTTTACTTGGCATCAAAGGCGCTTTCGGAAAAGGCAGTTTGGGCATGGATGAAGGACAACCAGACCAATTTCGATCTCAGCTGCTTGAACCCTGCCCTAGTCCTGGGTCCTCACCTAGAGGAGATTGACAACTTGGACGAAATTACGTCAACTTCCAAGCTTCTTTGGCAACTCATGGACGCTAAGGAAATCCCGGAACTACAGTGGGCCGGAGTTGTAGACGTGCGTGACACGGCTGCTATGCTTGTTGCGGCTGTGAATACACCTGCGGCTGGTGGCCAGAGATTCCTGCTCGGGTATCACTTTGACTGGCAGACTGCCGCTGATGCAGCCAGGGAAGCTTTGCCGGAGGTCAAGAATCGAGTTCCCGGTGGTAGACCGGGAACCGGTAAAACGAAGGCTCTGGAAAACTTGTATCAGGTTGACGGGACCAAAATTGTGGAGGTTCTGGGTGTTGAGTACCGTCCGCTGCAGGCAACTGTAAAAGACACATTGCAGCAGTTCCTTGAGATAGAAAGCCGCCAGTAGGAAGGTTCCTAGATAGCCTCACAAGACTTCCTTTATTCTTACAACCTCTCGGCGTGATCCAAAGTGATAGGCAAACGCCCCAAGCTCCCAAAGACATTTACTATGGCTAGTGTTATAAACGGCTTGCAACGGCGAGAACGACTGTGTAACCTCGTTGTGGCGTATGAACCCGCCTCAAAGCCATGGTAAGAACGAACCCTGTGGCCATTCAACCAGCCTGTCAGTGTTGTCAATTCTTGGCAAACAAACCCAAACCTAGTCAGTGCAACTGTAGTGATGCGCGCAGGGATCGGGTTTAGACTTTGAGTTAAGATAATCCCGACCCCCTCACACGGGAGCAAGCGAATCACGGAGTTAGCGGAATGCAACACTCACAACAGCCGGCAGGTAGTAAACACTATCTGCTGATGTGGTATAGACTTGCAGTTGTTTAAAGCGACTGAGAGATTATCGCGCCAATGCCGCAGTGCTGATAACGTGGGGCATGGTACATTGGACTAACCTCGAAGCCGATTTAATTACCGTCTGGGGAAAACATGACTTGGCGAACAAAGGCACGGAAGCTTCGGTAAACTCGTGGCATCATTAGGGACACAAAGGGAGAATTCGTGAAATGTTAAAAGCCAGAAGAAACGCTTTACTTCCTGTCAATTTGGCTGACCGCGAGAACCATCCAACCTAGATCTAAACCTAGAGCTTGCCAGATCGATATCCGAAATGAACTTTTCTTATCTCTTGATTTTCTTCCTTTTGTACTTCAACGGAGCTCTTTCGGAAACTTCAGAGGTTCCTGAGACATATGAGTACATTGTGGTGGGATCCGGTCCAGGTGGTGGTCCGCTCGCTGCCAACCTGGCCCGAGAAGGCCACACAGTGTTACTCGTTGAAGCTGGGGATGACCAAGCAGACAACATCAATTCATACATGGTCTACAATAATACACCGGCCATCAACGATCCCTTAACGCGATGGGACTTCTTCGTAACGCGAGATACGCCAGAAATTGACAGCGTCTATGATTTCACCACTTGGAACACAACCGACGGCGACTTTTACGTTGGGTTGGATCCACCTTCTGGTTCTGCGCGACTTGGCGTCTACTATCCACGAGCTGGTGTACTTGGCGGCTGCGCTATGCATAACGCGGCTACGATCTCTTTGCCTGCAGATGTGGACTGGCAGGACATCGCCGATCTGACTGGGGATGAGACATGGTCACCAGCAAACATGCGCAAGTATCTTGTCAGACTAGAGCGATGCAACTACCTTGTCAACGGAAGTACTGCATCTCACGGTTTCACGGGATACATCGATACTTCTCAGAGTGACTATTCCTGGGCTCTCAACGAATCGGATGTGTCTACATTGGCTTTACATGCTTCTACAGCTCTCGGGTTTCCGCCAGGAATTAACTTCACTGAGCTTGCTGGGTTACTCGGGAGGGACATCAACTCGGACGATGCGGAACGCGATAACCTCCTCGGGGTGTTTACCCCTCACACCCACTCTCGCAATGGTGTGCGATCCAGTCCAAGTAACTACATTCGGGCGACCGTGGGTGACGAGAGAAAGTTCCCATTGACACTCCAGCTAAATACCCTTGCGACGAAGATCATATTCGACCAGCCCGCAGATGGAAACACCGCGCCACGGGCGGTTGGAGTAGAGTACCTTCAAGGTCAAAGCCTCTACTCAAGAGATCCTCGCCATGATCCTTCCCAGGTCGGTGTACCTGGCAAAGCCTTTGCGTCGAAAGAGGTCATCATCTCTGGCGGTGTCTTCAACACCCCGCAACTTCTCAAACTTAGCGGGGTCGGCCCAGCGGACGAGCTGGAAAAGTTTGACATCCCTCTCATCGAAGACCTTCCCGGTGTCGGCATCAACATGCACGACAACCTCGAGGGAGTCATCTACGGCACGTTCGAAAAGCCAGTGGTTGGATTCTGGGATATGTTCATGCGGACCTCAGTTGCCGAGCGCACGCGGGATATACACTTCTACTGCGGGAGCTTCAACTTCATGGGTTTCTTCCCCGGTATGCCGGGTTGGGCGGAGAACGAATTTGAGTGTGGCTTCATGCAGCTCCATCCGCGAAACATCAACGGCACCGTCAAGCTAAGATCCACCGATCCCCGTGAGGCTCCCAACATACATCTTGGGTTCTTCTCTCAAGGCGATGACGCAGACCTTGACTCTATGGTAGAGGCCATCACCCTTGCGAGGTCTGTTCTTACCAACCTGACAGACAACTCATTCACTGAGCACCGACCTTGTCGTCAAGGTGCTACGAGCTGCACGAACGAGGAGCAAAAGGCTTTTCTTCGAGTCCAGACATACTCCCATCATGTTACTGGATCCTGTGCAATCGGGGCGGATGATGATCCGATGGCTGTGTTGGACTCCAAGTTCCGAGTTCGTGGGGTACAAGGGCTTCGAGTCGTTGATGGGTCCGTCTTTCCGGTCCAGCCGGGAGAGGTGCCGACCCTGGCTACTTTCATGGTCAGCGAGAAAGCATTGGGTGATATTCTTGCGGATGCTCAGAGGACTTTCATAAGGAACTTCGAAGGTCCCATCTTTTCTTGAATCTTCGTTCGAGTGGCCACAATCAAAATGAATGCTTTCTATCCAAGCGAAAGCACTAAGGTCGTATCAGAAGATGTTTGTAATATTAAGCTATTATATACAATGAACATCAATCGCAGGAACAAGATAGCGCGCACAGGTATACTATGCAAAAACTTTCAACAGACACATTAACACCCGCGGACATTATCGGGCGCGATAAAGTTCTACACCTAGAACCAATGGAACTCTCCCAAAGCAGGAAGCATGTATTCCACGTCTCTGGAGTTGAGAATGGAGGTGCAGTTTTCCTTATCAGCAGGAATTGTCGGGTGGCATGTGGACTCGCAGACGGTACCGCTCTCTGGCAGCTTGCCTTCCGAAAAGTACTCCCGAACAATCTTTACAAGACACTCGCTTGGGTTGGAAGTTGCTCCATGTCCAGAAGTCTCTTGAATAACGACAGCGGATCCAGGATGCCCCTCTGACACATGGAAGGCGTTTCTGAGAGGGGTAATTGGGTCGTAGCGGCTGGAGGTGATCAAAAGCGGCGCGGCGGGTGCGTTAGTGTCGTTGGCATTTGCTGCAGGGCTGGTGTAAGGTCCGGTGAAAGGGTAGGACGGGCGGAGCTTGCGGCCAGCACAAGCGATTGGGATTGCTCCCGACACGCCAGTGCCGGTTGTCTCGGATTGGTTCTTCAGGTAGGCTACGACCTCTTCATAGAAGGAAATGTTGCGATCAACCACCTCATCAACGATGTCGGAGCAGAGAACGCCTGCCAAGACATCCGTGTCCCAGTTGTACTGGGGAAGCTCATCATCATCGGAAGCGTCGCACACGAGTTTGATCGAGTCCGAGGGAAGGAATGCCGTGAGAATGGAGTAGTTGCCATTCATAAGAGCGCCGAGACCGAGAGCAAGCGTCTCGAATGAGGTCAATGGACCGTACAACATGGAAAAGATCGCTTGGCGGATAATGGGTGATGTAAGCATATACGGCCGGTCGTTGAAAGAAAAGGACACCGGCGTGTTATCCATGTCGTCAATGACGTCAGCGACACGAGCCTTGATGTCTGCGCCGGACTTGTCAGATGATTCAATCAGAGGACAATCTTCCCCAGATTCAAAGCAGAGCTCGTAAAATTGGTCAACAATCTTCTCGGCATCGTTGATGTCGTTGCGGAAGGTCTGGGAAGACAGTTAGCATCGCATGAATGCACTAAAGAAAGCATAGACTTACGCCAGCAGAGAAATCATCAGCATCAACCACAGCGTCAATCCACATTCTCTCAATACGCTCAGGAAACATGGAAGCAAATGTGTTGCCCAGGAACGTTCCGTACGAGATGCCAATGTAGTTAAGGCGAGCTGCCTCAGCATCCTTAGGCTTAGCCTTGCCTGACTCCTTCCAACGCAGGTCGTCAATGCGATCGATAATCTCCACCATGTCGCGAGCAACGGACGCGGTGTTCATGTGACCCCAGATGCTATCAGCACCATTTTCTTCGCAGAGAGCACTCTGAGCAGAAGCGCTCGCCCAATGATAGCCAATGGCGTCATCGATGGGTGGAAGATTGGAAGTGCGCTCCTGAGAAAGCCTCCGGGCGAACTGGTCTCCCTTGAAGCAGTCGGCGTGTGGTGTGCTCGTGTTAACTCCACGTGGGTCGAAGCCGATGATTTCGTAGTTCTCGCCAATCACCTTCTGCAAGCCGGGACCCCAGGAGTAGGCAAAAGCGGTACCGGAACCGCTCGGTCCGCCGGGGTTGATGAGGACGCTGCCGGCGAAAGATGGGTCGTCATCCGGGACTGCGGCCGGAAGCTTGACAATACCGATGGCAGCGGTGCTGTTTTTGGTTGGATTTGCCCAGTCGAGTGGAACTTCGAGACGGGCGCATTGGAAGCCGCTACCACAGTCGTAGTATTGCAGGTCTTTGGTCGGTTTTGTGTCGACCCAACTGAACGCTTTTGTTGAGTTTGTGCCCCTCGTAGACAGAGGCAGAGAGACTGCCTGGGTGAGGCTGACAAGAGAGCAAGCCAATAGAAGAGAAGACACCATCGCGACGAATCAGTTAGATATCGATTGCAATTCCTCTTCTATGTTGATGACAGGGAAAATGAAGAAAAATTGGGTTTTAGTTGTCGTATTAGCGTGATGGACTTGTGTTAACATCAACAACAAACTGGAGGCAGCACGAGGTATTTCAACAAATTGACAAAATTCTCCCTCAACGACCTATTCTCCATTTTGTGATGCTCAGCTTGGCGTACAGTCAGTTTCGTAGCCACAAACGGCATTCAAGAGTCAGTCGTCACCGACCTTTCCCTGCAGGATCATGATGCTAGTCCGCCTGCTAGGCAGAGATATTTCGCCCTGCCAGTACTGCCACTCTCACCTTCTCCACGTTGGGTCTAGTTGCATCCGTCAGCACATCCTGATTGGCAAATTTTTGTTTATGCCCCATTATTGCCCGCGCAACTGGCACGCTGCGGGCTGTGCCGTGGCCGACCTGGCAGTCGAAGGATGTTGTTGCGTTAGCTGCAGGTTTGTGCCTCAAGCCGGCAGCCGATGCTCCAAGGCTTGGGAGCGATGAAGGTGAACGTTTTGAGGACCTTCTGTCCAACGCCAAGGCGCTAACACCCCAACGGGTGGCTGAATCGCAATACGATGCTGACGTCCACCTCCAGCCGTGTCTGGTTCGGCCGCCCGCATGTCGCCCGGATGACGGAGGTCTGTCGGGCGCCGCAGAAGGCGACCGGCAGACGGGGCGTTATTCCAAGATGCTGGCGTTTTGGCTGATCTACTGAGACCAATATTCTAACGTCATGTTGCACGATTCGAGAGCAAGGCATTATCGGCCCATTTTCGACCTGTGTGACTAGAAGCGCGTTCTCTGAGACTCAGCCGCTAACTCTTGCAGCAATTTGACCACGTCTGATTGAATTGCCTGAAAGTATCTAGCAGATGACCTCCAAAATAATTGTAGTTGAAAATTGAAAATTGGTTCAACCTGCCCACCGATCAATGATTTCATTCACGTCTGCTCTAATGACTGACTTTGATGGATTAGAAGGACGTTATCTCTTCACGCCCCCTGAGAAATAAACATTCTAAAGCGATGTTCGTGGCCGCATGTTCAAGTTCTTTGCATCTGAGATACAGACAGCGTCAGTACGGGGGTACGGGGGTGAATCGAAGCCCGTAAAGCCGGGAAGGTCGGGCTGCATGCTTAGCTGAATCTATGTGCCCCATTTCCCCAGATCCTTCGTATGAAACAAAAATGGACATTTTCAACCAATCAAGCTAGTGTTTGTCAAAATGTGCCCCAGGGTGGAAAATTGGGTGGGCTGGCATTGCGTGTGCTGGACCGCAGCGCTGTGCCGCACAACTCGCGTGCCTCAACGGATGGCACCTAAGCCTAGAAGTAAGCTTCTCAGCCCCGCGCTAGTGTTCTGTGATCCTTCCATGAATCTTCGAAATAACAGAGATCCCCCTCTGTTTTGGCTGGCGAGACGGACAGCATTCGGTTCAACATGTTTTCAGTGGTTTCATCAACAACTCAATATCCAATGCGGACATGACCTCCGAGTGGGGTCAATCACCGGGTTTGCGTCGCGTTGGGACTATTCCGGAAAAAAGTGCTGGGGATACCATGGTATCGTATCAGTCATTGCGTTTTACAATTGATCGTGCTTTGGTATCATTACAAATAACATCATGAATGCAATGCCCTCTTTGGCCCCAAGTCCTAATCAGCTCTCAAGAAGCCACCTCCAGATCGGATGCACAGGTGTCTGTGCTGTGCTCTTCTATCATGCTTAGACTCTCGGGTTGAGCAGGCATATCGTCCACCGCATGCCTGTTTACAGGTTCTTGGGCTCAAGCTGCTCCTCGGGAGCATCGACGACTCGACGACCACCCTTGGCGCGTCTGTCGGCGTCGAGTGACTGAGCGAACTTGGATCTTTCTCGAATGACGGGTCCCTTCCAGTAAATGAGGTACACCGGGATTGTGACAAGAAAGGCGAGGCATGCGAGGATCGTGCTCGCGTACTCCGTATGACGCGTCTTGCCAATGTTCTCGTAGAGTGGTGTCGAGTACATGGCCGCAATGCCGGCGAGGAAGTCTCTGGCGAAGCCATTACCTCCTGTTGCTGATGCACTGTAGGGGCCGTAAGCTATGATGGTGGTTAGCAATCATACTGTGATGTTTAGGGTTAGATACTTACCAGCAATCATGTAGTCCACAGTACTCATGTAAATAGCAAAGTTGGCGATAGCGATCAGGCACGAGAAAATCATTGGAGCGATCCAGTGCGACTCAGGGGGTCCCATAGACGTCCATGCGAAACCAAACAAGCCGATTGTCTCCAAAGGCGCGAGATAAAGGAGCCATCTCAATCGACGCTCAGGTGGCAAGGCGTCGGAGCCCTTCGCCTTGATGACTCTCTGGTCTCTAATGATCCAGGGTACGTAAGAAATGTAGGCAATCAGATATCCGATGTTGATCGGAATAAAAGCCCACGCCGTCTCGAGGACGCCGAAACCCCACTTCTCAAAAACTGGGTTGAATCCCTCTTGGAAAGTGAAGATGAGAGCGTCAGAGAAACCAGAAAGGAGAGAGCAAGAAAGAACAATAGGCTCTCGCAGGAACATCTCGAAAGGTCGAATCCAAGTGATCGCGAACTCGTGGGCGGAGAGTCGGGGCTTCTTGACCTCGTTGGGGCCATAGACGTTCGTGTCGATGCCAGCCTCGCGCTTGCGCTTTGCTTCCCTGTCCATGAGGATAGTGGAGCGACTCTCAGGCATGAAGAAGTGAACAGCCTGAACAGTGACGCCAAAGATGAGCTGGATCCAGAAGTTCCAGTACCACGGCAGGAAGGCTTGAATGGGGCCGCCGACAACAGGCCCAACAGAAGTACCGAATACGGAGGAGAGAACGACAAAGAGGACTGCCCACTGTTGGTCATCGGGTTGGTAGAGGTCTGCCACCATTCCCAATGTGACACTGCCTCCTGCTGAGCTCAGACCGCCCTATTGGGTGTTAGTAAGTATTCATCAACATTCATCATCAAGATTGAGAAGGCAATTGGACTTACAAGGCCTCGAGCGACAACGATGGAAGCAAAGTTGGGTGCGAGCCCACCGAGGATTTGCCAAATGTTTACCAGGAGCAGGGAACACCTGGGGCATTTGTTAGAAAAACTCTCAAATTCAGCATCAACCCTTCATGTTGGCTATCAACTTACTGCAAGATCTTCCATCGTCCAAACTCCTCACTCCATGGCGCCCAAAGCTCGCAGCCGAAAGCGTAAAGCACGAGAAACGCACACTGTGATGCACGAACAGCCTGCTCACTGACTGCAAAGTGCTCACTGAGCGGCGTAACAGCACTCGGATAGACGCTTGTGTTGAAGTTCATCGAGACCTGGACGGCGAAGATGGACGAGAGAAGCATCCACTTCTTCCACGAGGGCCACGAGTAGCCGAGCAGGTGATAGCATTCATCCTCGGTGATGATGCGCTTGCCATCTGGGGTGTACTGCGGTTGGTTGCTCTTCGAGGTGATGTTCTCGTGGGTAGTCGTGCCCTCGGACTCCTCGTCTCGGCCTGGTGCGTCTTGGAAAAAGCCACCGGTCGGAGCTTCTTCCTTCTCCCTTGGTCGTTCCGGCTTTTCGTCGAAGCTCGGGCCGACTCGTGTTGCGCTGCTGTTGCGGGTGAGGTTCGCTTCCTCGGCCGCGTTCGCGCCGGACGTGGGCGGGGTTTTCGATGGTGGTGTGGAGGCCATGGTGACTATCTGATAGCAAATAGTCCCGGCCGGAAGACGTAATGTGCCGGGCTGCCGATGTGTGATGTCGAATGCGAGGTGAAGGTGACAGTCTAGGACCAAACGTTCCGAAGTCTTACGAACGGCATGAACAGACAAGACCTAGCGTGTGAAATGATGTGACAGCTGATAAATGTCAACCAACGGTGCCCCGGATTTCGATCTCTTAGGCCATCCAACGTCTTTATCAATGCTCGGGGTCTCCACGATATGAAAGATAAACTCCGACAGAAAATTGGAGTTATGACGCTATCGTCCCATGACGCCGGCGTTAGTCGGGCCTTCCCAATGGCGAAAAGGGGACCTCGAAGGATCCAGAGCCCCAGTATTGGACGGTCATTCTGGTCAGCATCCTCACGTTATTCGGCCGTTATGTTTGATGGAGTCGTGCCACAGAGGAGCGCCAACCGAAAATTCATTCTTCCATTCTCGACTTGGCGGGCTGAAAAAATCGCGAAAAGGCGGTTGCGTTCGCATCAATACTGGACCTTGACATCATACTTTGTCGGTGGGTTTGCCCGATTTGCGGGTCAGGGGTGGGAACAATGACGGAAACCATGGGGCATGCGGCGGGTGAGCCGCATCTTCGATCGGCGACAGTCACGGAGGTGGTGTGGGTTCATGCCTGCTCGGATTTCCCAAACTGGGAACCCGATGTCTGGAGGTGTGGTCAAACCGCGAAACCTGGAGACCGCGGTCGCACGCGATGCTGTCTTTGTCGATGCGATAAGCTATGTCCTTTCCCCAATCTTCAGTCTTTTGACAGATGATTATCCTGCACTATGATGTTGAAGAGGGGTGGTTCATAGGATGAGGAGCTCCCCGTGGGGATGAAGAAGAACTGTCGGTATTGATTTAAGTAGGGCTGGTCTCGGCGCCGTCATTGAGATAAGACTTGCGGCTGTCCTCGACATTGCAATGTCGCACGGCTAATTCCCCTCTATTCCTATTTCTCAGCCAGAGATGAATAGAGGGGCTCGGTAAACAGGCCGCATGGCAAGCAAGACTTGACCAATCATTCTTGACAACCTCGCAGTGTTGTCTAGAGAAGCTTTTCATACTTCTTGTCCGACAAGACGCCAAAAACACAAGCAATGGTATCCGCCACGTCCAAGACTTGCCAAGTAGAAAACTTGTTGTCGGCGTTTACCTCCAGCTTGCCACCGCGCACATGCCAAGCCGACCGATCGGTGGGTGGATCCATCCAAGAGTCCACAACCAACACGCATCTGTTTATGTCGTCAGTGTGATAGCACGACCCAAAGTAATTGCAGCGACCAGGAAAAGGAAGGCAGAAGAACGATGGAAAACACGCGGAAAACAACAAAAATCAAGTCATTGTTAGCCATTGCCTCCTGAGTTTTGGCTGCTCACCATTTATGCGAACTTCAACCGCTTAAACAATCGCATCGAAAAGCAGATAACCGGCATATGTCGGTGGACTCCGCGAATTCTCTCAGGGACTCCCGTAATAGCTTCCAGGTGTTGTCAGATTGATTGTGTTCAATTACAGTTACATCGTTTCAGTATGATCACATGTGGCCCAGAAGGGTCTTACCCTCTAACATTCCGTCGTAAACATGTAGCAATCCAACTGCAATTGTTATCGGCCTTTAAACGATGATGTGCTAATGTAGACATCAGTTTTCCGGATTATGCCCTTGTGGCTCGAATCGTCTCGATCGTCGTCCGTTTCAAGGTCTCTGGTGCCCGTTCTCCTCGCTGATGCATGGTATGTTCTATCGTGGTCACTGAGCGAGCCGAGTTTAATAGCCGGGCCTGCACTGCCGAGAACATTTTCACTCTGTTGATGGGATCAGCACAGGTTCAAAGCAAATTTCAGCATATTATGCGCATGAACAAACGTACCCCGCCTGAGACTTTGTAGTTGCCATCGTGGGATGAGCCATAGTAAAACTTGAAAAGTTTTCGCAATGGCGGCAGAGAACATCCAATAATTCCCAATGCGCACTCGAGGTTGGAGGTGATGCTGATGACGCCGAGATGGTCTATACTAATGTCAGTCTATGAATGGGGTTTTGTTGATGAGCAGCAACGCACATCCAATCTCTGTTGGGTACTTGGCGGTGTCGTAATATTTGAGGTAGGGCATTCTAATGACAGTCGCAATGCTGGCAAATAGACCGAGCCCGAGAATAGCGCAGACGGAGACCTTCTTCCTTTGGGACATTTGCAGTCCCGCAACGATGAAGAAAGGGATAATTGCACAAGTCCAGTCCGTGATCATCTGGATGGCAGAGACGATATAACTGACAGTCTGCAGGCTGATAACCTTCTGGCATGTTCCCCTGATAGAAGATGATTAATCAAATGTTTGCGCAACCTGAAGTAGTGCGGCGAAGAACTTACAACGCGGGGTTCCATGTTGCGGCAAGTGGAGTGCAGTTTGCGAAAACAAACACCAAAGCGAGAATCGCAACAATCACCATAACCGCCATGTTGATGCCCATGATGACTGTCACTCGCTTCCTTCTATCCAAGCGCACGCACGTAAAGCCGATGGCGCACTTGATTATTGTTGACGAGATGAAGTAGAGAACTTCCCAATATGTTTGATATTCGGAAGCACGGATCAGGTAAAGCTGGGAAGGGATGTCGGCATCGTGGGAACCGACTCCATATCGTGAGGCGTACACCGCAAAGACGACCGCTGGTATGAAGGGTACCTATTGGATCGGCCGTCAGTTCTTTCGATCGCAAGAGACAATGATATTGCAGAACAACAAGTCTTCAGATTTAGGACAAGGTCGAAAACACTTACTGTCCCAATCACTGCTAGCCAATCCTCGACACCCCATAGTCTTGTCGACGCCCCCGAGAGTCCAGCGCGGACGTAGATACGAAGCCCGACCACAATCACGCAAACAATCCCGAAAACGATGGCGATGAACTCGACGGCCGGTCCCAGGCCCTTCGGGGTCAAAGGCTCAAGCTGGTAGGCGATAGCCGAGATTTGCTCCCCGGTCATAGTGGCAGCCATTTTGGCGGTTAACACCAAGCTGCTGCCAGTCTCCTATCCCACCGGCGCCTTGTTGTTGGTTTCCTGTTCGAGACCGGCAGATGGAGAGAAGTGCCTGCTCCTGCGTCGACTTCGGTTCCGGCGAGTTGGGAGAGAAGACATGCAAGATGAGCCACATCGGGGAATTGGTGGCATTATGAATAGCCGGAACGATCTGCCGCGTGGTCTATGGAGCACCAACAAACCACCAACGTTCCTGCGTCTGTGTCGCTCCTCATTGTGGGCTCGTTTCTTCTTTCGACCAAGGGGCTAGGACTTTTTCCAGTCCAACCCCACAGGCAGATGTTAGGAATATGACTAGATACATCAATGTGATGCCCGGTTTCTGTGCCATGAATGGATTCTCCATCCGAACGAGTGGAAGCCTAGAGTAGCCGCCTTCTGGTAGACACCAGCCCTGGAAGTGGAACGGCTGTCAGCTTTCGGCCAAGAACTCAACCGCATGGCAGATGCCATTCCCGTATTTGCCCCTTTCCGTCGAGTCAGCGCCTCCTCGCCTAGTGTAAAGAATGGCCACCGCGACGTGCTCGGACTGTGACGATAATCAAGGATTTGTCTTAATAACTCATTACTGCACGTGTGCAGGACCGGTTCAGGACCGGTTTCCCTGTCGTGATCTGCCATGTCCGCGGCCAATTGGGACTGGCGGCCGCTGCAAAGCCACGCACATGCCGCAAATTGAGCAATCTGTTTCTACCCGATGTCAGGGCTTGTAACGTTGACAAGCCGCGGCCAGTCGGGACTGTCAAGTCAATCCCGCACAAGACTAGAGAATAGATGAAGCTGGGTGTGCGATAGGCCACGTTGCCGAGTTCCCCATCGATCCCTGTCTGCAGGCCGAGGGAACATGACTCGACTGGCGGCTTGTCCACTGCGACGTCGGTAAATGATCCCAGTCGACTGCCCTCGCCTGAGACGTTGACGTGAAGCTCGGGCAATGGTGCCATACTACCGGTTTTCGCTTCAATCTGCTCGCTTTCGGAATTAATATGATCAGAGTTTAAAGGCAGAAAACGTTGTGCTGGAATGGGATGAACTGCATCGGTGACAACCTGCGTTAAAGTCGTCGTGATCCCCGCAGCATAAAGACATTGAGTTGGCATAAACATAGCTCCCGTGGGCACGGTCGTTTTTAGTGCAGATCCAGCACAAGGATTGGGCTCCAGAGCGGCTGGAAAATCCAGAACTCTGAGAACAGACAACGGAGCAACCCAGCTGCGCGGACATCAAATTTCCTCGATGTCCGTTGCTGGATCGTTCAATGGCAATTTTGACGAGGCCTGGAACAGAACCCTGTCTAAAGCTGCCGTCTTCGGCCTAGAGGGCGACTGATATCTCCCAGAATCAGTCCAGACGGCACGTCCCCATCCTCCCGTTGCAGAATGTCTGTTGGCGCTTTGTGGGGGGGCGGGATGCATCAGGGGTCCTGTGAACTAGCCAGTCAGATGCTGGTCATATTTCATCAATTTCTGTCCATTTCCCACCGAAGTTCGTCGATGCCCCTCAGTCGAATATCTGTTTGCTCTTTTAAACACATCTTCTCCCAGTCGCGTCTTTGCGAAGCCTTCGCAAAGCGACTCGCCTTCGTTCTACCGCGATGGTGGCTACTATTCTCTTGGGCGTGGGCCTCCTGGCCGTCTACCTTCTTGGTAGTGCTATCTACTCCATCACGCTCCACCCACTGGCCGATGTGCCGGGTCCGAAGATTTGTGCAATCACTCGCATCCCGTACTGGCTTGTCGCGCTTAGAGGTGATGATATCGAGTGGATGAAGAGTTTGCACGAGCAATATGGACCTGTCGTTCGTTTCGGCCCTACTGATCTGAGCTACACGGCTGCTCAGGCTTGGGATGATGTTCATGGACCCAAGGTGCAGGAGAAGGCTCAAGAATTCTCTGTTCAGCCCGTCAACGGTAAGGGGTTCATCACTCGCGCCTCAGCTGCGGTGGTCGTGTTTGGCGTGTTTGACCCGAATGCTGACATTTTTCAGGCGTACCTAGCATTCTTACCACTAACACGGAGAACCACGCGCGAGTCCGTCGTCTGTTCTCGCCAGCCTTCTCAGAGCGTGCTCTTAGACAGCAAGAGCCTCTCTTCCGCAAATACGTGGACCTCTTCATGTACAAGATCTCCGAAATGGGCAAAGACGGAAAGGAGCCGGTAGAAATGATGCAGCTGCTCAACTTTACAACTTTCGACGTCATGGCTGAGCTTTGCTTCGGACAGCCCCTTGGTCTGCTGGCGAAGAACGAGTTCAGTCCCTGGGTCAAGTCAATCTTCGAGTCGCTGAAGATGTTGCCCATCGTGTCTATCATCAACTACTATCCGATCCTGAATGCCATCTTCACCAAGTTCGAGCCGAAGTCCGTCACCGAACAGCGAGTCACCCATTGCAGACACTCAGAGGAGCGCGTCAACCAGCGTCTCGAGAGCGGCTCCACCCAGCCTGATGTTTGGAACTTGGTTCTGGCCGCTAAGGAGGGCAAGGAGCTCACTATCAAGGAGATGCACTCAAATGCGGAGCTTTTCATGCTTGCTGGATCCGAAACTACTGGTAAGCTTTCAACCTCTTTGGAATGTTCAGGGCCTCGAGACTGATTCTGATAGCCACCCTACTGAGCGGATGCGTTTACACTCTTCTCGCCAACCCCGATAAGATGAAGACTCTCCTCGAAGAGATCCGCGGCAACTTCTCCACTCTGGACGACCTGACGTTCGAGCGTCTTGCAGACCTGAAATACCTGAACGCTGTTCTGAAAGAGTCTCTGCGCGTCTACCCTCCTGTCCCTATCGGGAGCCCTCGAGTAGTCATGCCTGGCGGCCAACAGATCATGGGCAAATGGGTACCTGAGGGAGTTCGCATCTCAGTTCACCACTGGTCCACATATCAGTCCGAGGCCAACTTTAGGAACGCCAAAACCTTTGCGCCTGAGAGATGGCTCAAAACGGACCCAGCGTATGCTGGGGATGTTTTGGATGCTCACAAGCCATTCGGCTTTGGCCCGCGCGACTGCCTGGGACAGAACATGGCCATGCACGAGATGAGACTCATTTTGGCTACGTTGCTTTTCTCTTACGACCTCGAGCTCTGCGAGGAAAGCAAGGACTGGACTAACCAGAAGGCGTTTGCGCTGTGGATCAAGAAGCCGTTGATGGTTCGCGCGACGCCTGTGGACACGCAGACCAGAATGAAGATTTGAGAGAATGTGATAGTACCCTATTCAGATGGAGTTTGGAAATGTTGTAATAGCGATAGATCAAGGAGGACTACATTAGACATCACATAATTACAGAGTTCATCATCTAAACCGAGCAACCTTTTTGACGGGGACAAAATAGTCCATTGTCGCTACTGGATGATATCTAATTTTCCTTTCTAGCTAAGATGCCACTTGTCCCCAACTCTGAAGCCCTCTGGAAAGGGGTCTGTTGGGTGAAGTAGAACCTGTTTGAAGGCCGTGATCCAAGCACTACCCTTAACCGCCGGCACAATAGCATCGTACTCCCCAACCTTAGCTTCGCTCCTAACTGTCCCAATGAACTCGGTTCCAATCACACTGCAATGAACAAACGATTCGCCCACGGCGAGCTGTCCTCGTTTATGTAGCACGGCAAGTCGCGCGCACGTACCCGTTCCACAGGGGCTGCGATCCAACCGACCGGGCGAAACCACGACCGTGTTGACAGCCTCCTTATTGTTTCCCGAGCTAGTAAGAGGGTTGGTAAACTCAAAAACGGTGACACCCCTAATCTCAGGATTCTCCGGGTGTATCGGGTCTGTCTGTGCCTGAATAGCTTTCTTGATGCGCTCGCCCACTTCAACAAGCTCACGTCCATTCTCTGATGCAATCTGAAGACCGACTGAGGCAGCGTCCACAAGCGCATACCACATCCCTCCATACGCGATGTCGACCTTGACAGGCTTATCAAATCCAGGGACAGTAATGTCCAAATCCAAAGCATACACAAATGCCGGGACGTTTTGGAACTCAACGTACTTCGCCTTTCCGGCCTCGCATTCGGCGGTCACTGTAACTAACCCCGCGGCTGTATCCAGCTTCAGAGTAGTAGTAGGCTCTTGCATCGGCACCATGCCCGTTTCGAGGAGGACGGTGCTTGTCGCGATAGTGTTCGCTCCGGACATGGGCGGATACTCTTCATGTTCCATAATGATAAAGCCGGCGTCAGCTTCCGGGTTGCAGGGCGGAAGAACCAGGTTGGTGCACATGGACGATGAGCCACGGGGTTCGTTGAGGAGAAGGTTCCGAAGGTTGTCTCTCTTTTTCCAGAAGTGCATCATCTTCTCGAACATTGTTTTGCCAGGCGCATCGAGAACGCCCCCGACGACGACATCGCAGACTTCGCCGCCGCAGTGCGCTCCAACCACGTTGAACGTCCGTCCGAAGGTCATTCTGGAAACAAAGATATTAAAAAGGTTTGGTCGTCACTTTGAATTTTGAATAATGTGTTCTTTAGATTGGAGAAAGAAACAGCAACTTTACTGTCTTTATTGCTTTTCATCTGCTGGACTTTCAAGTTGACTTACACGGAGACCCATGCTGCCGAGGAGAGTCGGCTGGTGGGGCCCGACAAATACCGGAACCTCGATACCGATCCGACCGGAAGCCCATCCGGGCGGGATATTCAACTCGCCCGGGAACCTATCCGGGGCATTTCGCAAGCTCCAAAGTCTCCACGAAGGATTCTCTGGGCAAAGCTTCGGCCCGGCATGATTGGAAACGGTCAGTTCGTTATCTAGAGGATCTATCTGACTCGTGGTCGATGGCTGAGAAAGGAAGGTTTCCGCTGATAGTGAGATCTGCTTACATCATATCGCGAAAATCGGAATCTTACCCCGCGAACATCTTAAAAGCCGAATGGGTCAATCGTCATCAAGACACATTGATTGAATATTGAATACAACTCTCCATCTACGATTTCATCAACATCATGGGTGGCCTCAGGATTCTCAGCGACGCCGTTGTTCACGACATCTTGATCAACTCGCAAAAAGATGGCATCTTGCGTCTCCGAGATGCTCTTCTGAAATGCTTAGTCAACGTTTCCAAGGGCACAGAAAAGGACTACCAACCTCAGGTTGGCGTAGTCAACAGACCTGAAGGCCAAAAGTGCCTCTTCCGGCCTTTTTCTTCCTCAGACAGTTTCGGTACAAAGATCGTGGTTACACCAGCGCCATCCTCGAAAGCAGCCGGAGCGCTGCACGGGATAGTCACTCTATGTGATCAAGATGGCTACCCGACCGGTATCATCAATGCCGAGGAACTCACCGGCTACCGCACTTCTCTTTCCGCTCTGATTCCCTACATTTGGAGACGATACACGGACAAGATTGTCGTTTTCGGCGCCGGAAAACAGGCACTCTGGCATCTCCGCTTGGCTCTCGCTCTGCGTGGCGACGAAGTCAAGTCCATCGTCGTCGTGAACCGTTCTGAGGAGCGTGCACAGCAGTTGATCAGCAGAATCAAGGACGAGAACCAGAGGCTGTGGAAGTCTTCGACAACCATCGACTACCTCGCTCCCTCTAGCCCCGATTATGAACTCAACATCAAAGAACATCTATCCGTCGTGGACGCCATTTTCTGCACAGTTGGCACTACGAGCCCGCTGTTCCCTGCCGACTACATCACCAAGGGACGAAAGACGAATCGGTACCCCTTCATTTCAGCCGTGGGATCCTGGCAGCCCAATATGATTGAACTCGATCCCGAGTTGCTTCGTTTCGCCGCCGGCAATGTTGGCGAAGGTTTCCAGCGAAGCAAGGAGTCGAAGGGTGCAGTTCTTACAGATGACCGTGAAGGTGCTCTGCATCATGCCGGAGAAGTCATCCAAAGCAAGCTACAGCCTGACAGCCTCGTGGAGGTGGGCGAGGTTGAACTTTCGCGGCAAGCGGGAGACCACAAAGACCTGTTCAAATGGATTGAGGAAGGTCTCGTGGTTTACAAGAACATTGGTGTTAGCACGACGGACCTTGCAATTGGCAACGCGCTACTGGCCATTGCAGAGGAAGCAGGAACCGGAATTGTTGTACCTGAATTTTGATTCGCTTTGTTGTCAACAGTGATAGAGCATTTGAGGTTCAATAGGAAAAATAAACGCCGATAATATTTCAAACTTTCTAGTCCTCAGAACCAAGATCGCATTGATAGCCGTTTGACCCGTTCAAGCTCGATTGTCACCGTCGTCGTTGTCTGCCCGGCCTGTCCACTGTACCGGACTCAGGCACGCCCTCGCCGTCGGACATGTCCTCCCACATCACCCATCCCGTCAAGGATCGAATCTTTGTCAAGTCGGAGAACTGGCTCGGTCCTTCCTCACGCGTTCTGGGACTCACATGACCGCCATGAAGATCTCTGAGCCAAATACCATAAAAGTTTTCACCTCGACCGTCTCGTATGCCATAGTAGTCTTCCAGACCGTCGTCGAAGTTTCCACCGGAACTGTCACGAGCTGCCTGGATACCGATTGATCCTGCTGACATGGTGCAATGGTGTGTGGTTCCGGAGTCTTTGATAATGACAGGGACTGAAGCGTACCCAGCCGCAAATTCTTTCATCAAAACCTTCATTCGCGGAACGCCATCAACAATACTAGGTTGCCAGTCAGCAGATGAGCCCATCACAGTCTGGCCCGATGCGCTCCAGAAGGAAAAGACACCAAGCCATCCAGATACATGGTCGCCGCCACTGCCTCTGGAGTGGAATTTGGCGATCTTATTCCAGAACACCTCGACTTGCGGACTGTCGGGGGTATCGAATGACATTATCATGTGCTCAAGGATAGGCCTCATCAACTTCACGAATTGCTTTGGCTCGTCCTCAAATTCCTCGATCTTGTGAAGGCGGGCCAAGATGTCTTCATAGTCTGCAACGTCTCCCTGTAGGGTCACCGATGGCAGGCCGCACCGTAGTTGTGCCTCGTAGGAGAAGTAGTTTTGCATGGCTCCCATGAACAGGATTGATGCAACCACGCGGTCGTTATCAGACGTGGTCGTGAACGACGGCATGATCCAATCATGCAACTCTTCATCCTTGACGTTTGAGGAGATCATTTCGGAGAAGCGTTGTGCGAGGCCACCGAAGTCAGTCGACTCCATTTTAGATGTTAAGAGCCTGATTTCAAGCTTCTTGCGCTCCTCATGCTCGACAAAGAGGGACCTGAGACTTTCAGAGTTGGCATTGATGTAAAAGCTCAATTGCGTCAAGATTGCGAACCAAATGTCTTCTGGTCGGATGTGAAGATGGTGATGGGAACTGTAGGCATGGTAGACAGCCCACAAGAACCCGTTTTGCGATGGTGTGATATGTGTTTTGCGAAGATACTCAGACGAGAAAGAGGATTGGATGACGTTTCTCTTTGTGAGGCGCCTTCTTGGGTCTCTAGGCGTAGGCTCAGGGCTCCAGTCATAAGCTTCGTCGCCGTTTCTCGGGCAGGCCTTTCGGAGGACATCATCAGGGGTGGTAGCTCTTGGCTGAGACCAGGTTCTGGCAGGATGGTCGGCAATTTGAATGGTGACGGGCATGTTGACGCTTCAGTTTGGTTGCAGGGAAGTGATTGGAGGATGGGAATCGAGGACTACTTAGAACGAGAGTGACAAGAGGTTTTTAACATCGATCGGATGGACGTCTCTCGTGCTCGAACGGGGCTTTTCGACTATCACGTCCGCATGCGGAACCATTTGATTTGTAGAAACTTCAGGCAAGTACATATGACAATCGCTTCGGATTCGAGATATCCTGGTTTTGGTTACACAGGCATATCAATTGTTGTCTGTAGATGCAAGGAATGGCTTTGTTCTGCAGATTTGTTTGTGTTACTGGAAACAAATCCATGTCTCTGCAAACATACCATCGGAAAGTTATCCCATCGCTTTTTTCTCCCATTTCCATTCTGAGTGCATGAATAGGTACGTAACTCAAGTCTGGTGCCTCAATGAAGTCATCCTAGCGCTATTTTTGTTCCGACCGCCTCGTCAGCTGGAATTCGCTCTCAACCCTTGCTTCCACAGACTCGTCCTCGACCGATGGATCCTTCACATCAACGAGAAACAATCTTGATCCATATGCTTCGTGCTGTGAGACTGTGACATCAAATTTGTCACAAAGCTCAAGTTGACTCGGCGGGTGTGAGGATAAAGAATCTTTCCCAGGCCGCATCGTTGAATTTGTCATTTTTCGCACTTCATCCGCCGTCCACCGCTTCGCGTCTGACCTCACTGTCCCTGCTATCTCTTTAATGTTCTTATCCTTGGGCATAATAATGACGCGGTTGATCATCCACTCTGGAGATCCCACAAAAGATGGCTCGGTCGCGGAGCCGTCTTGACGAGAAAGGTATTGAAACTGGAGCACCAACGCCAAGCGCGGATCTGCCGAGGATCCCTCAAGAAGAAGAATGGCGGGATAGTTGAGGCCGTACGACTCTTTGATCCGTTCCTCAAAGGGCACAATGGATGACCTGACCTTGAAATTGTCAATCTTCGGGTAGACATCCACCACCCGGTATCCCTTCGGAACGCTCCTCACAATGCACCCGCGGTCGATCCCAGATCCTAGGTGAAACCGATTCTGTCCAGCCATAAACCGGATGAAAGCAGGAGACAAGTCTCCGTCCAGCCACACAGTCTTCGGGACGGTTACGAGCAGCTTCGAGGCTCTAGAATAGTTCATCTCCAGTTTGCCGGAACTCTCGCCCTAGAGATACAACGCAATGCAATCAAGCGGCTCACTCTTTCGTCGGCATTGCAATGGTGCCAGGAAGAATTCCGTCCCTGCTCGTGTCCAACCATTAGACGGACGCTGCTTCAACAGCGGCGTTGTGATCGTTATGCCATTATGATCGAGATGTAGCCTGCTTTCGACACCAAGCATCCGAAAGGGGATGACGTCGCCGGTGTTCTCGAACGAATGTGGTCCAGGTGCGAGAAGAGGTTCCCGGAGACTCCTTGATGACATGGATTTACGCATCGGATCGTCCAGGTCGGATATGGAACCCCAAACGAAGATGGATGGGTCGTCGATTTGCCTGATCACGGCCTCCTGTAATCTCTGGAAGGCCCTATCGCCCTCTCCGTATATCAGGGGCATATTGACCCCAAAGATGCCCAGAAGGGAGTATGCCGTATCTTCAACTCTTGTCGTCTGTCTCCTGGAAGCCCAACTCATTCGCTGTGCCACACTCGCTGTGTGCAAAGGGCGATTGTTCAAGTAATCGCTCTCGATCGTCGTTGCGCTCGTTATGACCGCACCCAGCTCCGCTCGAGTGGCGATAAGTCGCCATCTCCCCCCGGAATAGAATTCAACGCGTCTAGGGGCAAGCAGTTCCTGCAACGTCCATCCGCGCGTGAACCATCGGCTGCCACGTATTCGCTCATCGTCCATCTCACTGCAACCTGCAGAATGTGCGTGCCAGCCGACATCTGCAAGGTGCACAAAGCACACCTCGGCGAGCTGGTACCATTTGAACATCGAGTTGATCGCCTCCGAGAGCTCCGCGCTACTACTCTTGTTGATACAGCAAGTGTCGATCCAGATCCAGGCGAATCCACGGCTGCGCGCCAGGTCGCACGCGCCTTTAACCTTAGCCCATCCAGCACCGGTTGAGGGGCGGCCTCCTCCCTGGAGATCGTCGAAGAGAACTTCTTCGGTGCCCCATGTGTGCGACAAAATTGCGTACTTGGGGACGTTGTCGACGAACTCTGCTAGTTCGAAGCTGCGGGTGTCCAGAAGACGCATGGTGATGATCAGTCTTTGCGACGATATGAACCCGGCGAGCGATTGCAGTTGGATGAGATAGTTAGCTAGCAGATTGTCATCTTGCTTGATCTGAGAGCGGGGTTTTTGAGAATCTACCTTGCTAAGCAGGCACTAGACCCCTGCCCGCATAACGGACTTGTAATCACTCATGCTTTTGAGTCATCCAATGAAAACTTGAGGTTGAGAACGAATTTTCCGTCACGTTCGGGTATGAATTACTGAGATTCAGCTAGAGGGGAGAGGTTGATCTTCCAAACATTTACAAAACCAATCTAATTTTGCTTAAAGCTTAGAGACATCGGTCACATCCTTTTTACGCACGCTTTGTGCCACTTAACTGGCACACTTGGCGATACCGGACATCATGTTTTCTTTTTCATACGTTATTCTAATTACGGTTTAAGCATGGATTCATATGCAAAACTTTCTCTAGACTATAGTCATCAGGTGTTCAACGCAATGGTTCAAAGTACCCATCAATCTTTGCCTCGGCCGAATCGAAGCTGCCACCTTCCTCAATATCGACGATGAAAACGTTGGGGTCAAAATGAGTGTCCCGGGACACAGTTACTCGTATGTCATCAATGGAGACATTATCCGTCGAATATCCACTTCCAAGCCGTTGAAGTCCAAGACAAACACGATCAAATGGCAATTCGATTCCTGCGCCGTGGGGTCTTGTGTTTGTCTCGGATAGCGATTCACCGATTCTTCCAGACTCGTCTTGTATGCCGTAAGCTGGTCCATGTAGTCCGCCATTGACTATGCCGTAAATAAGGTACTTTGACTCAGGGAAGTTTCCCGAATCACGTCTGCTGGAACCGAGGTACAGAACTTGCAATATTAAAGTGATATCGCGGCGTGACTTGCGTTGCAGGTGGATCAATTGCAACATCCCTAGATGGAATGTCTCGCTAAAGAGTGAGGAGCAAGTCTGGGCCCCTAAATCAATCGTAACAGCCCCGGTAGAACTAGTTTCCACGCAATTTGATTCACCGACGTAGTCGGTTGAAGGTTTGGCTTGATATGAAGGCGGCAATTTCCGAATGATGCATCTTTCTCGTGTATTCAACATTTCGGTCCCGAGGGACAACTTGTAGGACAGGAAAGCTGGGAAGAGGTTTTCCGGTATCCATATTCGTTTGGGCGCAAGAAAGACTTTGTTTCCCAGACGGTAGCAATTCGTAGGTGCCGAATTATGATTTTGCACGGGTTTGCGATTCCTATCGCAAGTGAGCATCAGCGCGATGCAGTTGAGCGGATCGTCCTGATACTGGCACAGCAGGGGTGCTAATAATAAGCACCGGTTTTCCGACTCCTGCTCTTCGTAGGGATGGTGGAATGCTTGCCACATCGGACTTTGAATTGTAACGCCATCGTGATCGACCCTAATCCTGGATTTGATGAATGGTGTCTCGAATGGAACAACGTTGGCTGATTTCTCAAAGTCTTTGGGGTGGTCTGCGAGGAATGAGCGCCAGGTTTTGGTAAGTAGTAGGTTGGAGATTTTTCTCTTCTCTCCCCACGCGAAGATAGATTGGTCATCCGTTTTCTGCACAATAGACTCTTGTAGCCTTTTAAAGGCATTGTCGCCTTCTCCGTAAATGAGCGGCATGTTGACGTCGAATATGCCCAGCAGGCAGTAAGCAATGTCTTCAGTACGTGTTGTTTCTCTGCGCCAAGCCCAGAACATGCGTTCGGCAACGCTTGCTTGAGAAATGGGACTGGGAGGGAACATTGTGTATTTCGTGTGAACCCCGGTTACCTTTGCGATACGCTCTGTAAGATCTTCCCGCGAGCCTATTTCATCCCATTCGGACGTATAGAACATCATATTAGTAGGGGCAAGAAGCTCCTGCAATGTCCAACCCCTGGTAAACCACCGGCTTCGCTCCAGGGCACCGTTAATGCTGGGTTTGCTTTGATAGAGATGTACATCGGCCAGGTAGGCGATACAAATGCCGGAATTCTTGTACCATCGAAACATGGAGTTGATGGCCTCCGATAATTCTGCACTACTTGACTTGTCGATGCAGCAGGTATCAATCCATATCCATTGGTAGCCGAGATCTTTCGCTACCCGGCATGCTCCTGTGACTTTGGTCCAACCAGTCTTCGGAGTTGGATCTCCTTGCAGATCCGCAAACAAGACCTCTTCGCCGGCCCACGTGTGCGATAGGATGGCATACGGCGGCGTTTTCGCGATGAAATCGGTCAATTTGAGCTCTTCCGTATGGAGAAGACGCATTGTGAAGGGGAGGGTGACTGGGAAGGACAGGTCCGCGGGGGTCTGGAATGTGTCTTTCTGGTATGTGCGATCACGGGTGATGACTGAATCCGAGAAGATGAAAGTTGAGAGATCATGGATGAGGGAAGAATGGTACGATAAAAAGTAAGCCGGAGCGGGGTCAACCCCCTTGCAACAATTCGCATCCAATTGTCAATAACACGAAGGACACTTTGATTCGCTGACCAGGGGGTTTCCGAAATGGCCTGCAAGCAGACCACCCACGATCTGTGAGGACCAACCGCGTGCAGTAATGCAGGACCAATGGCATGTCGTTTTGTTGGGTTTGAATGCGAGCAATGAAAACGACACAGCTCTTAAAGATTCACTCCTACGTCAACCAGGTCCTGGAGTTCTTAAACTAGTTTGTATGATTCAACAGGCTTCAATCTAGAGGATTCAATCTCTGTCTACAAGACCAGCTTGAATAGATACCGCACCTAAGGACACCTTAAAGCTCAGCAGTCACCGAATACTCGGTGAACATACCCGGCGGATTACGGTGACCCAAGACCTCGGCCTTCTCAACTTCTGCCCTAATCTCCTTGATCTCTTCCTTGGAGAGCTGCACCTTCACCGACCCGACATTCTCCTCCAGATACTTCAGCTTCTTCGTGCCGGGGATCGGGATAATGTCGTCGCCCTGTGCTGACAACCACGCGAGCGCGAGCTGGCCCGGCGTGCAGCCCTTCTTGTCGGCGAAGGTCTTGAAGCGATCAACCAGGACCAGGTTCTTATGAAAGTTCTCTGGGCTGAAGCGTGGCACGATGCGGCGGAAGTCATCGGGCGCGAAGTCGTCGGTGCTCTTGATCTGGCCCGTCAGGAACCCACGACCCAGCGGCGCGTACGCGAAGACGGAAATGCCAAGCTCGCGACAGGTGGCGAGCAGATCTGTGCCTGTCTCGTTCTCGATGTCCAGCTGGAATGCGTTGTACTCGACCTGGATGGCGTCGACGGGCGCGACGGTGTATGCCCTCCGGATGCTGCTGGAGGCGCATTCGGAGATGCCAATGGCTTTGATCTTGCCATCCCTGAAACAGAAGTATCAGTATCAGAGTAGCAAGTATTTTTTCCGCGACAGGAGGCCCGGGCCCTGACTTACTTCTTCGCCTTAGCAAGTAGCTCCATCGTCTTCTCGACTGGCGTCTTGGGGTCGAGGCGGTGGACGTAAAAGAGATCAATGGAATCGATACCCATCTTCTGCAGACTGCCCTCAAGGCATTCTTTGAGGAACTCTGGGCTGTTATCTGCCGACATGTTCCACTCGCCCTTGTCGTTGACTGTGAACTTGATGCCGAACTTGGTAGCTATGAAGACGTCGGCGCGACGCTCGGGGTGCAACTTTAACCATTTCCCGATCAGAACCTCGCTGTCGCCGTAGCCGTTGGCTGTGTCCCAGTTCGTACAACCGAGCTCCCAGGCGCGGTCGAGAATCGCCAGACGCTCTTCGTCGGTGCTAGGAGAGGGTCAGAACTGTGTCCCAAGTAAGAGCACACAGGCAACATCTTACCCAACGGGTCCGTAGGCTGTACTCAGGCCCATCATTCCGAAGCCGAGGGCGGGTATCTGTCGTCCTGTCTTGCCGAGAGGCTTGGTGGGTAGAGATGTTGGAGGCGCCATGATGAACGGAGGGGCTAGGCGAGAAAGATTCAGGATCGGATGCTTTGCTGGTGAATGAGCTCGGTGAGGCGACGTCAGTATGTTGGTCTATGAGCTGGAAGATGAACAATCAGCTTGCCTTTATAGTTCTTCCTCCCTTTCCCCACATGTCCCAAGGGTGTAAGCAAGGTGCATTTAGCCGCTCGTTGACGATTCGAGAAAAGCCTGTTCCTGGCAAGATACGAATGCACCGAACAGTCGGTCGTGCAGGCGATCAGTCGCAAAAGTCCATCCTTGAGCTTGAGCTTGCAAGGTTGACCCCTCATCAGCGTGCCTCCAGTGCTACAGGTGCGGCGCAGCGGATGGACCCCGGTCCTGTCTTCAACCCCGGGCCTTAAGGCCGCTAAATGCACCTGCATAATCCATGGCAGCTACCGGGGTGATGCATCTTAACTCCGTGCTTTGCCATTCCCCCACCCATCCGTCTGTTGGCATTTTGGGGCCCATGTGATGAAGTCGATGATATATGTACTCATGCCAAAATGCAAAGTGAAGAAGTCTTGTCGTGGCGTTTAATACCCAGTTTTGATGAGACTTTATGAACTTGAGTGATGAGACCAACTGAGGGCGGGATACTGCTCACATGCTGAAGCTCGTTTTTAACAAATCCCTCTTTTCAACGCACGTATGAAAAGAAGACATGAGACTTAGGCATCGGACAATAGATTGTATTTATTATACTAGTCTTGAGGCTGAAACTAGATTCTAGACATAATTGGT
Organism: Colletotrichum chrysophilum; assembly: GCF_026319265.1. NCBI lineage: Eukaryota > Fungi > Ascomycota > Sordariomycetes > Glomerellales > Glomerellaceae > Colletotrichum > Colletotrichum chrysophilum. Next base: position 226,452 of record NW_026517318.1, on the reverse strand, counting down.
AAGTTTATTGTTGATCGTGTTGCTTAACCTCTTTAGTTCCATAGTCAAAGTCTCAACTCTAGCCCGCATGGGCGGGCTTTGCCGAAAAGAAACAACAAGGGTTGTCTTGCTTCCATAGGTTGTCTCGAGAGCCTTGTTTTGTTTCCAATGCACAAAATCGCGGATCCTCCAAGATCTTCGCTCGGCACCACTGGACAGGGATCAAGCATCTTGTAATTCCTTCTAGCAACAGGTAGCAACAATCGTCGATGAGCACACGTAGTATTTTTATTTACAGCACAATCTAATGTTCTTTCGACCAAAGCACCCATAACTCCTCACAACCTAGCACAGAAAACGTACAACCTAAGCGCACTGCAGCACACCGACCGCAGGTTTCTCCATGTCACCCGTCCTCTGGCCTCCGAATTCTTCCAGTCCTTTGACTGCCTCCGCCAGCCCACTGACTCCCTCATCCACCAGCTCTTTGACTCCCTCATGTGCCAGCCCAGGGTACACATACAGCTTGTACCGCTTCGCTGAGAGATGGAAGAAGATGTAGCCATTGAAGAACTCGTCCCACTTAAGGGCGTACATGGGGTCCGACCTGGTGCGCAGAAGCCCAACCACACGCGAGTTTGCTTCGATTGCTTCGGCAACGACGGTTTCGAGCACGGCAAGAGGTTCGCGCTGCTCGCAAACGGCTCGAGTGTTGATGTAGTTGTCTGTCTCGCCAGCGAGGGTCTCCTTGTGGAATCTGTGGCGATGATGATGTGTCAGTAAGCGTGGCAGGTCTGAGGATATGATCATACATACGATAGAATATCATTTGCGTAGTTAATATACGTCATCATGTCCGGTATTCCTTGCATATACTGTCCGATGTTCGGGCACTGTTCCTTCGGGAAGATGAAGTAGGCGTACGCCTCAGGCACTCCACTCCTGTCGCGGACATAGTCGGGCCAGCCGCTTGCCTCTTTGCAGTGCTTCAGACCGTGGAACTCGCCGCGTCTTTCCAGTAGAGTGGCGTTGACGAATTGCAACGTCGAACACACAATGAAGTTGGCCACTAGAGGTTCGTAGTATTTCGACATGTCATGCAGCACCTCTGCGAAGCGTGACAGAAGAGCAGACGGCTGAGACGCTCCCTTGTGGAAACGCTCCTGGAAGCCGGCTAGATCATCGTTCCCGGCGTCATCGTCGTCAATGTAGATGGCTAGCCAGGAGTAGATGGCGATGTGTAGTTTTACGGCAAAAGGATGAGTGGGATAGTAGGCCTGAACACATTCAGTTAGTTGTGGGAGTCTGAGTAAATGTCGAACCCGGTGTGAACAGTGCCGGAGTCATCGAGGCAACAAGACTTACACAAGCGAGGGTAAGACCGACGTCGAAGTAACGCTGCGCATATTCAGACTCGTACGGAGCTCCTGAAGTAGCGGCATATTCGAGCATAGCAGCTTCAAGCGCAGGCCGTGTGTTAGGATGTTGAGGCGCTTGGTATTTGAGGTCGTGGACGAGTTTTGAGAAAATGACGCCCAGCTTAGGGTTTGCCGCTCCAAGAGCCCTGCTCTCAGTGGAAAGTGCCATCTTTGAAGTTGAACTTGGACTGTCGTGTTGAGGAAATGCGATCTTACAACTTCGAAAAGCAAACATGATCAGATGTACATTACGAATGGCGTGGTTTTAATATCTATCTTCATCAACACTACGTGACTCATGAGCAGTTCTGAATTTAGATCTTTTGACAACTCGCCGCGGCCCGCGGCCTTTTGCCCGGGCTCGTTACCGATGCTTTGTTTCAATCCCCAGAGACTTGAATTGAAGTCAGATCACGATGTTACGTAGCCAATTGGCTTACACGGCCCCGCACCGACGTTGTGGTACGCGTTTAGTTTAGTGTATCATCGCTATTGGCTCATTCTGGCGTCTTCATCCATGGATCTGGTAGCCTGCTTCTTATCTCACGTTCGCCACTTCAAGGAGCTTTTCCCCTGCCAACTGGGGCATCGCTTACTGCCTTGTGAACTTAGCACGTTGTCGGTCATGAACCCTTGTATCATGAACTCGAAGCGATGGCGTTGTCGCCATTGGTTACACAGGTTGTCTTCAACATGTCAACTGCCCTCGGCCCGAGCGGGCCGCACCTCGCCTCTTTGCGTGTTTTTACCGCGTTTTCGCTTATCCGTACTGCGTTATTGCTCACTGCGCCACCTTATCTGCATGGAACTCAGGCGGATCTTGGCGCTGTTTCTTGCCTAGTCCGCCCTGTTTCTTGCCTAGTTGCTTATCCCCTTGTCGCTTATTCCCCTGCTGCTCACTGCGTCGGGCTCATCTCTCCACACTCAAGCGGGTCTCTTCTCCATTCACTACAACGTCTTCGTGGGCTTACTGCCATGACTGCGCCGCAGGTCGTCAATTGCTTCGCCAAGTTGTCGTTGTCGAGACTCGAATATCCGCAGCGGCACGGAAGTTATCAGTGAATTCCGTCTTTTCCCTATCTTGCTACTTGCTGTTCACCTCTCCGCCTCGGTCACGGGTTTCTCTGTGCCGATCAGTGCTACGTCGCGCTTACATGTACTCAGTCTCGGGCCCGAAGTCATCGATCCACTTATCGCTGTGGCCGCCGTAAATCGGCGCTTTCACGAGAACGAGTTATCTCGTCTACCGCCAGACAAGCTTTCTGCAGCGGAGGTCGCCGCGCGCGAGGATGGCAAGGTTGTCTGCGTCTACTAACCCGTTCTCGGCTAAGCGATAGTTTCAAGTCTTGCCTTGATATGCGCGGCCCAGCCTGGACTCGTGGCCGACCCTTCAGGGTCCAAAGTCCCTTTGAGTAGGTTTATGCCGAGTCTTCTTACCGTATTTTATTGAACACGGCAAGTATTGCCTGTGGGGGTAGTACGAGTCAACTCTGCTGAGGACTCTTGTCAGACCTGCATCAAATGTAACGGCAAGCACGGCCAGAATGAGCGGGAAGTTGAGCGCGCGAAGCCGGTGACTACGTGTTAGTGTCTTGGGAGGATTCTAGACCGGCGATTTGCCTCAATTCAGCAGCTGTCGGTGTTGCTGCCCGGCTATGCGGTGCCTTGCCCAACGTATGTTGCCAAGTGACATATGATATTGTGATACAACGCTGAGCAAAACTTAAAATCACAGCCCACATAGGAATAGTCCGGCGGTAAGGAACTTCGGGTGTAAGGCAGTTTCAACAACTGCGGTCATGTTGAGGACGTTTCGTAGCATCCAGTAAGAGGGTAGACATTACGATAAACGTAGTAAACACGATTCAGCTAGTGCTTCGTCAACCGCGATCATAAAATGACGTCCGTCCTCCATCGTTAAGTCTCGAAGCAAACGAAAGGTACCTCTCGAACACAACAAGCGTCACGATGGACATCAAGGACATCATCGACATCATCGACCTGGCACCGGTCCCGAGATATGTCTTACTTCCCCTCGGGGCCGTAGTGCTCTATGTTGTCTTCAAGGTGGTCTACAACCTATACTTCCATCCCTTGCGCAAGTTCCCTGGCCCTGTGGCAAACAAGCTCAGCATCGTAAGCACCATACTTCAGAGGCTTCTTTGGCTACATCACTGACATTAGTAGATCCCCCATCTGTGGTCAGTGTTCAAAGGAAAGCAATCCTATGAGCTACTCAGACTCCATAGCAAATATGGTGAGTGCCTGATAATCACCATAGCAAAACGCTGCTAGCACTGATTACTGATCGTTGATATCCAGGCCATGTCGTTCGTTACGGACCCAACGAGCTCAGCTTCAGCTCAGCCAAAGCTTGGAAAGACATCTACGGCCCTCGCTCCGGCCACCAACCCTTCACCAAGGGCACCTGGTATGACGGCCTGAGCATCTACGCCGCCCAAGATATCCGCTCCATCATCACCGAGCGTGACCCCGTGAAGCACGCCGCAATGAGCCGCCTGTACGGCGGCGCCTTCTCACGCGGCTTCCTGAACGAGATGGAACCCATGATCATCGACTACATCGACCGCTTCGTCGATTACGTCCGCTCCAAGACCGCTGGCGGCGGTACCGTGGACCTGACCTTCGGCTACAGCTCCATGACATTCGACATCATCGGCGACTTGGCCTTCGGGCAGGACTTTGGCGCCATCGGTTTGGAGGAGCCCCACATATTCATCCGCGAACTCAACGAGTCTTTGGGTTTCACCAGCTTCATGGAGGCTGTCAAGCGCTTCCCGCCTTTGGGACCCATCGGCCGCATCCTCTTCCGCAGCCAGGTCGAGAAGCTCGAAGGCATCGCGCGCAAGGGCGGAGATTTCGCTCTTGATGTCATGAAGAAGCGCGTCGCGGAGCAGGACACCACCACACGCAAGGACTTCCTGACCAAGGTGCTGCAGCAGCGCGCCGAGTCCAAGATGGACATCTCGGAGATTCAGCTCGCCGCGCAATCGTGGGACTTCATCGGCGCGGGCACTGAGACGACGGCGGCGGTCATGACGTCCACAACTTACTATCTGCTGAAGGACAGGGAGCTTCTGGCCCGCGTCACAGCCGAGGTGCGTGCTGCTTTCCGTACCAGTGCCGAAATTACAAATGCTTCTGCCGAGAAGCTGGAGCTCCTCCATCGCGTGTGCCTTGAGGGTCTGCGTCTCCCGACTGGAGCGCCGCCCATCTTGCCGCGTCTGGTGCCCAAGGGCGGCGACACGGTTGACGGGTATTTCCTACCCGGAGGCACCCCAGTGACCATCGCTCCGATGGTTGCGGGGCTTCACCCTGATAACTTCAAGGACCCGATGGTGTTTAACCCGGACCGGTGGCTGGGCAAGGGCGGAGATATTTTGGAAGCGAGCCAGCCTTTCTCACTTGGTGCCCGCGGGTGTGGAGGAAAGCCGTAAGTTACATACCTCCCCGAGCTACCCTTGCAGAGGAAGTCAGACTAATGACCTTGTTTGAATATCAGTATCGCCTGGATGGAAGTGCGTGTAACGCTGGCCAAGATGCTCTGGACGTTCGACATGGAACTGGACAACCCTGACTTGGACTGGATCGGGAAGGACTTCGACAACCTGCCGCAATATGCTTTGTGGGTCAGGCAAAACCTAAACATCAAGGCCCGGGTCGCTAGTCATTGAGGTTGTCTCTGTTGTAACTTGGACGAGGGCACCGAGGGTCGGATGTATTGCTGACTGTGCCTGACGAGTCGATGGATCAGAATGAGGTTGGGTTTGTTATTGGATGTTTTGAACATGGGTTGATGTCAAGTTTAGAATGTGGAACCGCGGGTTGCTCCTATCACTGCATGGGTAAGGGCTTGAATTACAAAGTTTGTATGTACAGGGTCAATGCAACGCTAGAGGTGATTGGCTGCTACCTTGTTAGAAGTTTGCCTCGGGACCTTGCTATGTAATTTATAGAGAGTTAGATGCGCAGCTTTTGTCACTGGAAGACCTCGGCATGTGTTTGGTCCAATATTCTTGGGGATTGTGTCCGCGATTGACGCTATGCCTTCGATTCACAGCACTGTCACGAAGCTGTCAGTAGGTTGGCATAAGACCTAACAAAACCAGAAGCCAGCATAGCCTGGTACGCAGATGCTTAGAAACGAGGCACCGTGTATAGCTTCTGCAAACACGATCGAGCAGCACTTGCAACATCCCACAACATCACCTGAGGCTGTCGTCATGTCTTGATGCTTCAGTACGGCGCATAGTTTATCAAGATTGGGGTACATGTTTCATTTAACATTCTCAAGAGTAATATCGGCGGTCTTATTGCGCAACGTTATGTCACCCGTAGACGGCATTGTCGCGAAGCTCTCCATTAGCATCAAACCCGGCGGAATCTGGAGGTAAGCACAGCTTAAGACATAAACATTCTAAAGCCTTTCGTACTGTCTTGCCTTTTATCACAAGGCAACTCTTCATCTCGTCTCATATTTCTAGCTCTACATTTCAAAGTTTCAAGTTGAACTCTCCCGTAATGAACTGTCATCCCTTCCGCAAAGGTCCCAAGCTACACTGTGAGTATCTAGAGAGTGGTCGCTACAAGCCTCTTCGGTAGAGAAGAATTCTCTGCAGAAGTAATAGACTCAAAATCCACGGTCTGGGTATAGAAAGGTAGTTTGCTTTATGAAGTGGATTCCCAGCATAAAGCAGCCTCTTCACCCAAATGTCTTAGTAAGACTAATAACGACCTAACCCCTACATGCATAGTTATACCCACTAGAAATCTCATCCCAAAGCAGCCGGAATCCGCATTCTCTTCCCTCCATTCAAAAGCCGCGCTGAATCTTTTCCAATCCGCCGTCTGATGCCATCAGGCTCAGCGAGTCCCTGGGCAGCCTGCTCTCTCACGTCGTTGTCCAACTCGATCCAAAGCGGCACCAGCGCATCGTCTTTCCAAGGCCGTACGTCGGGCTTTCTTGCCGTCCTAATCATCTCGGCCACAAGATAAAAGACGGAGAGCAGCACCATGACTACCTGGAACGTGATCCAGGGCCATTGCACGACGATGGTGATCTGGTTTTTGTATGAGGTTCCTCGGTACCAGGCGCCGCGCGTTGTTGGGGTGGAAGTCGCACGGACGTCGTTGGATAGACTTCGAGCGACCTTTGCGATGAACGAGTCCATATCGCCAAAGGCTTCATGCAGAGCCTGTCCGCGCGTCGTTCGCTCGTCAGAAAACGAAAAGCCGCCCTCGTATTTCGATATAGATGCATTACCATCGAGGTTCGAGAGGATGAAGGGATCAATTACTTTGAATTCCTCAGCCGGGTCTGCGAAAAATGAGTCTGGTAGGTTCTGAAAGGTCCCTCCGCGGTAGTTAGCGTCCAAACGTGCTTCACTCCACGTTCCGACAACCTCCTCTCTTAGGATGCCTGCGTCTACACGCACTTTATGAGCCTCAACGCAGTACCAGAGACCGCAGTGGTATGCCCGAGGGTCTTCCGGGACGGAATAATTAAACAAGTCTGACACGTTGATGGAAGTCCCAATGACCGCAAACTCGGCGAATTTTATGCGGCCTTCTCTGGGACCTCCTGGAAATGAGACCATGTCCGTTTCGCTCGAAGTCCACATTGTGCGCATTTGAAAATATTTGTACTCCAGCTTGTCTTCGACATCATCGATATCGATACCATCGCAGGGTCGAAAGCCAAAATTGGCCCCGTTGGATAGGACGACACCGCATGACCTTGGTTCCCGGTCTAGAATTTTGATACGACTCGTGGCGTTGGCGCAAGCGCCACAGATACCAATGGTAGGGATGATTGGCCACGTACAATTCCCCGTGGGACAGACCACTTCTAGAAAATTGACATTCGCGGATAGAAATCCCGTGCTCAAGGCAAGATCAGTCGAGAATGGCACTACGTATTGGTTAGCAACGGTGTATCGTGGGCAGTGCGGTTAATAGGGAGGGGTTACGTACATTCCAAAGTCGCCATTGAGCTTCCACTTCCACGCACTACCGCCGTACGGGGAAACACGGGTCCAGGGGCTGGAAATCCAGAGGCATCAAGATCTGGGACATTATCAATTCGCACCGTTATCAACTGCTGAGCAGAGATGCCAATGCCCAGGGTGGCAATGGTAAGGATCCTCCCAGACAGGCAGTGTGTCTATGAAGGCGCCCATGATGTCAGGTTGGTTACAAAATCAGCAAGGGGGTATGGTACGTACGTGCCCTTGAACCTTGCCAGAATCTGCAAACTGCCGCCCATGGCTTTTGCGGCAAGTGCAAGTGCAAGACTGCGACTGCGAGAGACATCACCTCGCCACGCGAAGGTGGTAAAAGTGCGGCAATATATGCATTAGACAGAAGAGAGCGACCAACAGGGGAACATGCAGGGGCCAGGGACCAGACTGGTTTACTTAAGCACTCTGTGCCTCCAGAACCCGCTGACACGAGGAATCCGATTGTTGATAGCCCTGAATCCTATTAAATTTCCCCTTTCCTTTCAAGTGCTTTTCAGCCCTTGCCCAGCTCCAGTTGCGTGTATGTATCCAATCTTCCAAGTGTGCAGGGGGGAGCTGAATCTGGATGCACTTCCGAGTCCCCAGCCGCCTCAAGCCACTAGGAACACAGAGGAGAGGTCCGTTTAGGCGCCTTCCGAGATTCTTCAGGCGGGGCATGCAGACTGGTGGGGTTCTACTTCCTTAACAAGGTCATCACGAGGCATGCCACACTTGCCAAGGACTCCACGTGAGGCAAGCTGGCAGAAACACAGCGCCAAAAGGTGCGTGCGGCTGCAGCCTGATTTGCTTCTCCCAGGTGCAGTAATAACGCCCAGCCGCGCATTGCCAAGCATACGTCCCGTACAAAGGTAGAACCAACAGTCGGCTTCACCGGTGGAATTTCGAAACGGGGATGTGCGGCTCGAAAACTCCTGTAAGCGAGCCTCATCCTCAATAGGCAGGTCTGAGTGTGCCCCAAACCCTGTGCCAGATGACAAGAGTTTCGGACCTTAACCCAGCCCACCTTTGGCACAGTTGAGTTGCTGACATCTGACGAGGCTGCAGCATCACCGTATTAAATTGTTGGGGACGGAATCCATAAACCCCTGTCCGCCGGGGTCAGAATAGGTCAAATCATTACTAACAGACGACTTCCCCCCGACTGACCAACCAAACGCGTTGTTAACAGGGGCTCCATGGATTCCGAGGGCAACAACTGGATACGGTATCAAAGGTCGGCGCGGTTGCCTGATTGAAGTACTGCATAAAAGCACCAAGACGTTTTACTGCACCTGAATCGTCGCCGGAAAACCAACAGCGAATTGGCGCTCCTGCAAGATGAATGAATGCAGTAAGATTCCTCGTGTATCATCCAGAAGACGACACGAAAGCTGTTCGAGGCGGGCTGCTATGTTCGCTATGGGGCATGTTGTCAGATGTTAGCAAATATCGGAGTACAAATTAGAGAACCGCTTCACCATGACTACCACAAATTCATGCACAGAATACGCCTTTTCAGGCTTCATCACGAAAGTAAATAATTCAAAAAGAACAACAGTGATGAATGCATCATAAAGCTTCACCACGCCGATGACGAGCAGCTGCTAGGGCGTGGCCACGATCTGACCGGAAGTCGTCTCTCCAGCGGCGTTCCTCTCCCTCCACAAGCGCACAATACGCTTCCACTCCGGCTCTTGCTTCTCTTCATCCTCAACCTTTTCCCACTTCCCGGACGTAAGACGCCTCCATTGCCCCTCCGCGTCGAAGTCCGTCGGAGGCAGCTTTGCGAACACCTCTTCATACTCTCTTTCCCTCATAGCCTTTTCCTCAGCCTCAAACACGGCCTTTGCCTCCATGGACTCCTTCTGTACGCGCCAGACCTTCACTCGCTCTCCGGACGCGTTGCGTTCACAGTGATATTTTGTTTCAAGAACGAGTCTCTTCTTGTGCTCTTCCTCATCCTCGGACCTCTTCTTCTTCTGCTTCTGGTGAGGCCCCTTCTCGCACCCTGGTTCGCTGGAAAGTCTGCCGCAGCACTGGAAGCGTAACCTCTTGTCGTCCTGGGGTATGTCCTCGGGCAAGTCGAGGTTTGAAGGGAACCCGAGGGCCAATTGACCTTCAGTGATGGATCAGTTGCCAAGAACAAATCTTTGGAATCAACTCAGTTACCTGTGTGCCTCTCGCACTCGCCAAACTCTTGCTCCCGCTCATTCAACGTGGCACCACAGTGGTTGCATGATGGCAGCCTCTCGGCCTTGCGCTTACTGCCGGTCGTCGTTCCAAGGCATCTCGAAGTAGCGGGTGCATCAGACATGATTACGGATCATGCAGATGGAATTATGCAAAACGCGTGAGGAAATCCAAATGAGATTGATTCCACATGTGTCCCTGGCGGCTCGTCTCCAGCCACCAACAAACAGCTCCTTCAAGCTCTTATCGATAAGCTCAGAGCTTACTGAGGGGGCGTGTCACGTGGATAGCTCCATGCAGATTACGCTATCCATACAGATTACCCCTCCACGCAGAAGGATCTCCGAATCCCGGCCCCGATTTGTCATGCACTCCAGGTCTCCGCCACAGGGGACGCCCGGCGAATGAGAAACCCAGATGGTGACTTCAACGACTTTTTTTTCTGCTGTCGCTTCTGTCTCTGCCGAATGCTCCAGAGGGGGCGACTCAGTTGGAGGGGCGGGCGGTGACACGAGGTTCCGGTGCTTTGGAATCTGAGGCATGACGCAGGGTCTCTTGTATATAACTTCACCTCAGAGCCAACTTCTCTTTACCTCTTAGTTACAATTGCGTCTCTTTTAACAGGCAAACCGCGTCAATCTCTAGTGAAACAACAACAAGACAACTTCTCGCATCGAACACCCCATCGCCATACCGCCCAAAAATCACGACCTGGATCCCAGACCCCGAAACCCCACCGCGCAGCTCCAGCAGCTCCAACCGCCGCCCCTCACCACCACTTTGCGCACCCTCGCCCTCACCCTCCTCCTCGCAATCTTCCTCTCGTACACAATGCCCTTCTCCTTCCTCACCCGCTTCACCCGCCCCTTCACAAGCACCACAATGTCCCTCGCCGCCAACTCCTCCACCGGCGCCGCCCTCCCTCCGGGCGCGCAAAAGGCCACCATCGCCGCCGGCTGCTTCTGGGGCGTCGAGCACCTCTACCGCAAGCACTTCGCCCAAAAGGGCCTCATCGACGCCCGCGTCGGCTACATCGGCGGCGACCTCTCGAACCCGACCTACCGCGCCGTCTGCGGCGGCGACACCGGCCACGCGGAAGCCCTGCAGGTCGTCTACGACCCCGCGCAGGTCTCCTACCGCGCCCTCCTCGAGTTCTTCTACCGCATGCACGACCCCACCACCGCGAACCGCCAGGGCCCCGACACCGGCCCGCAGTACCGCAGCGCCATCTTCTACCACGACGACGAGCAGCGCAAGACGGCCGAGGAGGTCACGAAGCTGGCGAACGAGCAGTGGTATAAGGGCAAGATCGTGACGGAGGTGATTCCCGCGGGGCAGTGGTGGGATGCCGAGCAGTACCACCAGCTGTACCTGCACAACAACCCGAGCGGATACGAGTGCCCGAGTCACTTTTTGAGGACGTTCCCTGAGCTGCAGGGGTGACTAGCGAAGGATGAGGGGAAGAGTCGGTTGTAATGATACAGGGACGGGATTTGAGTGGGGCCTTTCTTTTAACATATGGATCATGATATCAAGACAAGGACGGGACGGATGGGATGGCTTGTCTGTGGTCTGCGGAAGCGGGGCTAGCTGGGATATGATAGCGTTCAACCGCTTTTTTAACAATGATTTTCTAGCAATAAGCTTTGCTTGAAACTATGGAGAACTTTCGAGTTTATATTTATATGCGAGAAAATGCTGAGTGAGGAGATACTTAGACAATAGTAAGGACCTGCTCTTTTCCAAACCTGTTAAAAACTGTGTCGCGCCATTCAGCAAACCAAGCCGCGGCCTCGTCCTTTTCGACATCATCTAGAAAGGCCTCAAAATGACCTTCCCCATCCCGCAGCGTGGGTTCAAGCCTGACAAGTGCACATCCTACTCTCGAAAAGGTAGCCGTCTCACTCATTGAATGCTCGATCTGATTGGTCGTCGAGACTTCTTCGGTTTCTCGACAGAGAACCAGACCCTGCAGACAGTACGCCTCATTGACACCCAATCGTTTAGATATAGAAAGTGGCAGAAAGTAGACTGCGGGGAGAAATCCACCGGCAGAGCAAAGCTCAATATCTGGGTAAAATGAAGCAGACGCATAGCTAGCCATGCTTTCGTCCATAAGCGAGATAGAGTAACTCCCCGCAGTGGTCGTCGAGCTATGGGTACTCAGATTCAGCGCGGCCTGGCACAGTCGCCCATGCAAGGTAATGCGACCACCAGAGACCATACCCTTATCGTCTGAGGTAAGTGGGAAGCAAGTCGCGCTTATGATCTCGAATAGGTATTCGGCGGTGAAAGAAGAACCGGAGAAAGAAGAACCGGAGCCGGAGAATGGAGGCCAACATATGTTGTTACCTCCAATGGAAGCCCAGGACCATGTTGGAGGTGCTGATAGCAATGTCTTTCGAACTAAAGTCGGTTGCAGTCTGGGATGGACCGGCCCGAGCGTCTTCCAGTGAAGCCCGAACAAGATCCGCTTCCCACAGTCCAGCGAGGTAAGACCCTAGAGAAGGGTACTGTTGTTGAACCTTGGTAGCGATCCCTGATAATGCAGGGAGCCGGTCAGCCTCGGAGGTCAACAAGCGCCACGCATAGTTCTCCACGATGAGGCGCCATGGCCAAAGCTCCGAGGATATGTCTATTTTCTCGAGCAGATTGCGGCCAGAGACAAAACCAGGGACGCAGTGGCTCAACGTCTCGCATTCACAGGAGCTCCTATGAGTGACATTATCGTATTCGAGTATCAACTCGTCCTGTGTGAAATGCAGAATGGATGGAGACAGAAGTCTTTCCTGAAACGCCCAGCCTCGGCGTAGCAGAGGCCTCTCAGACAGTCCTTCCAGCGCATTGTGGTGTCCCAATACGGTTTCATCTCTGTAGGGTAGAGAGCGGCGAACGTAGATGGGGTACTGCAAGCTAGGGAGCTTGATCTCGTGCACTCCGCGCCGAGGCATAGGTTCGTTGCTCGTGTTGATAAAAAGCCCTTTGTCTCCATTGGTAGCTCCCGTGACGGCAACGGTCAGGTGTGCATTTTCGTAGATGGATGCCATACGGGAGGCCTCTTCAGCCCAGTCTTGCGCATCATCTTGCACGATACAAAGACTATCGATCCAGATATATTTAATACCGATATGTTTCGCGACGAGCATTCCATGTTGGAAAGTCTTTGTTAGGCCTTCCCACGGGATTGACTGCGTAAAAGCGTCGAGGGTTTCCCTGGTAGTCTGCAGCATTCGGGCGGCCGCGTCTGGAGAGCCCCAGCAGTGACTCAAGGCGACATAACGTGTATCTTCCTCAGGTATCTGTGCAATTGATGACGTCTCAATAAGTCGAAGATCTAGTGGTGAGTCTGTTTTGAGGTCGCCCTGAGGTCGACCGTTGTTCAACATCACAAGACGGGTAGGCAGGGCTGATAATTTCCGAGAATCCTCTGCCCGTGCTCCACGCCCGGGGGACAGCCGCTTATCGAATCTCTCTTGGACAAATAGTTGTACTTCATCCAGTGTTGGTGCTAATATCTTCCAAGATAAAGGGTTGATCACCCCATCCCAAGGTCAAGATTCTCCTAGGTTTTGTTTCATGATCAGTTCTAAATGCTTTAAGCACCCACGCGGTTACACACTAGGACTGTACCTTCTGCAGTGTGAATCAAATATTCATGGTCCTTCGAACTGAGAAAGAGAACGGCAGGCTCTCGGAAGAGTGGATCAATGAAGAGACAGTGGTAGAGGAGAAACCCTAGTCGACCTTTCATATCACCTTCTCCAGAGCACAGCTGTTCCGTTTGTCCCAGCCGCCCCCAAATATTTTTGAGGAGTACGCATGAGAGGCACCCAGCTTCTGCGGTGGCATCTAGCGACTCGGCTTCGACAAAAAGACGCATTTCGTTGTCGAAAGGGTCGTGGCCGGTGAGCTCTTGAGCAAGCACTCGTCGCGACACAGACCATCCCCCCACGAAGTACCATTGAGAGGGGCGTGTTAGAATTCGAAGATCAAAGCAGACAAGACAGGGCACGTCCGGTTCTGGCTCATATTCTTCCATAGCTAGAGACTGGGCGTCAGTTCTTGAATTTCGTTACGTCGTTCCGAGAAATCCATGGGATTATAGCAGGAAGCAAGACTTTAGGAGAGGGGTATCATGGAGGACAAGGCGGTAGGCAAGTGGAGAAGTAGATCATGCACGTCAGCTTGCATTACCATTATCCTATAGCTCGCACCTCAGAGCTTTTAGCAAAGTCCTGAGGCACACTGCTGAAGGTGCGCCCAACTAAAATGTTCTCAGAATCGATCAAGTTGCTACCCTGGCTTCATCTCGTCTCTCTCCAGTACCATCAGAAACCCACGACCTATTCCATTCTTTCGTATGCGTATAGTGACACAGAAGTCATTCCTCGGTGATTTAGACGAGCGTTCTGTGGATAAATGCTTTGGGCCGCATGAATGGACGCAAAGTCGCCTTGCGGAGTCAATTACTGAATATCACGGCCACTCATTCTTTCCCTTTTCGTCATCAACATCAGGATGCCTATCTATGCGCCCATCTTGTCAAGTTATCAAATTTTTATTGATTGGTAATTGTACAAACGCCAGCTCCTCGCCCAAAGGCGTCTTCGAAGCTGTTCATCAGGAGAGGGGTTTCGTCGCCTCTGTCCTAGAACTTTTGCAGTAGAGAGGAATAGTAACTCTTTTCTGCCGCGGGATATTTTATAACAACCACTGCCGTCCCCTGTGTAGGTAGGTTCACCATCTTACACTCTTCCTCCGACCCTCGACATCATCGTCTACTTCCTGCGGTTGTTCTGCATCATCAGAATCTGCACCATCCTCACAAAGATGTTGATGAAGTCGAGCTCAAGCGCAATGCTCTCGTTGACAGCATCCTTGCGGATGACGCCACGCTCAGCCAGACGGGCGTGGTGCAGGATCTTCTGGACGTCGTACAGGGTGAAACCGCCGAAGACGGCGAGACCACCGTAGAGCGAGATGCTCTCCGTGATGGCGAGCGTGCGGATGGCGGTGGCGGGCAGGATCATGGGCGCGAAGCTGGAGGCGATGACGACGCCGAGGCCGGCCAGGAGGGGTCCGCCGATGTAGAGGTACTTATCCTGCTTAGCAGTGGCGCCGACGATGGAGAGCGATCCCATCATCGCGACGGTGTAGAGGCCGGCGCGGGCGAGGAGGGCGCCGGGGACCATCGTCAGGAGCGGGGCGATCATGGCGGCTTGGGTCGCGTTGAAGGCCGTCCACATGGCGTACTTGGGGATGTAGCTGCGTATCGTCAGTTATTGCCTATCTAAATATCGACGAAGGTGCGACTTACTTGTCAGGAGAGATGGCACGGGTGCCGTACATGGTACCGAAGCTCAACGCCAGACCACCGAGACCGACAACCCACGGGTTCGTGACCATCAGGCGGTAGACGAATCCGCTCTGGATCATCTGCCTCGCGGACAGCGCGATGATGCCGACGCCCAGACCGGTGTGCAGGAAGGTGTCGTTGAGGTACTCGCGCTCGTAGACGGGCATGCCGCCGTCGTCCCTCGTCTCGCGGTTGAAGACGGCGTTGATGGCCACCAGGGTGCCGCCGAAGATGGCGCCGCCGACGAGCATCTTGCGCAGCGGCGAGGCCTTCTCGCCCTGGACGGCGGTCGCCTGCTGCATGTAGCCGCGGGCGGAGTTGCGGAAGGCATTGCGGGCGGTGAAGAAGGTCGAGGTCGTCGCGCTCGTCGCTGTCCTCCTGGTGAGGGGCGTCTTGGGGGTTGTGTGGATGGCTCGGGTGAGCTGGGGGATGCGTTGCGCCAGGCGCGGGGGCGCTTGGCGGATTGCCATGCTGAAGGACATCGTTACTGGATGTGTGTGTGTGTATGTGCGGTGTAGCGGGTAGATACAAAAGAGAAGGTCCTCGAGGGGTGAGGATGTTAAAAAGAGGTTGACGATGGAGGTCTGTCGCCGTCGGAGGCAATGACGAATGACGTTTCTATGCTCTAAGGTGTGGAAGGCGGATGGAAAAGCTCGGGTGCCTTCCCGGGGCGGTGATTCTGCTTAGCTAAAGCTTTTTTCTGGTCATGTGAGTGGTTCGGAGAGAAGCTGGTGGAATTTCCCGTACGTTCTGCGCGGTGCAGCGGCATTCCTCGCATTAACTCCGACCGGTCGCAAGCGGATTTTGGAGTTTGCACACCAGCTGGCAGACCGGATGACTCAGCAGTAACAGCTGGCAGCATTGGGTGACTCAGCAATGACAGCTGGCAGCTTCCCGGGAGTGATGGCGAACATCGTGAAGTCTGGACCACGAAAAGCATCTCGTCGCTCTCGATCCGGAAATAGAAACAACAGACATAAATAAGGCTGATGAAGGACTGACTGCCTTACATAACTCAATGGCACCAGCATGCCGTGATCAAAATACGCCACTCCGTATCCTTCCCCAGAAAGCCAGCACTTATGACGGAACCACATCATAGCAGCACAGCTGACTGAGCATCTGTATCCCCTTCTCATCGTCACACTCATCAGCCACCAACATAAAAAAACTCACAATTCCAAACCAAAACCATCGCGAACACAAATCACCACAAAAGTCCTTTCTCTCCCCCCCTTCAAATCTCCAACAACCACCTGAACCATAGCACCGCCACCTTCTGAGCCTAACCCACGCCTAGAACACCTGTCACCCCGTCCTAACCTCGGAAAGCCTAGACAGACCTAAGCAGGATGAAAGCCACCCTTGACATGCCGTGTAAAGAAAAGCCACCAGTGTCGCAAAAGCGCCCTGCTATCCCATTCGAGCGCCCCGAAGCAGCTTCAGTCCGGACGGCTCAACGGCTTCTTGGAATTGATCCTGCCTCATCTCAACCGTCCCAAGGTGTGCCGACCGATCCTTTTTTCTGTAGATTCCCGTCGCGCAGTAATCTCGGTGGTCCGGTGTAATGGGCGCAAATTACGCCGGCCGGCTCGTCAGTAATCACGAACCACCAAGCAAAAAAAGTAACTGGTTAACGAAAGAAAAAAGACACATCGGACGAGTCGCAAACCTGCCAGCAGCCATGAACAACCAATAATACCACCCACTGCAATTGCAAATTTTAAACTCGGCCCTATCACGGCGGCAGACCACCCTCCGAACACCAGGAACCATCCACTAAGAAACCCCATCCCGTAGTCGACTCAGCAACTTTGGCCGTCTGGCGTTGCAAAAGACTAAGCCAATGGTCGCCACGCCAGGCCCAATCTTCGCGATCTTCAACGTCATTCCCGCGTCAAACCCACAAACGGCAAAGGGCGCTGCTGCACTCCACACGAGCTAAAATCAGCGTTACGGCGCCCAGTTCGACTGTAACCCAGCCAGCACCAGCACCAGCACCAACACCACTGGACCACTCCGCCCGCCGGTTGTGAAGCCGTTCTGTTTGGGAGTGCCGCTGTTGCGACACATGATCGCCCTCGGTCCACGACGGTTCCAGGGCGGGAAGTGGGCTTTAACATTCTTTCTTCAGCCTCCAACGCAAATCTTTCGAGTTTGAGACTTGGAACCACACTTTGCTAGGTCTGGCGTCCAACTTCCTCTGCATCAATTCCCATCGCACCTTTTGTCCGCGGGGAAAACCACAATGACTTCACTCTCTCCGCAGGACTGACTCGAACCACTGTCGAATTGTGCCTTGGACCTTGCCGGGGCTGATCTGCACAGCACCAACAAGGCCCTGTTCTGCATCGGGGCTGTCCCCCCTAACCCCCAACCCCCAACTCCGCCCTCTGTGCCTCTCTCTGTAATGCCCGCTCAATGATCTTCCAATAGCGCCAACAGCGCTGCGACGAAAGGGCCATCGGACAGTGAACCTGCATGAATCTCCAAAGTGTAAGCTTAGGTAGCGCCCGAGCTACCTTCCCTTGGGGGGTGGTTTAACGGCCCCATTATCGCGCCTCCGCCCCGCACGGGTCGCAGCATCAAACGAACGACCGAGCCGGGCCCCCTCCCACCCCCAACACCTGTCGTCTCGTTTTCTTAGGCTTCGGATGTTTTTGCTCTGCGTCGCCTGCTGCTTTTCTTATTTTTTTTTTTTCGCGCCGGATGCGACGTAACATCATCAGTAAGACCAGTCCTGCAGAATCCCTTTCTTCCTTGATTCCTGATTCGGACCCCGTGTTGTGGATGGCAATTTGCCAGGATCGTCGGGAGAGGGGGCGCGTTGGTTGCTCGCGTGCTGTCTATCCATAGCCGTACGAGTGCATATTAATTGAACATAAGATCCTCCTTCGACGACCCAAGAACCAGAAGTAGAAAAGTCGCCTGCACCAACCGACCTTTCTTTTTCCTTCCCGTCTTTGTGTGCAGCACTCGTTTCACGCTTCGGTTTGTGGCTGTTTAGGTGGCCCCTGGTGATTCCCGCCAACCCCCAACGGCGCTCGTTAGATCCTTGGCCATTCTTTGCTGCATGCAAGTCAAATTCGTTCAAGAACACGACCAAGTCCGGCTCTTCGTCCGGACGACCGTTCGCTCGCAAGTCTATAACACTTCGGCTTGTCGCAACTGCTCTCATCACGATCCATTGCAACAATCTCAGACATAAATCACAACCTCTTCCTCTGTATCCGACATTAGCACACGCTCCGCAACATACCCTCTCCCGATAACAACAAACCACAACCATCAACATGAAGGTCACAGCTCCCATCTCTGTCGCCATGCTGGCTGTCACTGCACTGGCCATGCCCGTGGATACTGAACAACACCCCATCGCCGTCGAAGGCAGTGGAAGCTCTGCGGTCGAAGCTGCCGCTACACCAGTGCCGACAAAGCCATCAGCCAGCAAAGCGCAAGCTTCCGCGATCGACTCGGAGGAACTCACTGCCTCGCTCAAGGCGATTTTCAATGAGCAGGAAATGCCAAAGGATGGCCGAGCGTGCTTCTGCGCCAACGGCTCCATCTGCTGCAATACTGGGAAGGGTCTTGACTGCACACAAGGTCTCTGTGGCATCTGAAATGGAGCCCTGGGACACTTTCCCGGCGACGATCACCACTCCGGCCCCTGGTATCCACATCGGACTACTGGGTGGGGCCTGGGCCGGTGCACCGGTCTACGACCCTGGTTATCGACGGGGACCATCGCCGTGGAGATTCGCTCCGGAAGACGACCTCGTCATTGTGGGCCCCAGCCGTCGCGTCGAGACACAACGAATCATCCGACTGGATGGTATCGCGGTGTCGGCAATGCAACCTCGGGCAAGCCACGGGCAGAGGTGGTCCAGGGTGTACCTAACCCTCCGGCGGGCCATGACTAGAGACCGACAACGGGCTCAAGGATTCGCGCCCGTGGGATGCGCGTATACCGCGACGGACGTGTCGAAACAACTGCCCCTTTTGGACCACAGCCAGCCGGTCGCGTGAGGTTGCAGAGAGAAGCAAGAGAGGCCAAACCATGACGGAAGATAACTTTGCTGTGCATCAACAGCCAGCACCATAGGGGTTCAAGCATACCCAGGCCTGCAGTTCGTTGGTGCAAACGTGGCGGCACGTTGCCGCGGCTATTCAAGATAATCGTCAAACCAAGCTGACAGTAAAATTGGGGTGGGGATGTCGAGCAGCTGCCAGTTTATTAATCTTTAATTCAACACGTGCAACAATTGGTTGTCATGCAATTTTCCCAGTTGCAAGTGAACCTTCGTGGGAGAAAGTGGTTTTTTCTCAAGCTCGTAATCGTACTGATGGTGAAACTGGCTACAACCTCACAGTCGAAAGCTAACCATAGAAAAGCGCCAGCTCATCGGGGGCTTCAGTCCAGCCAGCCTCTCCGACCGAGCAGAAGGCCTAGCTGCCCGGGCAGGAAAGCCGGCACGCTTCCTAGACCTTGAGTTTGCTGGTCTCAGAAAACACTGTCGAAGATGAAGATGTAGAGATGACAATGGGACGCGGCGGACGAATCCACGATGAGTTTGTCACCAAGAAGTCTTTCTCAAAGGCTCGTGTGCCAGGTGTCAGCCGGTCCGTACTGGGAACATCGATGGAGCAGGTCAGTCCTGGGCTGACCAGCACGACAGCCCGGCCAGAACGTTGCAGACGAATGTTGATATACCAAAAAATGTCCTCAATAATATGCGCTTCAGCTCTAACTTCGTCGGATTGAGCGGGTACCGAGTACGGGAAGGGAGCATGGGCCGCGCAAACGGAATCTTGAAACACTGCACCGCCGATATGTCGATGAGATTGAGGTCAACGTGCGAGTGCGGTCAGGATTGCTGCGATTCGACATCGTAGCCGGCACGTGAAGGTCAGGGATGCCCCATTCATGAAAGGTTGCTCTCGTTGCTGGCTCCCATGGCGGCTGCGGGGTTCATGATACTGGAGCTAGAATGATCGATCAAGTCCCATGCCCGAGAGCTCAAAAGCCAGCGTGCACTTGGTAGTGTCCGGTTGACGGCCGACACTATTGTTAGGGCTTGGCACCTATAGGGAAACGAAAGTGACAGCGGTCAGGGACAGTGCATGGTGCGACCCTGAGCGAAGCGTTGAGTGTGAAGTCTCGTGAAGTGTTCTGTGCGGCTTCTAGAAGGATGTTAGAATCTCGTCGACACGTGGTGGAAAGGATAAAAAATCGCGACGGCGGTTAGATTGCGGGAGCTGGGTGGCGTGTGTGAGAGCTGCACCGGTCCGCGGTGGAATTATCGGATTGCGGTGTTCGACCGGTGACCGACGGCCAGTTATGCCGCCACGAGGAAAAGGGTGCATGTTGCCCAAAGTGTCCCGTCGGTTTATGCGAGCAGTCGCGTGTGGTTGGAAGCTGCGTCCGTCGTTCATGATTCTACTGCAGTTGGTGCCCAAAAGGTGTTCCTGGTCGCGTTCCAAGGGGATGGGAGATGTGTTTCACCACGTAGAAGTCTAAGTAAAGATTCTTTGTGGTGTTTGCGTCTCTGGGAGCAGCAGGTGATCCGACCATTGGGCTGAGAACAGATTCCAGCGACTTGATCGCTGCCTCAAGTTCGTCCACTCTGAAAAGTGTGGCCACAGAGCCGCGTGGCTACGGTGTTACATTAGCTGATGTATGAGGGCAAGCGATGAGAGATGAATCATGTCGAAGACCTTAGGTTGGGTCCAAAGGCAAACCGAGGTCGATTATTGGCAGATTGGAAGCGAAACAGTCGGACTTGGGGAATACGAAGCTCGTCAAAGCCTTCGGGGCCTCAACGTTTGGCTTTTCGGGCCGGCCGTGATGTTGGAAGACCAATTCGAGCCGGGGCGTGTGGGTATGGTTTTCGTGTGTGTGGGTGTAGGGGACGCGCTTCTGACAGGAAAAAAAAGGAAGCAAAGAAAGAAAAGACGAGACAAAAAGAAAAGAAAACGCAGCCCGAGGATACGGGCGGGCAGGTGCATCAGCGGCGCGGGTGCGGCTGCATACGTTGACGGGAGGAAAGAACAAAGAAAGAACCTGACAACGGCCGGGGCAAGAGCGTTTTGCCAAGACCCGCACCAGCGCAGATTGAGGCGTGGTGGGATGGAAGGCAGATTGCAGCGTGTCGTCCAGTGGAAGGTTCAACGGTGCGTGGCTGCTTTCTGCTATCCTTAGTACAGTCATTTACTTCTTTCCTCTTCACACTACGTATCTCTCCTTCTCTTGCCATATCCAAAGTACCTTATCCTGGGAAGCCAGTAATGGATGGGTGTGCGCCTGCCTCCTCTTCTTAACTATTGGAGGCAACTTATCATTGGGAAGGATCGCGTGGCCATGTGGCAGTCGCGAGCAACCCACCACCAAACGCCCCTTCCATTGGATCTTCCTTCATTGTCCTTGTCCTCGCCGGCAATCTGCAAAAAAGGCAGGCCCTTCCCATGAGACCACATGGCAATTGCCGGACTGCAATGCAAAACAAGACGCAATTTGCAACTTTCCCTCTTTGGCCAACTACCGAAATCTCGATGCCGCGAACTCTTCCTTGCATGTGGTTTCGAAAGCTACCTATCTGAGGTGTAGGGAATGGGTTGCCCTTCATCAACCTAACTCAACTCGCCCGTCGAACGTTTTAGGTCAGCGGGCTGCAGCGATAGGCGGCACAGCTATTCCTCCGTCTTTCCAGTTCCTTCCGCCTTCTAGAGGGCTTCCATGGCCCTTCCACGGCCCTTCCACGCATCCCTCCCTCCCATCAGCCGGTGCCTTGCCCCTCCCCTGGGCCACCATCCCCCAGCTTCATCGCCAGCAGCGACATGGTTAGCCGGGTGCACCCTCTCCTCCATCCGCTGTGGACTGGCCGCTTCAATGGACCGTCGCCTTTCGGGATCGTTTCGTGCCCCGTGCTCGCTCTTTCGGCCCCGATGAGCCAGGGGCCCCAGCCTGCGAGTCTGAGACACAGGGTGAGATGGCGCTCCACTCACACATGCCCTTCTGGTCCCGGCCTCTGCGGACTGGGCTTACCTGGGAAAGACGAGGAGAGGTGACCTCAGACTGGAGTCTGGTTGATGGCTGGTTCCTGAAGCGCCTTGGGGAGATGAGGGAGACAAATGCTTATCCAGGCACAGGGGAGATGGGGGAATTCTTTTTCTGGTACCAAACGCTCACAGATGTGCAGATTGTCGCCGTTGCCATCGTTTTCGTTATTCGCCGCTGCACGCTCCTCTTCTTTCCAGTCTGTCTCGTCCGCCCTCGGCCGTCTACAGACCACGCCCAAATGATGCGAGCGTTGCTTGGGTCAAATCGCTAGGGTCGCACAACTTGATTTGCCTTTCGTCTCAAAGCCCAACCCGTGGCCACCAGATGAAAAAGTATGCGGTCCAATTCTGGCTTCCACTCTGCTTCTACGTCTTCACATTGCCCTCACCCTGACGATGTGAGTTTACCATGTGCCGTGGCAAGAGTCGGCAGCGCTCGGCAATGGGCGCCACTGCCAGTGTGCAGGCTTCTAGAAGCTCCAGTCGTCGCCCGCCCACCGCTGCAGATCGCATGAGTGTGCGATTTGAGATGTGGGACGTGGGATGGGAAGCAGATGAACCTGTGGGAGGAAAGTCAAAGGTGAGTTTTGAACTTTTGATACCGTACGGCCGGGCGGAGTGGCGGAGGTCGACATGGGCACAGAGAGGCGGTTGGATCCAGACCGAAGGCTCGATCGAAACTGTTTGGAACAATTCGATATGGAAGTCGAAGTCGAAATGGAAGCCAGCGTGGAAGCCGCGTCCAGAAGCCGCAGAGAACAAAGAAACGGACGGCTAATCACCCGTTTGATTTGTTTTTCTCCGGCTCCCCTGCCATTAGCTCCCTCAAGCTGCCTCTAGCTAGGGGTCCAGCGGCCAGTCTAGCAGCAGACGGGAAGGTTGCGGCGGTTCTGGACACGCCCTGGTGGCCTAGCTTGCGCTACCTTATTCATGCTCGCACGTCACACCGGCGACCGGAGCAGTGCGCAGATTCAAGTCGCATCTTACTGTTTGCTGTCGCCATCAGCCAGCCCTAGACTAACGTCTCACGAGGTTGGGCTGAAAGTCTGGTGACCTGGCCGACTTGAGCCTCGCAATCTGGATGAAATGCTCGGCGGATACCACCATTTGTGCGCAGTTCATCGCGATCGTCTCCTCGCCTCCGGAGCCTCGCACCGCAGTAGACTTCCTGGCTAGCAAAGTAAAGGTTGGCTCGCTACGCAAATGATGGCGGCCGACGAGCGTCACCGTCTGGCAAGCTTCGAAGGTGCATCGCCTGCCCTCCACCAGCAGCAGCAGCGGTACCATGTGTTTGACACCACCCAGTCTGCTGTGCTCCGTACGCGGCATGGAGTTGGTGTTGCTGCAGTTTGTCTGTCGCATGTCCCTCGCAAGCCCTGGGGGCCCCCGGCTGGGAACGCATCCAGGGTTTGGGACGTGGAAATGTGGTAATACGTACGTACGTGAAAGGCAGCCAGACACTACCAAACAATAGAGGCAAAATACTTGCAAGAATAGGTAAGCTCCTTTCTCCCCGCTACCCTGATTGGATTCCATGATGCCGACGAAGAAGCATTTTACGGCCCTTAGGATTTTTTTAGTAGCCGCTACCAAAGGTGGTACCAGAATCGAGAACTTCATCTCTCACCGGCCGCCACCACCACCGCCATTACCACCACCACCACGAGGCTGAGGAAGAGGAGGGGTTTGAAGCCCAAGGGCAAGTCGCCCTCCTCGCTGGCAGTTTAAGCTTTGGCTTTCAGTCACTCGCAGGTCCCTTTTCCCTGCCAGTGACGCGCTCGCAACCCCTGAGACAGGCTTCCCCTGTGTCCGTGCACCGTAGCCCGGTACGTTGTCGGTACCTTCCCCGTCGGCCGAGCCCCACTATCCAAGCGTCATTGTCGTGGTGCTGGCGCAGGTGCAGTGCGCGTGGTAGGTACGCTGGAAGGTTGGAAGGTGTATGAGTGGGAAAAGGAAAAGGGAAAGGGCAAGAGAGACAGGAGGGAGGTGACCCCTTGGGCTGTCAAGCTTGCAGGGCCTCCCGTTGGCGGTTTCCTTAGCAAGGCTCTCGTACCTGCTATCTGTTTTGCACGCCTTCTGGTACCTCTTGCCTACTTCATTAGCCTACGGCAACTGGCAAGGCAGGGCAGGTGGCATCTCCACCTCCATTGCGTCCCTGCTTCTGTTTCTGGCGGCTGTTCTTGCTTCTCTGGCAATCGCTCCTTCAGTTCTTAGTAACAATGGAAGGCAGGCAGGGCAGGCAGTGCCCGTACCGGGTTAGGTAGTCACGTAGTAAGGTAGGTACTCTGGACTGTACCTGCCCGGTACTGCTCCCGCTGTCTACCTGGTAGGCGTCGCTGGGTCTCCTCTTCTAGAACTTTACTAGTCCCTGCCCTTGCGACGCACCTGCACTGCACCTGCCGCACTTGCACTTCCAGTGCCTCCTGCTCCTGCACCCTGTGCTTGCGAGAAACGTGAAGGAATCTTTCCCCACGTCCCCGTCCCACGTCCAGAGTCCCACGCCCACGCCCACGTCCACGCCCGCCCACTGCGCTCACGTCCCACCACCAGCACACTGCAGTCCTCCTCCACCACCACTACCCTACAACCACCACCTTCCTCGTCCCGGTCGCCCCAGGCCAGTTCCCTTCCCAGTCACGACCGCCTCTTCCTCCGTCACGGCTTCTTCCCTTCTTCTCCATCATCCTGTCCCATCGCAGCTGGACTATCTCCAGCTCCAATTGCTTGTCCACCATCGCCTCGAAAACGGCTTGCGTTGTGGTCGACACCGTCCGCTTCCGCCGCCTCTGTTTGTCGCCTCCGACTCCGCGACAGCCACCCCAGCAGCTTTCGTGCCACCGCCTTCGCCATTCCTTTTCCGCTCATTGCGGCCAGCCGAAACACACGCGACGGCAGCTCTGCTCCATTGATAAAGGAAGCATACACCGAGAAACGACTTCTGGCTCTTCGCCATACATTTTGGTGAGCCCCGAATGGCCTCGTCCGGTTGCTTCACGGCATCGCAAACTAACAGTGTCTTGCCTCTTTTCCGTAGACGGAACCACGCCGCTCCTACAAGCTCTCCGCGAATCCGACGCCCAGTGCCCACGACTCCTCCGTCGCTGCCTCCATGCAACGAGCCCGTGGTACTTTTGCCGCCACCAAGAAGACGTCGTCAGTCCGACTTTTCAGTCAATCGCTGTCGAAAAATCCTCCCTCCGAGCAGCGGTCTCGTGTGATAGGATCTGCGACACTCTGTGTCGTCAACATCCCCGACCCTCAGATCTAGAGCTTCCAAACGCCCCGCCGCAAGCCACGCCCGACGTGTGCTCCCCCACCGCCGCGAGAAGAAACAATAAACGCCCCAAACGAAACGTACATAATTCCTCGGGTATCACGACGCCTTCTGTAAATATCGACATCCCTCGTTCGCAGAACACACCTTCAAACCGTCCCGCAGCGGCAACGAACGTCATTTCCGGGGTCCAATCGACGACTGTGAACTAGAACAACTACAAACCAGCGACGACACCGCACACGGGCAAGGAGGACTTCTCCCTCCGAACGCCTCGAGAAGCACAGGCGACAGCTTGGGTGGGCATTGGCGAAGCCCTGTTAAAAGCTTTGGCCCTCTGCCCTGCCACTGGGGTGGAGAGCTTAGCCGGCAAGGCACACCGGAAACCTGGCGTCGACACGACCACGCACGCGGCATCCCTCCCGGACCATGAGGCGGAATCGCTCCCCGACATCACCATCGCCCTACCGGGCTCTGGCTCATGGCGCTGGTGCCGCTGGTCCAGGCGGGCTGCCTGACTCCCTTTCCCTTCTCAGGTCCTTCAATTCAGACTCGAACCCTACCCGGCCCATGCGCCCATCTCCATTGACCGCCTCGACCATCCGGGATATGCCGCTTGATCTGGTCGACCGCATCAGATCGTTCCCTCTGTTTGTCTCCGCACCAGAAGAGTTCCTGGCTGCGATCGGTAATCATATGCGACCGCAGGTTCATGCAGCACAGGACCACATCCTCACAGAAGGCGATGACGCTCGGGCAATGTACTGGTTGGTGCGAGGTGTTGTGGCAGTTACTTCCCGAGATGGCGAGGCCATCTATGCCGAACTCAAACCCGGTGCCTTCTTTGGTGAGATTGGAGTGCTTATGAATATCCCCCGCACGGCAACCATCATTGCTAGGACAAAATGTCTTCTCGTGGTCCTTAAGAAGGAGGATCTCCAGGCCGAGTTGCCAAAGTTCCCCGACATGGAAAAGGCAATTCGCCAGGAAGCCCAAGAACGATTAAACATTCTCAAGAAGAAACGACAAGAAGGTGGCCAGCCTTTGAAAAGCCCCTCTTCGCACATTAACGGGCTGCGGGAGCCGGCGCCGGGTGAAGTTTCGACAGGCGAAGTTGGCACAATCAAGGAGGGAACGGTCGTCAACTCGAAAAAGCGAAAGTCGCCTAGTCCAGGAGCCATTGAGGATCCTGCAGCCGGGAGCGCGCTCGGAAGCGGTTTCGTTAACGTACGCAAAACCCTGAAGGAGCTCCCGCTTTTCTCGACATTACCCCCAGACATCCTGCACTTCCTCGGCTTGAGCGCTCAGCCGAAGACATATGCACCTTTCACGGACATCATCCAACAAGGCTCCGCTGGCAATGAGATCTTCTTCATCGTTCGAGGCGAAGCTGAAGTCATACACGAGGCACCTAGCCCCCACGAACCGTTCAAGAAGCTAACGCGGGCGTCGTACATCCGTCCGAGATTGAAAGCTGGCCAATACTTTGGAGAGGTGGCAAGTCTTGGTCTGTCAGAGGGGCGCACGGCCACTGTTAGGGCAATTACGACTGTTGAATGTTTAATGATCCCGGGGGATGCATTGGGTAAACTATGGAGCCGATGCCCGCCGGATATCAAGTCGCAGGTGGAAGAGACGGCACGGAAGAGATACAAAAAGTCGGACGATGATGTTGAGATGGCGGACGCGGACCCTAGAGAAAGGACCAGCAAGTCAGACCCTCCTACCCCGACGACGCCAAAGGCTCTTCCCCACATCGCCTTTACAACCCCATCCAAACCGGCATCTCCTACAAAAGACGACGATACAATGGAGCCGAAGGACCCCGATCCGTTTTTGAGCGTGGACATGGAGAATATGCGAAATAGGCGACGCAACTCCCTGGCCCCTCCTACCCCGCAATCCGATACGTCGTCGCCTACAGGGGTGAACGGCTTCCGGGTACACCAGCTCGACTCAACACCCCTTCGTTTCTCCGTGCCCCAGTCACCTCCCGACTCGGAGGTCCAGGTGCCTGTTAAGCGAGCTCGAACGCTCCCTCGGCGACCGCATCCGGCGCAAACCCCTGCGCTACCCGACGACATGCTCGTCGCTGTTTTCCGGTTTTTGGATATCGCCGAGCTCATGCGTGCACGCCTCATCTCTAGTCATTGGCGCAAGCTCCTTACGACACATCCCGAGGTGTGCCTGGACTTGGATTTATCAGAGTACAACAGACGAGTCACCGATTTGGCCATCAAAACCTCGATCGGCCCCTTTGTAGGAACGCGGCCCGAGACCATTGACATTAGCAACTGCTTCCACATCACCGACGATGGATTCCGTTGTCTTTGGGAGAGTTGCGGCCGTAACGTGAAGCGGTGGAGAATGCGGTCTGTTTGGGATGTCTCTGCTAACCAGATCCTGGACATGGCCGAAAATGCAAAGGACCTCGAGGAGGTTGATTGGAGTAACTGCCGCAAGGTTGGCGACAACCTACTTGCGCGTGTTGTTGGCTGGGTTGTTCCTGAGCCCCCACCACCACCGCCGGCCAGCAAACAGGTCGTCATCTCCAGCTCCAACGCAAAGGCGAAGCCTCCGAAGGCCGTCGTGGCCCAACAAGCGCCACGGCCAGCCAACATCCCGAAGCCAGGGACGATAATTGGCTGCCCCAAATTGAAGCATCTCAACCTATCATATTGCAAGCACATCACTGATAGGTCAATGGCACACATGGCGGCTCATGCATCCAACCGCATAGAGTCTCTGTCGCTTACACGGTGCACATCCATTACAGACGCCGGTTTTCAGTCATGGGCGCCCTTCCGGTTCCTGAACCTGTCGCATTTGTGCTTGGCCGACTGTACCTATCTCTCCGACAACGCCATCGTCGCTCTGGTTGGCGCTGCCAAGAACCTTACACACCTGGACCTCTCCTTCTGTTGTGCACTTTCAGACACCGCCACAGAAGTTGTGGCTCTCGGCCTGCCGAACCTCCGCGAGCTTCGCCTCGCCTTTTGCGGCAGCGCCGTCTCCGATGCCAGTCTACAGTCTGTAGCTCTTCATCTCAACGAGCTCGAGGGTATCTCAGTCCGCGGCTGCGTCCGTGTCACCGGTGCTGGCGTGGAGAACCTACTCGAGGGCTGCAGCAGGATACAGTGGGTTGATGTCAGTCAGTGCAGGAACCTCGAACACTGGATCCGCAGCGGAGGTGTGATGAGGTGGGGATTTGACGAGCGTGGCGGCAACGGCTTGTCTCCCGGTCAAGTACCGCTACCGCTGCCGAGCCCGAAACCGACGACGAACCATGTCGGTCTCGGAGGACGTCCGCACGCGCTGAGCATCCGCCGTCGAGCAAGAAAGCCGGTTCGCTTTATTGTGGAGAAGGGTGTATTCGGTCTTCGATAATTTGGTTTGCGACAAGGAGATCAAGCTTCCATGATGATTTATGAGAGAGATGTTTGTACAATGTGGTTGGTGTAGAGGTTTTTTTCATTGTCGGTTTGCATAGAGAAGGACTTTGTCATAGCTGCGAGTTTGACTTGACATATTTGGGTATCATGTTTGGAATCATTGGGAGTGACGGCTGGTATGGCCGAGGATAGACTGGATAAGGTGATACCCTGTTCATTTGACTCTCAATAAAAGCACCCAACGCTGTCACCGTATACTCCTTTTGTATGTCTTGGTTTTTCATCTTCCGCATCAGCTCACGCCCTCTTGGCCCTCTGCTGCTTCGGAAATCCCACCCCTACCAGGAACGCAAGCCTCGTCACGCCCGCCAGCATCGTGATTGTCACCGCGCCCCAATCCTCCACCCGCCATGTCGTGAACGGGTTCAGCCTTCCCTGCAGCGCATACGACGCAAACGTGCCGTACAGCAGGAACGCGTCGACGAGGAAGAGCGAGAGCTGGTAGACGCGCCACACCTTCAGGTCTGTTGTTGAGCGCAAGAGGACGGCGGAGAGGAGCGCGTTGGAGAGGAGGTGGCCGGCGATCTGGGCGTGGAGGGGCAGGGAGTACTCGCGGAGCGAGGCGGCGAGGGAGGGCGTGGAGATGGAGAGGGCGGCGGCCGGGTGGGCGATGGAAGGGTCGATTGGGTTGTGGGAGGGGGGCAGGTAGGAGGATGTGACGGTTTTGGGGGAGAGGAGGAAGAGGGAGGTGCCCCAGAGGGCGATTAGGGGGTCGAGGAGGGTGAAGAGGTGGTAGTATGGGGTTGGGATTGTCATGGCTGTTGTTGTTGGGGGTTTTGGTTGTAAGGGGGAGTGAGGGTTAGGATTGAGGTTGTGGAGCAGGTGGGCTTTTTGTGAAATTGTGAGATTGCAGATCTGGAGAAGATGTGGTGAGAGAATGTCAGATTCTTGGGATGAAGGAATTTTAGGTCTGCTCGTGACACGGTTTAGTTGGCAGAGTCTGGTGGCGCGCCGCCCGTGTCTGAGATGGCCATTTTTCGGAGGTCTCGTGTTGATGTCATTGCCTGGCTGGCGGGTCCAGCGGCGGCCCGCGGGGGGCCGTGTTGGTGCTAGTGCCGGGTGCTTGGGTGCTGGGCTGGTCTGTGCGTACCGGCTGGGTGGGCTTAAGGTTGTGGGGTGCGCGGGAAGGTGGGAGGGAGCTTGGGGCGTTTGGTGGCTAGAGCTTTAGGAGTGGGAGGAGCTGGTTGACGTCGTGTCGGGTTGGCTTTGGTTGTGGTTAGGATGGGGTTTCTGTAAACTTGCTTTAGGAAGAAGATTCTGGATGGAGTTCAAGTCGTTTTTCAGGAAGGGAAAAAGGCATTTGATGATCCAGAAGTCTTTCAAACATCTGTTAGTTTGCTTAATGGGAGATGCCCTGCTTCAAGATAGTTTGGCTCTAATCTACACAGTCTAGGCAGGGGGCTTACTTGAGTAAACCTCTACCAGTGGACTTCTGCCTCATGTAAACCATTCACAAATTGCTTTAGATAGATTTATCTCGTAGTCATTTGATCTTTACGCAATACTTACATAATCTCCTCTCTGTGTTATTCTCTACACTCTCTTATTCTCTCTACCTCGCCCCTTTTCTCTCAACTCGTGTCTTTCTCCCACCCACCCCTCCCTCTCTCTTATCAAACGTCTGCTAAGGAAAAGGCAAGTGTCTAGTTTCCCTACGCACTTCTCTAGTCATTTGCTTCGAGAAATTCATCGGGAAAATTCTCTCGATGACGATTGTTCAAGGTTCCTGGTCTAAAGCGAAGTCATAATATTGCGACACCTCCGTACAGTGCGATCAATTCTACACATGAGCGTCGCGCGTTGAATTTCACTAGAGAGAGGACGTTCGTTTCTTTCAATTGGCGCACCGATTTGCTGACATCACATATACCCTAGTAGTAGTTTGCAACCAGATTTCTCGGCGCTTACGGGGTTTGGTCAGGCAACCGCCCCCACCTTTGATAATGCCGCAGCCTCGTCGAGTGCAATGCTCAACTTCCCATCTGCATCATCTCTTATTTCAGAGAACACGAATAAGGGTTGACGACAATTTGCATCGCTCACCATGCGACTGCTGAACACTACGACGCTTCAGCTCACCGACTTCGTTGGGAAGGCTCCCCCGTACGCAATCCTCTCCCATACGTGGAGCGAGGAAGAGGTACTCTTCGCGGATATTAGCAACCCAGCCGTCCCAAAAGCAGGATGGTCCAAGGTCCGGAGCTCTTGCGACTTAGCAAGGTCTTTGGGGCATGATTGGATTTGGATTGATACCTGCTGTATCGACAAGTCTAGCAGCGCTGAGCTCTCCGAGGCGATCAACTCCATGTTCAGGTTCTACCAAAACGCAGTCATCTGCATAGCTTATCTCTCGGACGTTCCTTATCCGAGTTCAGAAGGCGAAATACCGAAAGTACTGGCTGAAACTCGCTGGTTTACACGTGGGTGGACTCTGCAAGAGCTTCTGGCACCGAAGCACCTCGACTTTTATTCGTCTGACTGGAAACTTCTGGGTTCTCGATCAGGGTTTTCGTTCCTGATTGCAGAGGTGACCGGCATTAGGCATGCGGTAATTAGTGGGGGAAGCATCAAGTCCAACCGTTTGGTTGATTCGAGCGTGGCTGAGCGAATGTCCTGGGCTTCCAGGAGACGAACTACTCGTCTCGAGGACATTGCGTACTGTTTGCTCGGCATTTTCGGCATTAATATGCCACTGATCTATGGCGAGGGCGAGCGAGCATTCGCACGACTGCAACAAGCCATTATACACGAGATTGACGACCAATCTATTTTCGCATGGGGTTATACACAGGTGGGGGAGCCACCAAAAATACCCTCCCACGGATGGACCTCTCCTCTCCTTGCTGGGAATCCGTCTTGGTTTAGGAATGCCGGAGACATTCTGCCGTTTAAAACGATGAATATCCCAGGGCTCCTATCATCTGGAGGCAATGGGGTCACCATTCCAACTCCACTACTTCAACAAATGTTACAGCCAGGACCGTATCAATTACCCCACCTATCGTTAAATCAGGACCATGGCAAATCTTTGCCTCCTGGAGCAGCGCGTTTGCAAGACAGTACGAACAGAGGTATGATGTACCTCCTTGCACCTTTGAGGTGTCGCAGATTGAAAGATCCTTTCAACTGTATCGCAATACCTCTTTGCAAGCCTGCGCTGGTGGATTTGGCTTCTGAAGACGCCAATTCTTTCTATCGAGCTTCGCATGCGACTTTGACGGCTCCGAGAAACGTGTGGGCTGTCGACAATATATGCAAGCCCTTCGTATACTTTCGCGGCAGCTATGAGAGGAGGGGGGCGCCCTGGTTTGAGGAGAATGGCTGCATGATTCGGACAATACCTCGCGGATACAGCATCGCCCCCGAGTACTTCGAACATCACAGACGTCGCTACGGGATACCAGACATCATCGGGCCAGAGAACGACATGAACTTTGTACACAACGGCCGAGGAAGCATAAAAATTGTGATACTGGAAGGAAAGTCGCTGCCTGATATAGCACTGACCTTGCAATTTCTATTCGACCCGAACAAGCTCGATGAAGGCGATCTCAAGGTGCTCGGAATGATAACTCAACTCCACTATATGCCGCCATCTGTAAGTTTGGAGGACTTCGCGTACATGATGCCGAAGACTCGCCACAAACACACATGTGATACTTTCACGGTCAAAGTCACGCAATCAGAAGCTTACGGGCCAACCATTTGGCTTGTGGATATCGTAAACCCGCAGGGAGCCAATTTGTCAAGGGAGACTAATGCCCTGACTGGGCTCTTCACGCCTGTTCGAGCTCGAGATTCTGACAACAGAGGAGATGCGAGTAAAACCTCTGAAGCCCGAAGTCTAGCCTCTCCATCATACTCGGAGGGTGTCGTTTCCATGGCATCCCAAACAGGAGATGAGAGTCATGTTGCGTCTCGCAGTTCAAGCCTGACTTCAGATGGGTATGTAACGTATGCTTCACAGGAACTGTAATATCAAACGTTTTACTGGATGAGAACTTGGACCATCATTGTAGACACTGAAAATATTGTTATGACGTTATGTCAGCTACACATATCATGTCTTTGAGTGCAATACTGTCTAAAAGGTACAATCGTCTGTAACATCAATCCCTAGTTTCCACACATTATTGCACGCTCTCAATCGTCGGCTGTCACTCAAAGGAGCAGGAATCACAATCATCGCTTATATAGTACTTCGACGCCCTTCTTTTCGAGTGAGATTCAGGGTACAGCGAGAGAGTAGCATGGTGTTAAGGTTGGAAGGCTGAAAAGCGTTGGGGCATATTTATGCTCAACACCAATAGCTTTATCAAGCACCCGCTTCTTGAAATATCCGTCGTCGCGGTTGTTAGCTTCCAGATGTAGTTGCGAGACTCTAATTATACAATCGATCATGTTGTTGTCTCGTCGATAACTCAACAGATTCTGTTCGTCGGTGTTTAGAGCCACCCGGCCCCTTTCAGCGCCAACCAGTACTATGTACTGTAACATCGGTTTGCGGCAAATCACCAGTGGCCTGATCGCGATCTCTCATTGCTCCAGAATGGTTGGCCTTCAGCGTCAATGCAAGCACAAGCGATATGCACATGCGCAGAAAAAGAAAGATTCATCGACAAGCGCTTTTTGGCCCTGATTTGTCACTAAGACATGCACACAAGAACTTGGCCTAGCTGTCTCCAGGAGCGTGTGGAAGCACTTTGCTATTATCTTTGCCCTACACAGCATCAGGTTCATCATCAATCAATCGACCCTCTCTCTCTGCCTCTCACACTCAACCAGAACTGGATTTGAGGACTCGACTAGCTCGGTTGATCATGTTTATCCGGAAACCCAAACCTTGGGAGTATAATGAGGACGATGATGCCGTGCCTCGTGACCCTGTGCCCAACCCTTACGACCATACAAACCAAGAGTGGCGCTTTCGAGGTAATCGATGCATCTTTCGTCACGAACAGGCTGTCGAAGCTGGAGAAAGCACCGCCAAATCAACTGCCGCAGGCGGCTTCGATAAGGTCGCGTGCGGCGCCTTTACACTGGGAAGGTGTGAGGTCAGCACTGAATGCCCGTTGTCGCACACGGTCCCCGATGATGTCATTGTCGCCCCCAAGATCGCTATCGTGAGTGGTGCCGTTCTCTGACGCGCTTTTGACTTTTCTAGCGCGCGTCAAGAGTACTACTAGGAAGAAAACCATAATTCGCGAGTTTCCCTTGGCTAGGGTCACCTTTGGCCAGGGTCCGGTCGTGGAGAGAATTGTTTTGCCATCAGATCAACACTGGGCTGATGCCTTCCCATCCACCCAGGGATCGAAGTCAATCACTGTCGACATTATGAAAGCCTATGAGCTCCAGCCAGACATCGACTCCGCTACCGATCTCATGGAAAAGATCCATCAAGTCAACTATCCCGCAATCAGAGGTATTCTACTGAGAGACTTTGACGTCTTAGTCTGCCCTGGCACAGGCTCTATGGCAAATGATAACCTTCGCCGCCAGCTCAATCATACGCCCGACCTACCAGGTTATCACGACACCAGCAAGATGTACTCTGCGACCTACAGAGTGAGTGCTAGAGTGTTCTCTGCTGTTTGGGAGACAGTGAAGGCCGTCCAAAGTGCCTTTTCCCACGAGAGTCGACACGTTGACTTTGCGCACTATCCATCGACAAACCACTTTATCATTCTCACTTTGCGCAGTCTTGACAGCCCCGCTTATTCATCTGTCAAAAGATTCCTCGATGGGGTCTTGAAAGGCGAGATCTTGAAGTCGCCAATTGGCCAGGCCGTCTGGAATCCGTTCCTAGGGAACACGGCTGCTGCCCCCCAGCTCATGAGTCCCCTAGAGCAAAAATACGGAGTTGTCTTTCAGTGTGTCCCATCGCAGAAGACATTGCGGGTGTACGGAAGCCCTGAAAAGGTCAAGAACGCTCAAAAGGCATGGAAAGATGTGGGAATGCCGCTGAATCATCCATCAGTCAAGTCGATTAAACTTGATGATCAGAGTCTGACCTGGATTCTGACTGGTGGGTTTGAGGCAATCTCAGATGCCATCGGGTCTGAATCGGTCATGTTCAACACGCTCTCGACACCAAAGACTGTCGAAATTCTTGGACCGTCACGTCTTTGTAAAACGGCTGAAACCATATTATCACAGCGAAAGCGTGTGCCCCAGAGCACGAAAGATCGCTGTTCGATTTGCCTGAGAAAAGCAGAAGATCCCATCTCGGCGAACTCTGGGCATTTCTTTTGCCTCGCATGCTTCGAGAGCTATTGCCTATCGAACTTTGGTCACACGAACGGTGGTATCCTCACCTGCCCGGCTGAAGGGGGTTCGTGTGGCGCGTTGTTCCAGCTTGAGCAACTGCAACAGCTGTTGTCCTCATTCACTTTCGAAATAATTCTCATTTCTTAACTGCGCCGGGAGCTTCAGTCAGATTTGTCGAAATCTCCCTGTCAAGTCTGTGACAAGAACGCCTCGCCCTATGTCGTATCGAGCGATGAAATTTATTTGGAATATGTTCCTAATGTTCCCCATCGCGTCGACAATCTGGGAAGAAATAGTCGTTTGAACGCTAAAACGGTCCCTTGTGCACTCCTAGCGACTTCGATCAACAGCAAGATCGACGTGAAATGTGATCCTGATGCTTCGTTGCGCGTGGAAACCTTAGGAAATAAGTCTCGACTCAATCCTCAGTCAAAGCCGTTTGTTCCCGTCATCACAAAGGCGGAAGTCGCCAAGAAGAAGCCAAAGTCGCAAAAACCCATGATGAGCATAGTGGGAAGAACTCCCAAATCCAATCCGAAGGTTGAGGCGGCCCCAAAGCAGCCGAAGTCTCAATCGTCTACAACTTCCAATGTGGAAAGGGGTCAAAATCTCAGAAGCCCTCTCAAGGATATTCCCTGTGCATCTGATGCAAGAGGAAACTGCTTGGGGGGCAAGAATTGTCCATTGTCGCACGCAAAAGATGCCGATCGAGACACTAGGCTCACAGGTTCTGATCTAAGGGAATCAAAGGCAAGTCATACTTAGTCCCAGCCATGTATCAAGAATTGGATGGCTAATCGGAAACAGGTAAATGCAACCGAGATCGAGATTACA
Source organism: Colletotrichum chrysophilum (assembly GCF_026319265.1). Lineage (NCBI taxonomy): Eukaryota > Fungi > Ascomycota > Sordariomycetes > Glomerellales > Glomerellaceae > Colletotrichum > Colletotrichum chrysophilum. Next base: position 190,606 of record NW_026517318.1, on the reverse strand, counting down.
CGAGAAGTCCCCGGCGCTTGGGTGACATTTGGGCCGGGAGCAGCAGTGATGAAAGTTGTTATCCAGCAAGAACTACTTGCAGTGAAGATCGGACGTCTCCCGCCGAAGAGCACACCTGAGTTCGTGTCCGAACTTCTCAGCCGTTTTGACATTCGCATACCGGCAAATCGCATTCAGAAAGCCCCCGACGACGCTCATAGATACACACATGAGATGTCAAGTTTTGCAGTCGTGCACACGGACAACCCAGAGCTGCCTAAAATAATCCATGGCAAACTACACGCGGACGATCGGCCCGATATGAAAGATATTGATCTCTCGAAGTTGACCGTGTTTGCCTGGAATCCTCGAGGACCAAGGGAGCCCGGCGGCTTTTCGCATCATATCAGCAGCCGAACGGTTATTGTCAATTGGCCAAGGCCTATGCGAAACGTTCAACTCAGGTTCCGCACGAGATCCCTTGCCATCGACTGTGCCAAGCGGTTCAATGAAGGCGACTACAAAGTCTTGGGAGAAAAAGTGTCTATGGGATCCCCCCACTTCGGCATTCCTCTTGTCCCGCCGATGACACTACACCGAATGCCGGACATGTACATTGTTCGACTCTTGGTGCCAGTGGAGGCTTCTGCTCAAGACGTCCTGAAAAGCATGCCTCACGACAAGTTGCCAGACGACCTTGAAATGGAAGACACGAAAATTGATTTGACAGACGACCCATCCGCAAGGGGATGGCTTGAATCAAGCCTGAAGAGATTTGGAACCCTGGAAACGGAGCTTACCTCGAAGCTTCTCAAGACGACAGGAAGATATGAAGGCGCAGTCAGGTTCAAGAATGAAGCAGACGCAAGACAAGCAATTGCGTGGCTTTGCTGGTTCATGCCGCCATACGACGACAGCGGAAAGAGCTTCACCTCGGCAGACAGGTTTGATTTGGTCAATCTTTACACTGCCACTTACCGATTGTCTCAGAAAGTGCTGGGAGCTGTATGGGAGGATTTCCAGTCGATGCAACGTTCCTTCTCATCCGACAAGAACGGCGTCCAGTTTGACGTTCACTCTCCTTGCAGTCATCAAGAAGAGGAAGAGTTTCTAGTTTTGATTCTGAGCAGCAAAAGTCAGGAATTGATGGCCGAGACCAAGAAAAGAATTGATACGATTCTTGAAGGGCATACTCTAGGCATGGGGGACGATGACTCTATAATTCAGGAAAGAGTTCTTGGTCTTCAGCACCAGGACATTAAGAACCTTGAATGCCGCACTGGGGTAGCTATTCGACGATTCCCGATATCGAAGGAGATCAGATTGTACGGCACGAATTCAAAGGTTGACAAATGTCGATCCGCACTGCGTACTCTTGCCGATGGTCCGCTTTCACAACGACGAAAGCCTTTCATATCAGACAAGGGATCTCAAGCCAATGGGGATCGCTCTATCTGTGGGCTTTGCCACAATCACGGAGAGGCGCTTTTGATCACGAGCTGCCAGCACTCCTTCTGTGCTGACTGCTTCGAAGACTTTTGTCGTTGCATCAAATCCCGCGACGGCATCAGCATTCTTCGCTGTCCTGGGCAAGCTGGTTCATGCTCAGCTACTTTCAGTCTGCCGGAATTGCAGCGTCTTCTCTCATCTTTTGCCTTTCAAGATGTGTTGACATCGTCATTTTCCTCTTATATTTCTAGTCGACCGAATGATCTCCGTCACTGTCCTACAACGGGCTGCACTCAGCTCTACAGAGTGTCACTGGAAAACTCGCCTCCACGGTTCGACTGCAGCGATTGTCACCAGAGCTTCTGTCGTCGATGCCACTCAGACCACCCTGGTGTCAGCTGCATATTGAACAGGTACTGGCTTGGACTGGGCCCACCTCCACACATATGCTGGGCTTGTCTCGGCGAAGTCGAGGTGGTAGATGCAGATTACCTTCTATGCCCAGGCTGTGGAGTTCGAATTTGTAACTCTTGTTTCAGATTCTTTTCTACCGAACAGGCCTGTGGTGACCACTTGCTTAAGACGCATAGTGTGGGTTGGGATTTTTGGAAGACTGATGAGAGTTTATTAGTGTATTCGGGTCTCGAATGGAATAGCATCTGACAGCCTAGTTGCATGATTCTGAAATTCTCTCCATTTAACACAGCGCCTGCGGCACTGAACTGCCAAGCCTTGATTGTTCTTTCTGCCATCGTCAACTTAATTTGAATTTCGCGACCGTTTCATGTGTCAACAATCAAGCGCGACTTGCTCGGCTTCAGCCAACTGACCGCCAAGCACGTGGTATCGAGACGTCGGGCGCGGGCAGGCTAGGCAGCAGCTGACATGCAGCGCCACAGCGCCTACAGTAAGCGGCACAGTGATTGTAACCAACCCCCTTTAAATATTTCCAACATCTCCACCAAGGACCTTGTCAAGCTTCATTCTCTCCATTGTTCGCTCGAGGCCATTCTTCACCGCATTTTCTACTCGCCAAACCATCATGTCTGGGAACAGCGAATCAATTCGCGGCGAGGCCGATGACGAGCCTTGCGAATCAGACTGCGAATGCTGCTACTACTCTTTTCCCTTCCTCAATCTCCCACGCGAAATTCAGTTGAAAGTAGTCCGTGAAGTACCGGATTACTGGACCTACATTTCTCTGCGACAGACTAGCAGCGAAATCAGCGAACTGTGTCATGTGGAGGAGAAAATAGTCTTGGCCAATCTGAGAAACCGCCTGGTCGCTCCCTTCTACGACTACTACGACTTTCACGCCTCTCTTCATCTTGCAGAGGGAGCTGTCAAGCAGCCTCCACCCACCGGGTGGCCGGAAATGACCCATGAAAACTTCCGTTCCCTTGGGAAATCCGACTTGGCCATCGAGGTGTTGCGCCATTTACCGTACATCGAGAATCTTGAATACCATGACAATATCAACAACATCGACTACAAGTGCAACGTCATCGACTACTCTGCTTGGAAGCCTGGCGATGAGTATCCCGGTAAAAGCATGGAAGACTACTTCGAGTATGAGGAGCCAGTCTCTAAGCACAAGATAGCTATCGCATATGGTTACGAGAGTGGCGGCGTTACTTTCATGTTGGACACGTTGACTGGTAGTGTGTATGAAGAGATAATCAGATGCTCGTCGGGGGTAGAGGATGAGCCGGTTGAAGACTACTTTGAGAGCAAAAAGGAGGAGTTCAGGACTTTCAAATTGATGTTCATCCCAGGCTTTGACCCGCCAGAGGGTTTCACCGACGAGAAGTATCCGTATGATGCGGAGAAGATGGAAAAACAACGCGAGCCACGCTCACCTGACAAATGGATAATGGACACAGATGAAGATGGTCTTTGGATCCGACACCTTTATCGAAAGTTCGGATGGCCCTCCCCAGCCTGGAAAAAGGATGAAGGCATTCAAGCAATCAAAGAGTTCGTTGCGCGGAGAGATCAAGAGCATGATCAGTACCAACAAGACTTGGGAATGCAAATGAGGCTCTTTGATGCTCAAAGACAGCGGAACGAACAGCAGCATGCAGCTGGCCAGTAAGGGATGAGGGACATTGGGATTCGATGAGAAATTGGAATACAGTTTAGGACTTTCTCGACTTGAATGAATGATTGACTTATCTTTCTGCTATACCATCGACACATCTCACCTGCTAGCATGGAGATGTCAGTTCTTCTGCTCCAAGCCCAGATTGAGTCTGAGTCTCCTTGGGTCGGAACAATGAACAGGAGTCATTCAATCTTGATTAAACTCATTCCTCCGGTTGCGCTTCCCCGCACATGTCCCGAAGCAAAATATAACACGATCTTCCCCGCATCCCTCGCCTCCGCATCCCTCGCCTCCGCATCCCCGGCGGCGAGCCGATCGACCAGATACGACCGGGTCTAGAAAATGGGGATCATCCACTACTCAGCTCATGATTCGTGCGAAATCCACGACACCGAAGGCACAATTTACCACGATGCAACTCTGACTTCCCAAATAGTCGTATTCAATATCAAAGGGCAGGACAACCGGGCGAGAATGTGACCATTCTGCCGCACTGACTCGGCTGGGAAAACACCGATTTGACGATGTCGATTTAGTATTCAATCCGCCGCACCGTCGCGACCAGGGACCAGATGCCGGTGGGATGCCACCTGCGTCTTTAGCTGAGTCAACAGATAAGCTTGTTTTCGACCAATCCAATAGGTTTCAGCTTGACAACTCTCAGCCGTCTTTCGTGCGACAACTTTCCAGGATACAGAGACTGTTCCGATCAACTCAGTCATGCGTCATATTCTGGCGGCCGGGGTGCTCTACGGCCTCGTGGCCTTCGCCTCAGCGCAACAGATTGATGGAGCTGGAAAGAAAACATGCACGGTCAAGGCCAGCGGAACCAATGCCACCGACGACGCGCCCGCTATCCTTGATGCTTTCAAGACATGCGGTCGACGTGGGAAGGTCATTTTCGAGCCCACGACTTACTATGTCAACTCGGTCATGAATGTCACCTGGTTGGATGATGTCGAAATTGACCTCCTAGGCACTCTTCTGGTATGTTGCACAGCAGAGCGCCACAATTAATCCTCTCCTGTCTATGCATCCTCTACAATGTAGATGATGTGCCAAGAAGCGTCATGCAAGACAATTTCTCCGTGTCTCGTTCAACTGCTGACACAAGCCCGGTCGCAACTTTCAGTGGAGTACGAACATCTCGTACTGGCTCGCAAATTCGCTGGACGTGGGTTACCAGAACCAATCTACGGCCTTCATCCTCGGCGGCAACAACGTGCGAATTAATGGCCACGGAACGGGAACTTTTGATGGCAACGGTGACTATTGGTACCAGTGGATTCGCCAGCAACCCAACACGTCCAACTATCCCGGCCGGCCGCACGCCCTCACCCTCAATGGGCTGAAGAACTCCGTCGTTCGTGGGGTCAATTTCCTTAGGAGTCAGATGTGGTATGTGTTTCATCAGAGATGCGACAGCCTCTGCCGGAGTATTCAAGTGACTGATGTTGGACAGGACTATGTCCATCATCTACTCTCACAACGTCGAGTTGGACAGCATACTCGTCAACAACACTGGCAACCGCTATCAGAGTTGTAAGTAATCAGGGGGGAATTGATCAGTCATGGGTAAGAACATGATTTCTAAATAAGTGCTCATAGCCAACACGGATGGAGCCGACACAATCCGATCATCGAACATCAAGTTCAACAACTGGACAGTCTACAGTGGAGATGACAGTATCTCACTGAAGGCGAACAGCACCGATGTCAGCATTACAAACTCGAAGTTCTATAACGGACTGGGCATTGCGTTGGGAAGCATTGGGCAATACAACGGCCAGTTCGAGACTATCGAGAGGTTGAACGTCAAGGATTGCTACTTCGACAACACCCTTCATGCCGTCAGTCACCAAATAACAACGCATCGCCAGAAAACTCATCTAACATGACTTATAGGTATACTTCAAGACATGGACTGATGATCAGAACGGCTACCCTCCTAATGGTGGCGGTGGTGGTCTTGGCTGTGCGTATTTCCTCACTGATCTGTGAATAGAGCTGACTTGTCACTAGTTGCGTCGGATATGTCATTCAACAACCTGACTGTGAAGGGTATGCGTGGCGCCGCCGTAGCTATCTCGCAGTGCACCCGCTTCAGTGGCGCCCCCGGCGTGGGCAACTGCACCAACTCGCAGTTCCAAATTCGTGACATCACCGTCAACGGCATGTCCGGCACAACGAAGTCTTCCCGAGTTGCGAGTCTACAGTGCAGCGCTGTGGCACCATGCACCAACATTGGGCTCTTCGATGTCGACCTTCGCTTCGACAATGGCACAGCTGCGGCGTCTTATCTCTGTGGGCACGCTGAGAACCCGCTTGGCTTTGAGTGTACCGGCACTCCTTGCGTGGGAGGAAGTGCCACGGGAGAATGTTGAATTCTGCTGGCAATTATTTAGCTGCGAGCTTTTACATGTATCTGGAGAAACCCTTGGGCCTGCTTGGTCGGTCACACTAAAGTCCGTGTGCGAAATGAATCAATTCCGAGACTTCCGAGCCGCCATTTGAGATGTGATATGAGAATCTTCCATGAAGCCCGTCGGGACCGACCGTAGGCAACTACACCGCTGCCGTGAGGTCCGGACGGTATCCCACTAGTCTCAGCATCCCCGAGCAAGACCCAAATGTCTTCATGTCTACTCAACGCTGTGGAGATTTACCGGGAAAGTAGTCAGTCATCGTCATTTTCTTCTGAATACCTTCCTTGAAAGGGGTAGACTTGAATATTTCGAGCCCCATATAGCCTTGGAAGCCCCTTCTTAACCATTGTTCACGAAGCAATGGTTACTGTTACTCAAGAATACTCGTATTCAAAGGTCCTTCATCTCTCAATGGTCATTCGTTTCTGAGTTTCGGTAAAGAAACTAGCTCACCGGCACGCACAAACCACTAAATGACTCATGAGTCGTGGCATCTCGGGCCGCAACTATCGCGAGCTTAGTCCCCATGATCCACGCCAAGCACGCACTCCCGTGTTTTGGTCTAGATTTTGACTTTCAATCTACAAAGCTTGGCATTCGCACAACGTCAAAATAAGCGCATCGCTCACGTCGAAGGGACTGACTCAACCACCTGGACTTCAACCGGGGCTGTTGCGAGCGTCTGCAATGTCAGTAATATCGGTGCAGGCTTCCCCAGTTCACGGAACGCGGGTGTAAGAGCCTTTTTCACAATAGTCTTGTAGGGCTGTAAATGGAGGGGCTTTGGAGTACGCAAGCTCATCGTACGAGCCCGTGGCGCTAAGTAACTTGCGGCATGTTATTCGCAAAAGTAATGCGACTTCCTGTTACCCAATTGACAACTTGAATTATTGCGGAGCTGGAACTTAGATGAACTAAGATTCGCCTGAGACCCTCCACTGGATTCATCTGGTACTGGTAGCGGTCTTCCGGGAGGTAACCAAGATAGAACATACAACCCTTGTTCGGGGAGCGCTGTCCGCCAAGTCGAAGGAATTAACATTCGCCTCACAAAGCCATACGGGATCATTTGAACCATAGTGTTGTCCGTCAAATCCAAACATGTTGTCTCACCGAGTGTTGTCATCTGCAAACCATTTGGTGTCGCTGTTGTTAAACATTCTTGCCCAGCTGTCTCACCCTCATCAAATCCGTTGAAGTAAGCCTGGTTTGAAGGCCGCTGATCAATGGAAATCCCCTTTTTCCATCAATGATTTGCCGTCTCCATTGCCACCAACACCATCAAAAGGGGGTTGGCGCGCGCCAAGACACGGAAACCTCACGTTTCTTCTTGTCTTGGCCGATGGGCTATCATCTTTTGGTGAGGCTTGGCAAGGGTTGGGGTGCAGCAAAAATGCGGCGCCTGTCCCCTTTTAAACCTGCATGCTTGACTCAAAGGTCTTGGCATCGTCCGTCCAATTTTACGGCTTTTCGTAACGCCGTTCGCGCCCATCCCCAATCCGGAGGCAAGCGCCGAAACCGCCCAACCATGGGGTCGGAGCACATCAGCCGGTAGGTGACAATGATCTACCGAGACAATACCCCGGACCCATCATCTTCTTCAGTGGGCACCTGCGGCTTGGTGAGGTTGTCGACGGCTGTTCTCCTTTTCTTCACCAGACATCGGAGGTGATTTGGCATGCGTGCATACCTTACGCTGATTAGGCTCAGTTTTAGCTGCATGGGTGGGTTGTTCTAGCGCCTGTCCAGTCACGTTGCCTATCACGCCTGCGTTGCCTGATGGCATCAACATGCTGTTGGGCCTTGAATTGTGCACCTGCCCTTTACAGACTTCCAGTAAGTTCGCTTCCACACCTCGGACTAAGGTGTTTCCTTATGGAGAACCTATCCGACCGACAACACCTTCTCGTATGGATCCATTTGGTGATTCGCTTGCCGATTCACTGATACCACTGACGCGATAGCCATCTCCCGTGTCTCTCACTAGCAACAGAACGACCCTGGTTTCTGAGATCTTGGCGTTGAATCCAACGTGGGGCCCTGGACAACATCGGACGGTCTAGACAATAGAATTGGAGATCGAAAGAAAACCCCTGTCGCCGTTCCTCAGAACCCTCTTGTTATAATCCAACCATACCAGTAGAGGCTCTGGTGCAGAGCCCGTTCGGGCAGTCTCCACCCCCAAAGACACCCTCGACCACACCTCGAAGGAGGCTGTGCTGGAAAGTCGCTCTCACCTTCCTGGAGGTATTGGGTAGATTATCTGCCAAGCCTTACGAGTTCCCAGAATGCGGCCATCGTCTGTTCTCATTGGGAGTTGTTGCCGTAGGACATGGAAGGCTCAAGGACTACTGGTGTCTGTCCACCACGCGACCGCCACATTTGCGGGGCTCAAACGTCGCCCTCATGGAACCCAGGAGTACAGGTGAAGTCGGAAAAGACAAGATGCATCCACCTATCAGAAGAGGCAAGGACCATCTTCGACTACCGAGACTAGGTTGGCGTCTGTCAAGGTCAGAGATATCATTGGCCACGGATGGAGAAGTTCGGTACATGACGATCAAGGGTTCCTTGGAGTTTGCGGCAGCCCACCCACGTCCTCGGGCGAGCGTCCGAGCCTGGGGCGCCTCCCAATGTTGATTTCTTCTGGAACATGGCGGTGATGATGTTTGGTAATTCCACCAAGGAGATTCATCATTCCTCGCCCCTGAACAACTTGCTATGATGATAGGCCACGGGATCACGGGATGCTGCTCCCAGTAAGTGGTACAGTCTAGACTCTTACGATCTATGTGAAACTCCCTTACCGCCATAGTATCTTGGGTGACTCCTGAGAATGATTATCGTGATAGCTGTGGGATTCCTGACGGAACTATAAGTACGACGTAAATCTTTATCATTCTCCCATCTGTCTTCCCTCCTCATCCCGCTCACTCAGGACAATCACACAGCTGCCTCTCAATATCTTCCACTCAGCTTTATCACGCAAATCACATCCAAAATGCAGACCAAGGTTCTTGTCTCCGCCATGCTGGCCGGCCTCACCGCGGCTCAGACTCTCAACATCCCCACCCGCAGCGGTTCCATCGTTTCCCTCTCTGCTCCCAGTGTCATCTCTGGAAGCAAGGACATGGGCAACAAGGAGTTCGATCGTGGTCGCGCCTGTGACACCGATGCCGACACTGGCAGCGACTCCGCCGTCTTCATTCTCGAGAATGGCGCCACGCTGAGCAACGTCATCATCGGTGTCAACCAGCTGGAGGGCGTTCACTGCAAGGGCGCCTGCACCCTGAAGAACGTCTGGTTCCGCGACGTCTGCGAAGGTAAGATACCACCTATGAGATTCTTAGCTAAGCCCTTTGACTGACTCCCACTCGCAGACGCTATCTCCGCCCTCGGCACTGGCGACGTCCTCATCCAGGGCGGTGGCGCCCAGAACGCCGTCGACAAGGTCGTTCAGCACAACGGCCGCGGCACCGTCACCATCGACGGCTTCACCGTCGTCACCGCCGGCAAGCTCTACCGCGGCTGCGGCGACTGCACGAACAACGGCGGCCCCCGCAACGTCATCGTCAAGAACGTCAAGGCCAAGAGCGTTAAGGAGCTCGTCGGTATCAACTCCAACTACGGTGACGTCGCCACCATCTCCAACACCTGCGGCTCCAGTGTCTCCAAGGTCTGCCAGGAGTACAAGGGCGTCAACAAGGGCTCTGGCGAGAGCAGCAAGGTCAGCACCACTGCCAACTGCAAGGGCCAGACTTCTCTGTCCGCCTGCTAAGCGGCTTGACCATCGGTTCCTGGTCGATCTTTCTGCATCATACTTGAGCGTGGAGTCTTGGGGAGCTTATCCCTCCAGCGTGTATTTACTTCTGCGCCGTGGTTTGTTGGCTGATGCCTCTCTGACCGGGTGCCTTCCATGTACATAGTAGCTTCGCCGATAGGCCCGAACATAACAGCTGAATTGTTTTCAATCGACTCCATATGCTGTGAAGATAGTAGACTTCCAACTTGCTCAGCCAAAATTACATGTGCTTCGAGACAGGGGTCGGCGACCGAGGTGAAGTCCCCGGTTCCACTGGCTTACTCAACAGCAAAACATTAGATACTCCCTGAAAGGTCGAACTTGTACACGTCTTTTGACGGAGGTTTTTGCCCGGCTGTAGATCGAAGATGTGTGGGTTTAAAATGTGTTTATCAGACGGGTGGCTCCCCATTGCCCACAATTCGACCCATTGGTCGACGTCAAGTGGGAACCGACGATGCGGACGCTGCCGCGGCGTCAGTGACGATACATTTACGCAACTTTGCGTCACTCAAATTACAGTGAGTTCAATTTGATAACACATCGAGATTATCGAGACTGTTTTAAAAAGCCTTTACAACGATAGTTCCAGGAAATCCTTCACATTACATCTATCACATTCGACCAAACTTCCACTCAGCGATCAAACTTCCCGCCCCCAAATCGTTACAGTCAACTCTGTTTACATAAATCCTTCGAGCTATCATAATGCCTCTATACAACAACTCTCAAGCCGACACTCACAGTATGTATTGGTAGACTACCTACGCATCCCAGTACTAACTGTAAAGCAGAGGACCCCTCAAGCAAGCATGAAGCCAAGGAGATGATTACTGTTCGGTATGTATCAAGTATTGCGAGTCGGCTATTGATTCTGGAGGGCGCGCTTTCCAGAAGACGCCTAGACTTATTTGAAGAGGAGGAATGGAAGTGGTTATCGTGCATTCGTGTTGTTGCTGGATTGTATGGTTGAGATAGATGGTAAAAGCTAGAAGTTGTGTCTGGAATAAATAGGCAATCCAAAGATTTCGCTCGGGGTGACTCTGAACAATTCCAGTTGTTCTCTCTGGGGATCCCAACTCTTGTCCCTTTGTAGTACAACAACAACAGCTACCCTTTATTGACACAATGAATAATAGCAACGCTGCCAGGCTTCCTTCGACGTTCTTGATTATGTTACAAAACTTTCGTGAGAATAAGGCGCCAGGTCTTTCATCATAACAAGCGCTTTCTATTTACAGTCCGCTGTCGTTGTTCTCTTCCAAAGCCATAGTCCAACTATTCCAAAGCATAATGACGTTAAGTTTCTCGACACGCAATTCTTCAAAGTTGTTGCAGACCAAACAAAGCATATGAGATCGGTTCATGTTTTTGACGTATATGCAACATGCACTCATCGCCTTTTTCGAAGTTGGCGAGGCATACCCAACAGATATGTGCTCCGCATCTGCAACTCATGTGGTTGCAGCCAGACCACTTCTCGATAGGCGCGTGGCATTTGGGGCAGTCCTTGACCCCAAGCTTTCGCTTGCACTTTCGCAGTTTCTTTTCGTCTCTTCTGGCAATCTTGTCTCGACGTTCCGCACAAGATATTGCGGGATGAGAGTTGTGGCATGAGGGGCATGTCGCTTTGCCGCAGCTCGGACATTCAAAAGATCTTGGGTTCTCAGTGGAACTGACTCGGTAGATGTATCCGCAATCTGCCGTAGGACAGTACCGGAGTTCCTCGGGATGCTTGTTGACATATGATTCGGCTGATGACGCGAGGAGTTGTTCGAACGCTACTGGTGAGAGATACTGTGCTAGTTCGTCAAGGCCGATAACGGATCTGCAAAGGCCATTATTGCCTATACAGGCCACCTTGAAGCCTCCAGAATTTGTATCTCCTGCGCGACAAAAGTTCTGGAAGCAGTCCAAGCAGTAGACATGACCGCACGTCGTCGTCAGAAACTGGTCAGGCTCGGTCCAGCACACTGAACATAGTCTCTCTATCACATCTCTGAAGGTCGACCTCTGAGAAATGATGTCTAAGGCTAGTTCGTAAGAGGAGACTGGTCCTGCAATATTAATCTGGGAAGGCGGCCAGACGGACTTATACCTTACAGCGCCTTGACCAAGGGCTTCACAGAGGGCCTTAAAACCTCCTCTGATGGCCCAATTGAAGGCATTTGCGTTGAGAGTAATAGGATGGACGGCCGTGAAATTGTTTTCGAAACTCAGGAAAAGAGCCTCGCTGGCTTTTTTGATATTTTCAGGCGGGCCGTATAGCTTGATCTCTTTGCTGACTGGGAGACAGTGAAATGCTACACCACAGTCCTTTGCAATCTGATCGAGGATCCGGTTTCGGAAGGCCTTATCGTCAAAATACGGACTCCAGACCGGGCTGTCGGTGTCCGCAGAGTAGGAAATGACCTTACCAGTAAATAGACCATTCAATGCTTGTCGTTTCCTCTCCAGAGCATCAAGATTGTCGCTTTCCAACGACAGTATGGTGTGTTCTTCCGTGTCGCAAAATGTTTGAAATTTGACCTGAGCATCTCTGTGGTCATGACGGTTCGTGACCTCGTCGATAAGACTTTGGAAGACTCGGGTCGAAAGCTTGTAGCTCGTGGAGTGAATTTGCTTCACACTGAGTAGCCCAGACGAATTAAAAGGGAGAGGGGTTCTGTCAAAGGTCTGAGCTGCTCGCTTGGCGTCGTCTGCTCTTTCAAACCAAGCCACTGATTCCAATATACGATCTTCGTCGTCTGACCCGAGAGAAAGCCGTGTTTCCATCTCGCCGACGGCTGCCAGCATAGCTTCCACCATTGCAAGCTCGTTTTTTTCGCATGCAAAGTCAGATCCGTCGCGGTCCTTTGGCCAAGAGCACTTAATTTTCCGACTGGTCACAACGTGGAAGTCCTCTTTTTCCGAAATCGGATTTATCTCTTCGGTGACAACTTTGATCCCCGAAAACACGCCGTATGCCTTCTTCTTCTCAAAGTTCGCGCGCAAAAGCTCCGCAAACCCAGGGACTCGGCCGTTGACAACAGCGTACTTGAGCCCCGAGTCTTGGGATCTCAGTTTGATGGACGTGAGAGGGACATGGAAGCCCCTTTGTTCTAACAGCAATTGAACTGCCGTCGTACTGCATGGTCCCACAATGTTGAGAATGACAGCGGTCGAGTTATCAGGTAGAGTAACATCACAGACCGATGCCCCGGGGCCAAATGTGAAGGTTGCTCCGAGCAACTGTCGTGTGCGCGGATCGGTTTCGGTGGACAGCTGCGCGATTGAGTGAGCTTTTGCGATAGTCTGATGCAACCGAAATGTAGTGTGATACTCACAGTGTCCTCTTCTGGGTCCCCATGGGGAAGGCGGCATTCACTTCCCCTGCGACAACGCGCCTTCGTAGGCCGAACACGTGCGAATTGGTCCGACGGCACGTCAACGTGTGGGATATTGCACTGCTCCCCAACGCGACAGAACCCTCTCGAGAAAAACGTGCAGAGGTTCATGGCAGTCTTCTTGAACAGGCTCTTGTCATGACTGAACTCGCAGTCATCACCTTTGGCGCATCGCCCCCAACGACAATCCCGGCATAGTTGACCGTTCTCCAGAGACGATTCATTTGGAGACAAGGTGTTATTCCCACGAGGGGTGTCGTACGTGTGTACCATGTCTCTGACTCGAGACAAAAGGAGTTTGAACATGCTGAGTACAGCAATTACCTGAACAGAGGTGGATAGGCTGAGAATAACAACAGAGCCTTTCCCCTCTGCAACCCTGAGTGCTGGACCAAAAACGCGGCACGTTACCTGGAAAACATACAGGGCTTGAAAACAAGAGGCACGTGAGGCGGAGGTGCGATATTTTTAAAAAGCTAGACGTCACAGCCGCGTTTCATTGGTCTTCTATATAGGAACCTCTTGGGCTTTTATCCTCCGGGTTGCTTGGCCATCATTGATTTGCACCTTGCGCCGTTAGATTCTTCACCAACAATTGGTCTGATTAAAGCGCCAAGAAGCTACACTCAAGGCTCAGATCAGAGTTCGAAGTTGGACGGGCTGCGATCGTGCCAGACCTGTAACATCCCACGGTTTTGCATGTCTGACGAAGGCTTAGTATGCAATATTTACATGCAACTTCACGCAAAGGAATTACATGGTCAAGAGGGAAGTTCAAAGGTTCGTCATTGGAGCGATGGCGTCAAAAATCAATATGAGGAATACGAAATGCGACTCGAGCCCACACAAGATGACAGCCGAGATCGCGGGGAGGGAAGGATGGAGGTGCGCGCAAATAAACAACTACAACCTCAACCACAACAACCAAAGCTGGACAACGCCGCGGATAACTACCACCTTACTACAACAATGACGATTCTGACGGGAAGCAATCGACTCCTGACGATGCCACAGAGCGTCCGGCCGCCGCAATCGAGAGCTACGTAGGCCAGGGCTCTGGTAGTCTCTCACACCCATCCCCCCTCTAACAAGGCTTTTTCTTTTTTTCACTTCGGGCTTTACTTACTTTCTTTTCATGTTTTTTTCTTTTCGGCCAAACAATACAAACCACAGCCGCCACAGCCTAACAAACGTCCCCCAACCTATGCAATATGATATGATGATGCTTGTCAATGTGTGTAGATGTGGGTAGATATGTGTTATGTACCCATTATGTGATACACCCCACTGGATAACCGGCGCCCTTCCTTCCTGCCGTCCTCTCTATCGTCCTCCCTGTCCCCCTCTCCTGTCCCCCTCTCCTGTCCCCCTCGCATCTACCACCAGCTTTGGCCGACGGGAAGATCCTGAGTGGTCGGTTGTTGTTGTTGTTGTAGTTGTTGCTCGACGCGCTCCTCCATATGTCCCTCATCCCTATCCCTTCCGTCATCTTGTGCGGGCTCGAGATCTTTTTCGTCGGTGGGGAGTTGGAGTTCTGCAAGCTCGTTCTCAATTCGCTCATCTTCAGGCAGGATGGGATCGCCGTTGTCGTCGAAGGCAATATATCCCTCGCCGACGGTGCCGTGATCCTTTACCATATGGTTGTAGGCTGCAAGGGCGGTGGTGTATGTTTTCATGCATGACCAACAGATGAAAGTACCGCATCCTGGGCACTCAACCTTGTTACAACCCTCATATCTGACGATCGGAGTTGAGCATCCGGGGCAATCTCGGGCCTCAAGGTCTTTTTTGGCCTGTTCGAGATCTGTGTCTATCATCGACTCGCAGGGAGTGTCGTTGTCATGTCGATGGCCGCACGTGGTGCAGAGACGCACCAGACAATCCGGGCATGTCTTTGGTGTGCCCATGGAGTCTTCGGTCTTAGTTGTTGGCTGGTATACTTGTCGACACCCTGGGGTGGGGCAGTGGCGTACAAGACTAGGGTTGCGTGCCACGAAGGCGTTGGCGGCCAGGTCGAGAAAATCCTCAAAGAGTGCGGGAGGTAGTTTGTTGGCGAGACACTCGAGGTCGATTGGCTGGCTGCATAACTCTCCGTTGTCGTTCTGCTCGGTGCAGCGGAGAGGCCCCTTCTTGTGGTTGGCTCTGTATGTCTCGAGCAGGCACTCGGCGCAGAAGATTGATCGATGTCCGCAAGATGGCAGAACGGGCCGTTTGAGGACGTCAAAGCAGGCCATGCAAGTACGTTCTGACTGGATCTCGGGAGCGCGAATGGTAGTGGTGTCGAGGAGGGTGCTTTGCTTAATGAGCTCCTCAAGCTGTCTCTTCATGTTGGTCACAGCCAGCCTGTTGTAGCCGGTAACGGTGATGTTGGCCATGGTCTCTGATCGCTGGACCTCGGTGGTCACTCTGTCGCGGAGGGCGAGGACATGAAGTTCGTTGAATTTCTTAGAGATCGTACTCATCTGGTCGTAGGGTACTCCAATACGGGCCTCGAAGGCCTGAGCACAACGGAAGTACTCCGAATGTTGGTGCGCGAGGTTTTTGACTGCCATCGCGGCTTGGTCGCTGTTCTCGAGGGTGATCTTGACGGTAAGGTGCAAGTCATGCTCTTCTGGGCGAGTGTAATGAGACACTTTCCCGAACGTCTGCAGGTGGCTGAGAAGCTCCCGATATTGGTTTGCGACGTCTTTTACTCCATAATTGTCCCAACTAATCTTGACCGTGCTGGCGCAGCCAGTCCAAATAAGGGTCTTGTTGGTAGCGTCTGTGAGCTCGAAACCGGTAACCTCTCCGCCGGCTGTGATGGTCATGTCTACGCCTAACTTGTGGCGGACGACGGAGCCGTTGGCGGGGATGATGGAGGTACGGTTGGCGATCATGGTGGTAGAAGACATGATGCGAGCTGATATGGTGTAGTGGTAAAGGGACCGGACGATGATAATGCCGGACTATAGTTACTGACGCTGAACGACTTAGGAGCCGAACGGTAGTGATAGCGAACGACTAAGGAGCCGAACGATAGTTAAGGTGAACGACTGAGGAGCCGAACGATAGTAAAGTTGAACGACTAAGGAGCCGAACAAAATATAGTTGGAGGATGTAATAAAGTGGAGTAATCAGAGTGAAGAGTAAAGTAGTGAGTGGCGAGATGAACAGCGATTTGTGAAATAGCGACGTGAAGAAGTAAGACGAGAGTACGATTCAACGAAGTGAGACACGGAAGGAAAGAAAGAAAGCCCGGGACGAGGGAGCGAGGCACGCATTTTAAAGGGATTCTGAAGGCTCGCCGCAACCTCTCTCCTCCTCACCTTTCAGACCCATCCGTATACCATTACGAAGCATGAAGAGTCCATATATGATACACCACCTTGCGTGTGAAGTCAAACATCTATGCAGAGTTGCAATTGAAGCCCGTAGTTGAAGTCAAAGCGAGGAGGATTGGTCATGTTGCAGAGTTCTCAAGTCGAAGAGGTGGGACATTGTGCCACTTGGCAGACTTGAGAGCTCCCGAAACTTCATGCCAGGTGGCAAGGTCAGTAACGCCATCATACAAAGTTGCAAAGTCTCTGAAAAGGTGTGGTTGTGGACGGTTTGACAAGAAAGCGGAAGCACGGAAGTGGTCTCTCTACCACTTGATAGAACAGGATTTAAGACAGCACTGCAAAGAGCTGGGACTTTCAAGAGATGCAACAGAGGCACACTGAAGGAGTTGAGTAGACGCTGAAAGGCCCATTCGCAAAACAAACTGGACTACGGATCAGATGCTATTCTCACTTACTGAACAGCTGGGCAGAGTTGTCAACTCATGGGGATTAGCTTTGCTTCAATTTCTCAGGGGCCGTCCAGGGGTCGTAAACTGTATCCCACAATGTGGCTGAAGGCCATCTACTAGACTGCCAGGTTGGTCATTTACTCCCAAATCCAGAGATATCCAACGCCCGAAAATTCTGGCTAACCTGGTTTGGTAGTACTTTGTCAGGAACCGCTCACGGTCCGTTCAGGAGCCGTAAACTGTATTCCACAATGTGGCCAGGCACCATCTGCAGCGGACATTGACGGACTTGTATCTCAGGGGCACATTTGTCTCCGGATCAGGTACGGAAAACTTTTTCTTGGTGGCGGCGAGGTGACCTTTCTCCAGCCATCTACAGCCATGGAGGTAGACCAGAAGGGGCTTGTAGTCGAAATTTTCGCAACCCTAATCCGAAGAAATTCCGGCCGTCGCCAGTCCTCAAGGTTCCTGAAAAGAGGTCTTCAGCGCACAGATCATATTAACTGCTCCTGTATCATGGGGATGCTGATATGACAGAATCTTGGTTAAGTTACCAGAACCACGCAGGTTGGCTAGTCATCTGCGGTAACGCCCTCTCGTCTCGCACCTCGCAGTGAATGCCGCAACTCGTCATACCCCTGAAGGTGGCGGCGGCACTGAGTTGGGGGCTGGTGTTTGAGTTGTGATTGGGCGAGGTCTGGTATGAGCTGGTTGTGCAAAGAACGGAATGAAATTTACGAACAAGCAGGCTATGGGGAGGAAGAAACTCGTCCCGTCTCGAAAAGGGGGAAGTCCCTATCAACACTGAATCATGGCCCAACCGTTGATTGCCAATATGTCACAGTAACTCAGTCGTTGTCAAGACTTCCGTTTCCATGGCGTGATGGCTGACGACTTCAGACTCTACGGTACAACCTTTCGTCATGGCGAGCAACCTCGGCTCAGCCTCGAATTCACCCACGGGACCCAGCAGTTATTTTGAGATGTATTGGTCTAAATGCACTATGCTACCGAGATATCCCAAACCGAACCGGTCATAAAATCAAAACAAATGCAGGTATCATCAATAAACGCCAGAAACTCACATCGCTCTTTTGTGTTTTCTCATTACCCATCAGAGAGAAAAGGACCCTCCTTTTAACCCACCACGTGGGGAACGCCCCTCTTCCACTTGAGCTTCTTGCCGTGCTTGCTCTCGTGGTGCCTCGACACGTTGTCCCTGCGCCCGCGGTGGTCGCAGCCGGGGTGCGGACACTCGCGGATCTCGGAGCGCACGTTGGCGGTCTGCGCGACCTCGGGGTGCCGCGCCTGCAGGTGCCGCTCGAGGTCGCGGACCTGGGCGAACTTGTGCTCCGTGTGGCGCTCGGCGCGGCAAATGGTGCAGACGAGCGACTTGCGGTGGACGCGCTGGTGCTGCTTGAGCTGGGCCTCCTTGCGGAAGGTCTTTGTGCAGTTGTCGGTGGTGCAGCGGTAGGGGTGGTCGGCGGCGTCCGGAGAGGTCGGGGAGGTGGTGCTCGTGGGGAGCGGGGAGGCGGTGGTGGAGGAGAGGGGCCAGACGGGCATGGAGCTGGAGTCTTGGAGGAAGTCCATGTCGTCGGGGATGTAGTCGAGAGACTGCTCGAAGGGGGACGTGTTTGCGCTGCCGAAGTAGGAGACGGAGAGCTGGTCGCCCGAGAGGTAGTCCGACGACGTCGAGAGGTCTGGGAGGGGGTCGTTGAAGGAGAAGAGGCTCTGCTCGACGTCGTACTGGACGGTAGGGTCACTGATGATGTCCTCCGGGGAGCTGGTGTCCGTGGGGTAGGGGTAGTTCATGGTGAAGTCGCTGGGGGCGAGCATCTCCTCGTTGATGTAGGTGGCCCAGGCCATCTCGTCCGGCGAATCGTAGAGCTCGGAGAGAGGCGAGCCTTGTGTGAACATGTTCTCCATTGTGTCGTGGGGTGCAGCGCATCCGGGCTGGGCCCCGTAGGGCCAGCCGGTGGAAGTCACTGCCATGGTGGTAGTGAGGAGGGGGTCAATCTCAGTGTGGGTAGTGTTATCGCCTTCTAGTCTGCCAACTCTTGTGGAAGTTGCAGCAGACATTTCGATCAACTTCGTGGGCGAAGCTGAAGGTTGCTGGTCAAAGTGGTTGTAGCTGTGGTCGTAGATGGTGGTGGACTCGGCAATATGCTGAGCGTAGCGGTTTACAAATGGCGTTGGTTGTGTGTGAGCGATGTGGGATCTGGAGTCATCAAGTTTAGATGTCCGCTCGAGAAGTTTTACGACGTACTCAGGTCCTTGGCCAACCTAGGGGCGAGCGTTAGTCGCATGTCACAGGGAGAAAAGTAAGTCGAGTCGAAGCCTTACCTGCGCGAATAACCGGCGTCATCTTGACCATATTAGACAGCAACCGACAGGTTCTTCATGATGCCGATGACTTCCTGGCGCCGAGGCGTGATATGGAAGTCTTGGCAAGCAATGGCTGCGCAAGCTGCGCGGGGATGATCATATCCCAAGCCAAATGTCTCCTGCTTGTGATCTTCGCGACCCTGAATCATGGCACCTTTTCCGCCGGCGCGGAAAGGGTCCACGTTTGCGATGTCGCTTGTCGCGACGTCACATCTTGCAGCGTCTTCCGCTCGTCGAAACATCGACAAGTAGCTGACGCTGATGTCTGGGTTGCAGCACGACATCCGCCGGTACCGACGTGTCGTTGCATGTGCAGGCAACTGAGACTGGTAGGTGTGTTAGCGCCTACGTTTCGTAGAGCGTTGATGAATTCTCTAAATTGTTAGCCTACCTTCTGCATCATATTCGGAAGCGATCCCAAGATTGGAAGCATGTTGGAGTCGACGGGCGATGTCCATGAGGGTGCAGTATGGCATCCCCCGTCGTCGGAGTAGTCGTTCTCGGTGATCGTAGAGCAATCCATTTCGTCGCATCCGTCCGAAGCACAACCAATGTGCAGAGACAGTCGCGTCAAATCGGATCGCTCGTCAATCTCGAGAGCGCAAGTCCAGGGCGGTTCAGGCACGAGTCGGCCAGGATCGCCATCGTGATCATATTGGTCCAGACGGTCGTTGACCGGTGGATCATGGTGCAGGGCCATCTTGGCGGCGGGCGAAGCGGCTTCTACAACCAGCGCATTGGTATTGAGGCGGAGGGGGTCAAGAAAGCTTGAAAAGGGTTGTATCGATGATCCGAATCGATGTCAAGCTTGCGTGCAATAGTAAGATGAAGGCGATGTTTGAAGATAGGTAGAGTAAGTATAAGTCGGATGAGGAAAGAAAGAAGGTCAGATTCGAGATGCGCGAGGGATGCCTGGGGATTTGAACAACCCAGTGACTCAGGCAGAAGCTTTCCTACTGGCTGGATGGGCGCTGCCTGTGCCGTTTTCCTGGGGGCGCAGCGATTTGGCCTCAGTGGCCCGTGCGCTGTCCGCAGTGGGATGGTCTACCTGTTGGATGGATTAAATGTTAGGTCACTGTTGATTCGGAGACGGTTTCTCAGCCAATAGTTGAGCCACTGTATCGATTCAAACGGCTGAATACTAATACTTATATCAAATACTGAGTTATTTCTTTGTTCTATCCCATCTATACCACTTCCCACTCTATCGTGAGCACTTCGACATCTGTAGACCATCTTGAGTTCCAACATATAAGTAGACATACAAGCACCCTCCGCAAGCCAGGGCTGAACGGTAGGCGGATTCCTGCGGGGAGAGGCACTATTGGCTGGTGAAGCTGACATGCCCCCACTTGGTTGCAGGAAAAAGATACAAAGTGACTTGAGGCCGCCGCGGCTTCCCCATCGTGTTTCCCTCCATCGCGCCATTGCGCATGCCTCGTTGTCGAGTTTTCCTTGAAAAGATGATGCAACTCCTCGAGGGACGAGCAATTGAAGCTCAATTATTGGCCGCCCTACGTTGAGTCAGTCGGCGGGGTTCGAGTCTCTGCCCCTCCATTGCCGTTGAAAGAGCTCGATATATGGTGGTCTTTCGCCGAGAGACGCAAATCATCGTCATATCCGTCTGTTCTTGACAGAAGACCTTCAATGGGCAGGCTGAAGCTGCCCCAGATAGCTTCCCCGAACACGATATGTTGGCTCCCGAGTTGAGCACGTCTATTCTTGCATTTCGATGTCGCAGACTCAGCACTGATCGCGGTAACTGGGGCGTCGACGGCTCACCTACGCTGACACCAACTACCCCAGTACGAGGATGGCCAACGAGTTGCGCGCAATACGACAGGCTGCCAAGTCACCACCGTCGGTCAATAGGAATCGTAGTGCAAGGTGTCTCCAAAAACATTCACCCTGGAATGATCCCACCCGATCGCCAACATCGACATGACGACCTCCATCCCTCGAGAATCAAAAATAACACACCGGCCTGAAAATATCGTAAGAGAGGGCAAAAAGTTGCGCCGAGGGGGAATCGAACCCCCGGCTCCCCGACGCTGCTGGATGGCAACGGAGAATTTTACCACTAAACCATCGGCGCAGATGGCAGCTGACTCAGCTGATAGGAAGCACGCCTAATTTACGGATTATGACCGAAGGGAGTGACGAGAGCATTCCTACCGCGACTGAGCGAGCGAACGATGACGATGCCAACATTCAAAGACGAGATAAGATCAAGTCCGCTACCGAGTGTGCCTCCTATAATCAGTCTGCAACTGTTGCTAGCCGTGCGGAGCAGCTGGACGTCAGCGTGGAACTGGAAATGCTCACGAGACGGAATGATAATGGAGTACAATTGCTGGAGGGGGCAGCAAGACTCTTATATCCGGAAAGTGTAAAGCCGCGGAAGTTTCATGGAGGTGAGGTTGAAATAAGAGCCGGCCTGCGGGGTCCAAACAAGTAAACTCTGGACGTCGCACGTTCCCCTTCTCCTTGGACCTTGCCACATTATCATGCTGGTGGAGACATGCTTCGGGGCTGTTCTGGGTGTTCTCGGCGCGGCGGCAAGGTCCCCACTTTCCTCCGCGTGGTGTCTGGGGCGAGGGGCCGAGTTGGGTTTTTCTCCAGGCCGGTCGCTGCTTTGCAGAGATTTTCGTGCCATGTTCATCACAGGGATGGAGCGGGCGATGAGGCGGTCGAAAGATGGTATGGCATCTGTAAGATTAAATTGGTGTACGTCTGTAAGGTATGGACGCTTCCAGGGCATGATTTCATCCTCCGCGGTTTGTTTATGCTCCCTGCAACCTACTGTGGCGTCCGTCTTCAAGATGTCAAGCCTCGTCGGTCCTTAAATCCGTTCCCCGGGCCAAATCTATTGCACTCCATGAACGGTTATCAACCCTAACCGGCGAAATTGTTATCCATGAAAGAGAGGACAGCAGCCAGAGCAACACAATTCCTCCCGCATTCCAACCCCCTTCCTCAAACTCCCATCTTTCCCCCATCCAATCCAAACATGCCATCATCTCCCCAGCAGCAGCAGCAACCCCCAATTCGGGTGCTGCGTGAGTTTGAGCAAGATACTTGCATCCGCGCTAGCGCCGCCTTACGCCGCCGCCCCGCCCCGCCCCATCTGATTCGCCGCGCCAACCACACTCACCCGCCACGAACCTCTCTCCGACCTCAAGCCCATCCATGTAAGCTCAACGCAGCTGCCAACATCCCGTTGGTCGTTAAGCTTAGTCGCGGAGCTCGTCGCTAGCAGCAAATAAGAAAAACTTGCTCAATTGGCGGCTGAGATTGGCTCACCTTCCCGTTACAGCGTCTCTCCCAGTGAAGCAGGCATGCGAGCCCGGTCTAGACGTGTTGCCGAACCCAGCAGAGATGGCACGCTGCCATAGGTCTGCTCTTTCGTTTCGTTGTGGCGTTCTTTCCTGCGCAGGTTTCTCGCAGCTGGCCAGCCCGACTTCTTGTCTGCCAACCACATCCCAAAGGGCAGCAACAGCTCCCATCCTTGCCGTGCCTACCTTACCTTTCCCAATGGGAAGGATAAGCTAAAACATTTTAGAGCGAAATCTGCATGCTCGCTCCTCTGCGGGGGTTACAACACATGCAAACAAGCAGCTAGGTAATGTTGGAAGGGTATATATAACCGCGAGTGCCTCTGCCTCTCGGTGTGGCATCGCACACTCTCGAATCCCCAGTCTTGGCAAGATCTTGTCCCATCAACCGACCCGCTGAACAAACTTAACCTTCACCATCCCCACACGCAGATCAGCAGGACCCAAAAACAAAAAATGGCCCCCAAGACCCTCCTCCTCGCCCTCGGTGCCGCAAACCTGGCCGCCGCGCACTTCGGCCTCGCCTACCCCTCCTGGAGAGCCGACACCCTCAAGGGCACGAACGAGACTGGATATTCGCAGTGGTTGTACCCATGTACGTTTCCTCACCCAGCTCCAACCCACTCCCCCCTCTCCTCCCATTCCTTTCCTTCCATCAAAACGCGCTTCCTTCGTATCCCGCAGTCCTAACACATCCCAAAGGCGCCGGCGTCCCCTACGGCACCGGCAACGTCACTGACTGGCCCCTCGACGGCGGCTCCCTCGAGCTCGACCTGCACCACGACTGGACCTACGTCTTCATCAACCTCGGCATCGAGGCCGACGGCAACGTGACCACGCACAACATCACGCTGACCCCGCAGTTCTGGAACGCCACCGGCAGCGGCGTGCTCTGCGTCGAGAAGCTCAACCTCACGACGCCCGCGAAGGAGGGGCAGAAGGGGAGTATCCAGGTGGTGACGGTGGGCGACGCCGGGGCTGGCCTTTACAACGTGAGCTATCCTCTGTTTTCCACATTTCCCCTGGGTTCTGGTGCTCTTGGAACTGGAGAAATGGGAGGGGGGGAGCTTAAGCTGACGATGGGAAATAGTGCGCCGACATCCGCTTCACGGCTAACGCGACCACGCTCCCCTTGGACCAGTGCAAGACGGAGGGCGTGGAGGTGTACACCGTCAAGGAGCAGAGCGCCAACGGCACCGTCGAGGAGGGCAGCGGCAGCGGGAACAGCAGCGGCAACTCGACCTCCGGCGGCGGCGGCAGCAGTGGCGCAGCGGGACGTAGTTCTCACGCGGTTGCGCTGACGTCCATCGTCGGTCTGAGCATGGCCTTCGTGTTTGGGATGAGTTTGTAAGGATGTGATGCGACGGGTAGGGGGACAGATTGTGACGTGAAGGGGGGACATCACGAGAGAGCATGAGAAATGTGTTGTGTTGTGTTATATGCGTGGGCGTGTGCGTGACGACCCTTTCTAATGTACATGAGTTGTATGCCTTGATACCAGCCCCTCCATCCATCCGCCCACCGTGGATGAAAATAAAAACAAGGAGGAAATATCCTAATGATGCAATATGCTGGTTGTATATGGTATATGAGATGTGCGCAACAGTGTATGATGCAGAAAAATGCAAGTCTGGTTCACGTCAACGACGACAAGACCATGTAAAGACAACAACGACTTACTCGATGCAAAAACCAACAAAGAAATGAAAACAAATGCCCAACATCAGTGGTATCTCTCGCAAAACATCCATCTCGTCAAACAAAAAAACACAGGTATTAAATCCAATGCAAAACCAAACCTCACATCATCACCTCTTGACAGCGCTCTGCTCCACAAGGAACAGCTCCCTCATCACGCGCGCCATCGTAATCCGCTGGCTCGGCAGCGGGATCAACATATCACTCACCAGCCTCTCCAGCCTGTCGCGCGGGTACAGCTTCTCCCTCGCCTGCGCGACCTCGCTCAGCCAGATGTACATCATATCCACCGCCGCGCACGGCGGCCGCGTGCCCATCGGCGGCGGCGCCATCGTGCGGTTCACGTCCGCGATCATCCAGTACAGCGGGCGCCCGCCCATCTGCGCGCCGCCGGCGCCCTTGCGGCTGCGCGCGTCCGGGAACGGGATCTTGCCCAGCACGTACAGCATCGTCACCCCCAGCGCCCACACGTCCGACGGCGGCCCGCGGAGTTTCTTGCCGATGAACTCGGGCGGGATGTAGTACGGCGTGCCGCCCGTGGTCACCGGCCCCGAGGTGTGCGTGGAGAGGCCAAAGTCGCAGAGGACGGCGCCGCGGGAGGGCGAGTAGAGGATGTTGGCGGGCTTGATGTCGTTGTGCACGAGGGACTTGCTGTGCAGGTAGTGCAGCGCGCCGGCGATGTCGCGCAGGATGGCGAAGGCGTCGGCGCGGGTGCCGGTGAAGGAGTGATCCAGATGATTGCGCCAGACGCCCTTGGCGGCGAGGTCTTTCGCGTCGACGTGCTCCATGTAGAGGGAGAGGTACCGCGCGTCGCCGCCGTAGAGCTTGACGATGGACTCGTGGCGCAGGTCGTCCTGGGACTGGTACTCGCGCAGCCACATGTCGGCCTGGCGGATGACGTTGCGCTCGTTGTTGTCTTGCGGTTTGGCGGTGGGGTTGGCCGCGGAAGGGGCGGAGCGGGTCTTGAGGACCTTGACGGTGACGATGCCGTCGGGCACGTTGGAGTGCTCGGCGGTGAAGACGGAGGAGAGCGCCGTCGAGGCGATCTGGTCGCGCTTGGTGACGGTGTACTCGTCGATCTCGCAGCCGCCGGGGATGGCGACGGTCTCGCGGGACTGCATGTCGAGCAGGGCGTGGCCGTTGGCGGGGACGAGCGCGCTGCTTGTGCCGGTGGTTGTTGTGGTTTTAGCTTCCGTGGGGAGGGGGAAGACGAGGGGTTTCGCGGCCGGGCGGAGGAACATGATGACGCCGTCTTCTTCGTCGGCGGTGCGCGGCTTCTTCTCGGTGCGCGCGGGGTCGGCGCCGGCGTCGAGGGTGAAGGAGCGCTTGCCGGAGGCGTTGAGGGCGTCTGAGCCGGAGCCGGAATCTGGCTCCGATCTGAGGTCAGAGTCTTGTCTGAAGAACGCCGGGCGCTTCGCCAGCACTCTAAAGTCCAGGACCGACGTCTCGCGCACGTTGATGCGCCATGTGCCCGGCGAGAGCGCCTTTGGCGTCCCGGGGTTGACCGTCCACCCGCAGCTCGAGGGGCCGTCGGATATCCTGGTCAGCGAGATGGGCACTTCCGAGCGGTTCAGCAGGATCTGGTTGTCGCTCGCGGGGTCGTAGTACAGCTCGCACCAAAGCGGCGGGCGGGGCGTGTTGTCATCATCCAGACGTTCCGGCGGGATGCGCACGGAGAACTTGATGTCCTTGGAGGTCTGGGTGACGGCGAGGACCTTGTGCTGCGGCTCCTGCTCGGAGGCGACCTCGGCGCGCAGGGCGAGCCATTGGCAGTTGTAGTTGCCCGGGCTGACGGAGCGGCTGCGGGTGAGGGGCCTCACGAGGATGCGGATGCCCTGCTTGTGGTGGTGCTCCTCGACGCGGAGCTGGTCGAGCGGGACGGCGTCGGGCTGCGGCAGGTCGAGGGGCTCATCGACGCGGATGCTGCCCAGGCGCCGGTCGATCTCGGTCTGGGAGAAGGGTTCCGTCTTTTCCTCCGAGGGCTCCTCCGAGCCAAGGGCCCGGCGGCGGTCGCCCATGAGAGACGGGGGAGAGGGGAGGGGTGGGTGGTGATTGGGAGGAGGACGACGATGGCGGCGGAGGCTCTAGCCGTCGTCGTGGTCCATGCGTTGCGCGCGGATGGCGGGATGCGGTTACAATAGACTCGGAGGGGACTCACTCAGTCGCACACGGACTGTGGACGGGTTGGAGCGAGGGGAGTTTGCCTGCGTGCGTGTGTGCAGTGGCGGCAAAGGCAAGCAAGGTAAGGTGGGTTAGGTAGTGTAGGAATGGCCGGGATGGGATTGGATTGAGAGTGAGTAAGATGTGGTCTGTCCGGGGATAGTCGGCCAGGCAGACGGGCTGAGGCTTGGTAAGGCGGTTGCGCAAGCAGGGTGAGCGTTGTGAGATTTGATGTCGTCTTCGTCTTCTTCTGTTGCGGAGAACTGGGATCAGACCGTGGGTTCCGTGGCGCTTTCGTTGGGTCTGAGAGGAGTTGCGATGATGCGGGAGGATGAATGAGGAAAGGGAAAAGAAAAAAGGCGAGGGGAGTAAAAGAGAGAGACAGTGGATTTGAGGCACAAATGCAGGAACAGCACGGAATTAAGAGCCGCCAGGGCACAGCCAACAATGAGGGCGCGAGGAGAGGCAGGTCGGCGGAGAGCAGCAGAGACTGGACGTCAGATGAACAGATGGACAGATGAGCCCAAAGTCAACCACCGGGAAACCAGCGACAAGTCAGTGACTGACTGACTGACTGATGGACTGAGTGATGGGTGGGATTGGGGCAGACAGTAGACTGGGGGGATGAACGGGAACGGTGTGTGCAACGGGGACGGAACGGGGAGGGACCTTGGGACCTTATGGAGGGCCTGCTGATGGAGTCTCAGCCTCAAGTAGTTTTAATCGGCCGATACGCAGCAGGTACAGAGTAGAGCAGAGAGTGACTGACGGAGAGTCCTGACCAGCAGAGAGCTACTAACCGATGGGCACGGTGAGATTGTGGTGGGTTGCGCAAGTCAGTAGGATGGCACAGCAGTCTTGAATGTTTCTGTTTCGTCTCCCGATGGCCGGGGAACAAGAGACAGATATGCTCTGTGTAGAGAGTGTGTTCGGTGCTCAGAATGAGATCTGGCACAGATGTGTTGAGAGAGAAAAGCTGCAGCTCTCAGTGCAGTTGTGGAAGAAAAAGAGTCATCGAACCCTGTGGAAGAACAGACACGGGTGCCTGGCCTTGGGTACTTTCTTGGAGAGAGGGGGGAAAGGACGGATGCCAACTGGATGAAATGGGCTGAACTGCTGCAGGATGGTTAGAGGGGAATAGCGTCTGTTGCTCTCATTCGAGATCTCGCAGTGCGCTTCAGCCCTGGTCGATGGGTCAAGTACCCTGATGTGCATCTTCCGTGTGGAGTGACTTTGGCATGGGCAGAGCGACATGACTTCGGGGCGTCAGATAGGCAAAATGGCAGCTGTGCTGACGGTGCCCACCCACAATCAGCGCCTCTCCAACGGCCTCACGGATGGAGATGAGAGGGCTCCAACTCTGAGATCAGAGAGCATGCTAATACGGCGTAAGCACTGGCAGCCGGGACGAGGGATAGTTGGTCTGCAGGTCTGCAGTGCCGGACGGTTCCCTGGCAGTTGACCAGAGCCTGACACAGGTTCGATATGGAGGCAAAGTCACTTGACTTTGGTGTCTTTCGTTTCTTCACGGGTCGGCATCCGTGTGGGAAGAGGTGGAAACACAGAGACAACGGGCCGTCGTGACTGGGACAGCCGTGAAGGAGAGTTGTCTTTATGAAGAGAGTGTCTGTCTGTCGGAGGATTCAACGGTGGTATCAATCAGGCTGGGCGGGTGTGTGAGATCTAGGCGAAGACAATGACGAACAGTTGAACTGCGATGAATCCAGATGAGCGTTGGATGAGCGTCGATGAGTGAGAATGAGCCAACGGCCAGCATTGCCAGCCTGGGTGTGCTAAAAGAGTCATGCGGCATGATTGGCTCGTCTGGCGAGAATGATGACTAAGCATCCTTCCATCCTTCCTTCCGGTCGATGTCTTTCCTTCCTCTTTCCCTTTCTTTCTTCGTCTTCAGGCCCTGTTCAATGCCAATTCGGGCTGCGCTTCAGGCTCTCTCAGCCTGCAGCCGGCGACTTCCACCGCTGGAAAAGTCCGAAAAGCCTGGCCTGGCCGGGCAGTCACCCATCACCAGTCAGTCACCTCACCCGTTCCTGCCTGCTCCCAATGGAAAAAAAGTCGTCTCGTGGCTTCGATGGGTGGAGACACTTTGACACTTGCAGCCAATAGCGCAGCCTCCCATTGGTTGTTGGTCAAACGCCATGCCACCCTGCATACCGCCCCCCTCCTCCCATTGGTTCATCGTTAGATACCCGCAAGTCTGACTGGGCCCCATTGGCTCGCTAAGGTGGCGGAGCCTGAGATTGCAGGGCTAAGCTGCACCATTGTGGCTCTCGTGTCCCGATTCTGGGAGGCGCGACAGGGGTGCCTGCGCCTGTGTAGAGCCCCCCGCTAGCCCCAACATGGCGCTAGCGCTGCCTGGCCCTGCCCGTTTCCGTCATTTCTGCATTCCTCTCCGGCTGCACGTGACTTTTTCGCGATGTTTTGAGTCGGCCTGATGTTCGTCCGACTCTGGCTTCACCACATTGCGTCCCGGCACCCCCCCGACCAACTCATTCCCGCACTCCTCGGTGTCTCCACGCACTGAAACTGTCCATTGTCATCACCATCGAGCCCAGTCAAATCCAGCACAACCTGCGCCTGCGCTCCTCGACCCAAATCGACACTCTCCCGATAAACCGCCAAAATGATTCCCATCACCCGTACTCTCATCTAGATGCCTCTCATGTCGTCCGAAAAAGCCCACAATAAACAAAGTACACCAAACCGAAGCCCACGGCCTCCCCCCGACTCTTCACCCCATCACCCTCCGCCCTCCTAACCACCTCTGCATCAACCCCCCGACTCCGACTCGCCCTCTCTACGCGAATCGATCTTGATCTCCTTCCGCCATTACGCCACAGTAACATGGACGAACCGTGTCAATCATGGCCTTTCTGGAAGTTTGGGATGAAGAGAGATGACCTCTCCACCAAGCTGCAAGACCAATACAACACCATCCCCTCTAGCATCCAGGACCCCGACGCCTTCCACCACGATGTCTACGAAATCTCCCGCCTCGCCGATACCGCCGACGAATTCCACCGTCTCATGCGCGATCGCAAGGAACAGCGCCTGAAGGAGCTCAACGCGTCGCTTGACCTCGCTGCAGTCGAGATCATCGCCAACCCCAAGCTCGTCGGCACCGCTCAGTGGTCCCACGCCCTGCAGCTCTTTCGCTCGCGCTCCCTCGACTCCCTCGTCCGCCTCTTCTCCAGCTACCTCCCCAACGACTACCCCACCCATCAGGGCTACTACTCGGCCTCGTCTACCGGCTCTTCGTTCAGCGACCGGTGCAGCGTCCGCACGGCGAGCACGAACCTGAGCAGCCTCGACGAGGACGGCGGTCCTACCTTCTTTCACGACGATGACGACAAAAAGCCTGTTATGACGCATGAACACTTGTCTATTTCCACCTCCATCTCGTCTTCTGCTATTACTACGGAGCTCCCTCCCTCCCCTCGCTCCATGACCATGCTGTCCGAAACCTCTGCATCCTCCCCCATCGACATCGACCACGATGAATACGTCCTCCACAACCTCACTCCCGCGCGAACATTATCGTTCTCAGGATCAGAGTCCGGCAGATTCGCAGGAAGGGTCCTGCAGTGTCTCGACGACGACGAGGAAGATACCTCCCAGTCCGAAGACCCCGACTCCCTGACGACGTCGGTCTCCGATCTCGAGAACCGTTCGACGCGCGAGTCCACCGTGGAGGAGGAGCAACAACCCGACTACCATTACTACCCGGAACACGCGGTCGACGACGAAGACGACTGCGACGATGAGTTCCCCACCACCCAATTACCCTTCGACGTCTTCGACGACGACGTGATGGAGTCCTCAGAGACCCCGACGCCGAAGCCGGAGACGTCCTCCATGCCACCCGCGGCGTCTTACCTCGACAGCAAAACATACTCTTCGCTTCGCTCGATACCCACATCTTCTTTTCGCAGTTCCTCACCAAAGATACCCCACCACCGCCGTCGTGACGCCAGCCCGGCAAAGACCAGCAGCAGTAGTAGCAGCACCATGATGAGTAGCAGGCGGAGTCCTGAAGAGGCGTCGAGCCGCATCCAGAAGCCGCAGCCCGACGCGATGCGCGGGGCGCGGGCCTTGGCGGCAAAAGGGCGCAGGAGAGGTCTGGACTGAGAGAGTCATATCAAGTGCAGGGCGGCCTGCAGCGGCGTCGCTGTATATATATGCCCTTCACCAAGTGTACATACCCACACTGTATCATGAGCTCGTAAATTTCCGTTTTCCGTTTTTTACATGACTTCGTCTCCTGGCCTTGCTTCGGTATAAACTGATCATATGCGCAGCGCACAACTAACATGACTGTTTCGCATTTCTTTCGTTTTAGGGTGACCTAGGTATTCATATTAATATTACCAGCACAGCATCGCCCAGCCGATGCCGCACCGTATCCCGCGATCCGTTTGCGACGTCGCGTGCGCGCAACGTGCTATCCGTGACGGCGGGTTCGGGACGTTCGGGGCGACTGACCGTGTCAGGTGAGTTTGGTGGCTCAGCGTGTGGGTTATGTTTGTACCTCTGCCTTGGTTTGGTGGTGTCGAGTGACCTGCCCGTGAGGCTCGTGAGGCTAGTGTCTTAAGGAAGGGGTATGACGTCAGAAGAGGAAAGAGGGATTAGTACCTTTGAGTGGTTAAGGGGAGATACAGTTTGGGATGTGGTTTGGTAGTGGAGGTTGCTATTTTTGGACGTTTAGGGCTGAAGGTGAGGTTGTTGTGAGTTCGCGATGTTTGGTGCCAAGTGGTGGTGATGTTAAGTCGATGTGTGCGATATCCATACTTCGCCGTTGAATATGACGAGGCTATGATAGATCAAACAAGTCTTTTCAATACTCGAGTGAAGCGCAATCTTCTGAGTATACTGTTTGGAGAGGGGGGTGAGGTTGTCGCGACGTCACGACGCCGCCTCGGTAGGTGTACGCGATTCTCAAGTCGGTGTGTACGATGAATTTCCTTGTACATTATAATGAATGAGACGGTGAATACAAGATAGCCGCTATTTTAAATTTGAACCATGAGCGAAAGGCATTTTCCCTGCATGTTTTGTCGCAGTGATCTTCACAGTGGTCTTCGCCAGTCAACAAGCCGTTGATAGCCACCGGCAGTACATGCGTTCCTCAATCACGCTTCCTCCTATCGGCTGAGAACCACGTCATACGCAGTCTGGAAGCCCAGCCTTCCTTCTTTCTGTCACGCCTTCCCTCCTGCTTTCCTTCCTCAAGGTCTGGGATTAAAGGCTTTCGCTGGACGTTGATGGTGAGCGGAAGATCGTGATAAAAGCTGGGTTTGGGCGTCTCACATGCTCCATCCATCTCAAGACGAACACCACACTGAAGGCCACAAGTGCAGTCGGAATCGCTATTATAACCGGCCAGTGCCAATGTGGGTTCGATGCTAAAGCGTCAATGTTCATGCCGAAGACACTCTGATGATACCATTAGTGGATCATGTTATCGAAGAACAAGGGAGGAACAACTGTCTTACCGCAACGAACATGAGCGGTAGGAAGATAAACTATCAAGCGAATTATCAGCACGAGGAAGAGAAGTTAGGCGGAAGGCTTACCGTAATCCAGCTGAGGCGCTTCATGCTCATATTGTTTGATCTTGACAACTGAGCTTCTGCAATTGAAGTGAGGTTGAACTCCTTCTCGTGTTTAGTCTAGGCTCGTCAAAGAGTGGAGAAGGAGTTTTACAGACCAGCTGAATGAGACTCTGAGACATCTCTTTCATTGCCCTGATTTCTACCTCATGAAAGGTCTGTAACTTTTCCACTTCCGCACTAAATGCATTCACGTCTGACTCTTCTGAATCTTGGGTGTCCTCGGAAACTGTTCGTTCGGTTGCCATTTCATGAGGTGTGATCGATTTCCAAAGATGTTGTCGAAATTCCTTTAACTCGGAAAGTTGCTTCCTACAGGTTTGCTCAATTTCATCCCAAAGTAGGGAATCTTTTAACAAGGCCTGAATAAGGTCGCTATTCAACCCCAGCGCCTTAAGTAAAGCCATTCGCTGCAACAAGTTAGTGTACTGCCGCTCATCTGCCAAGACTTTACATGCCATTTTTGATAAGTGGCTTTGTGCCGATTTAAACGTTTCCTTCCACTCGTTTTGTAATTCCTCCATTAGTGGGACGAGAAGTGTAGACGCACGAGGCGGCACCTGTGCATATTCAGACGTGGTGAAGAAGACTTTGGGCTCCCAAAATGTCTCTGAATTGTTGGTTTTTTCGCTTTTCGTCATGATCCACAAGAGCCCGTGGGTCTTTAGGGTGTCTTGAATTTCCGGAATGGAGTAGAAATTGGAACCGAACATTGCTTTCGAAGAAGCCAGTGTGACGGAATTGGTGGTAAAACGACATTCAACAAAACCTTGACGTATTAGCACATTGAAGCTGCTGACACTTGGTACCTACAATGACCTGTGGAAAGCTGAGACAGACGGGGCTGTTCTGTCTATGGTCCAGGCATGGGCCCTCCATTTTGGTAAGAGAGGATCATCTCGCCTTTCCCACAAACAACAACGATACCCACTATGTCTGTGCAACTTTAGGGGTGTTCCATTCGCAAGAAAGCTGCGGGAAAATGTCAGCAACAGAGCATCATTCAGTGCATTCAAAGAAAACGTACAATATTCGCTTGGATTCGTTGAACATAAAGTTTTGGCTTCCTTTGGACATCAAGCTGTCATAGCTAGTCATGTGCCAGAGAGGCTGCGACGAAGGTCTTCTGTCGATGCCTTTCTGATTGCTGGAACAGGGTCGAAACACAACTCGAGATTGACGTCGCCTCCGCCAAAACAATTTCTCCACTCAGACGTTTTTATCGAAGCCAGAAAGGCCGTACTTTTTGGGAGAAGGAGGTTTGCAATTTCATGCTGTCGTTCGCGGACAGCAATTTGAAGGGGATAAAAGCCATTATCGTCCTGTCTGTCTGCACGAGCACCCTCGGCGAGAAGCCTCATCACAATCTCCTTCGTACCATGCATCGATGCAGTATGAAGGGCAGTTCCGTAGTAGCCCCCTTCTGCATTGACGTCTGCCCCTTGACTAAGGACCCATGCCACAACGTTTGTACTTCCTCCTATGATAGCAGCTTGAAGTGCATTTTCCGAATGGCTTTTCTGAGCAGCAACCACTAGAGCCATCTTATACTGGCGCGACAAGTCAGCCTCTCCCTCTTTGTCGAGGAGCTCCATTGCTCTCTCGCTTATCCCCATCAATACACTTCAGTGGAGTCTTCCTTGGGTATCTTCTTTATAACCGAGGCTTGTGTGATCTTCCGAGGACCGGAAAGAAGAGCGAGCCATTGAGTTGACTTGGAAGAAGACTTACCCGGGAGGATTCAACGGATGTTAAATGGAGGGATTGACGCCGGCGAGATGACTATGTTTCCTTCTTTAATCATCGCGATGTACGACAAATATCGGACATCTAGCCTAAATGCGTCCGAGATGTTCTAGGTTATGGGGAAATCTCCTTTATCGATAACTACTGAAGAGTGTCCTGCTCTCAACCGGCAGCTACCAATTGAGTTGTTGTTGGTACATGAGTTTTTTACCAGGAGGGGGGGAAGCATGAGAGCATTTAAAAAAGGAAAACAAAAAGGGCAGGCTGTGGTTGATATGCAAAGTATTTTTGTTCTGTGTGTCCTGAATGGTCTCGGCCGGGCATTTAGTGGAGCAGAGACATCGGACACGTCACCTGGCACATCACACAAGCAAAAGATCTGTAAAGTCCAGCCCCCATGTTGTCTGTTGCTCTGATCAAATGACAGGTCACAAAACTTGTCCAGGGTACTTGCCGATTCAACCATAAAGCAGCACCAAAAATGCCACTTTCACTGGTTATTATGACCAATGAATGCGCCGTACAGACCTTAAGCCTCGGCTGAATCTGACACGCGTGCCTTCCTGTAAATCATGGAATGTATATGTGGCCTGCTGCAGTGTATCCCCGAGATCATCTAGCTCAGCCATGTAAACGGACTGCCTGCATAGCCTTCCAAGATCTGTAGGTGAATAGCCTTGCGCAAAGAGAAAATCCAGCTGTGTGGCAAGCACGTCGAAGACGGTTAATTGCCTTGTCTGGAATCGGCTCTGATCACAACTCTTTGGCAACTTCCTGTTGCTATCCTCGCTATTCTCTTAGTTTTTGTTGCCGTCGCTACATGGATTCCGGGCTTCCCGTAAAACTCGGAACAGTGTATGGCGTAACTCATCCCGTCTCTTTAGTGGAAAAATACCATTGGCTGGCTTTTTCTCCTCACATTTAACTCTAAAAATCCCTGGCGGCCGAGAAGTCCGATGAACACGATCTGCAAATAAACTTTGCCTGGGAAGTGGGATACCGCTGTTGCGCTCTACATAATTTGCGGTTTACCCGTTCCAGGCTCCGGTCGCATCTTGCAGCGCGACTGATTTGGTAGCTTAATTGGCTCAGTCGCTTTTCAAAACTCCCTTGCGCTGCGGGAAGAAAAGGCTGCGATTTCAGCAAAATTTGTCCTCCAAGACACACAGCTGGACTAGTCCGTCCCACGAGGACTTTTTTGGCTGCTTCGGTGTATTTTGTAACTTATCTGCCGGCCGGCCGCTTTTCTCTGCCTCCGAGGCCGTGTGTCACCGGCCATCCCTCTGGCATCCGACTGATGTCTTCGGGCTTGAGTCCGTGAGTCTGGACGGCTGCGGTGTTTCGATGAGCCTGGCCAATTATATCATTATCTTCGGGATGTAGCTTGGGTGACCCGGATATCTGGGAATTTGCATGGATCTGCAGTATTCAGATGCCTATTTCCGGGATGTCTGCCTCGACCCGTTTGACTGTGAAGTGGGATGATAGTTGGTGACGTATTTTGGACGACGCGAGAACGAACGAAACAAGCCAGCCTTGAACTTACAGAAAACTGAAGCTGATATCTTGCGGAAACACGACGAAATGAAGACATCTACGCAAAACCTGGTAACGCTGCCTTGGCCATACAAAGAATAGAATCACACCGAATTAGTGATCAGCTCGTCAACAAATTCGATAGTAACATGAAAGCGACTATTTACGTCACGCGTGAGATAGCACCGGTTAAAATATCGCTGGCGAGAAGGTGACAGGGAGGTAGGGACAGCAACCAAAAGGCGTGAGATGGTACCCTTGTGGTTGCCAGGTACACCCGATGAACGTCCCGAATTGCTCTCCTGATACGCTCACCTGCATAGTCGATCTCCCGCCGTCGTAGATATCCATTTCATAGGAAGAAGATTGGCGCTTTCATACACTCCCACTTAGTTTAAGATCTATTTACCTCGTGGGTTTGAGTAGACAACCTTCCTCGGACAACAAGACGGAGTCTTGAAGTATTTGTCACTGTGGAAGCAAGCCGAAAGGGTGAGGCACACTCACAAGATGGCGAGAGATCTGCGAGTTTTGGTTGTGCCTCAACGTCAACATCCCACAGGCGAAGACAGAGAAGCGGGAGGATTCACAAACGGTCCTCGGCCACCGATGCTCATCCAGGACATTCCCGAGGCAATTATCTGCCTGAGAGGGGTCAAAGACACGGCCTCGGGCTGAAGGCAATCTTTTTGGACATTGTCGTCTCTGTTTGGGAGTTTTAGCCAGCAGATCTGTGCAAACAGTAGAGTGAAGGGCCGGCAATCACGGACTTCTCAACTCCGCACCACGCGGCAATCCCGTCGGCTATCACTCCTCATTTGATAATATGCTTCGGGGACCTTTTCAGCTGAACTAATCCTGACTACGAAAACGTTATAACATTAAGAATCAGCCAGCCCGTCTTTCAGTGTCTCTATCGTCTAGTCTCAGAATGAAGGAAAGCTCGTCGGAGGACCGCCGCCAAGAAAGTGCTCATGATGACTGTTTTGGGACATGTTGCCAAAATTAAATTAACTAGAGAAGTTGTGGCAACTTGATTTTCCGCACAATTTCATGATTTGTCGTGCCGTTCCTGAGAAAACATGCTTTCCCAGACTACGGCACGTGTTCGGAGATTATTAATATTTCCCGATGCCGCGGGCCGCCGACAGAATAGAAACCCCTTTCTACTCTATTCTGACCCTCGTTCTGCATCGGTAAAAGTGGTGTGCTGTTTGAAGGCTATGCAAAGCATATGCGCCATCAAGTTTGACGCAAGCTCATAAGGTAATGACAGAAATGCAGGTTTGAGGTAGACATCACTGTTCAAGGTACGGTTGCATGGCCGGAGTCTCGGCAGGGCAATCTTATCCTAGATGTACTGACGACGATCGCTTTCCAGGGCATACGGGCCTTTGCCCCGGGGAAAAGCAAGGTTTGTGTCTTATCACACACCATGGGCGGTGTTCAACCTCAAGATTTAGCGTGTGGGAAGAGGCAGGGGTAAAATTAGATTAGCTTCAACTATCGATAACGACTCCGAAGCCGCCTTGGTAACTCAAATTGATCGGCTCCGACTTGAGGGCCTGTGGGCATTTTGAGAATACCAGTATTCGCCATAGTGGAGCATGGTATTCAATTTTACACGGACAGAAACAAACGAGCGGGTGACTCCGGCACGAGAGTTTTGTTTCAGCCGAAGGTTGGACGTTCATTTGGCGACGGGGCTGGGCTGGCACCAGCTCAGTCCAGTCTTGTAATGACAGGACAAAATCCTGGTGTTAATTCCTCGAATACTGGCGGGAATAGACACTGCGTGTGACGGGACTTTTGAGTTTGACCTCACCGCGTGTGCCGTATGGCGGTAAGCAGACCGCGCGTAGGGCACACCGGGGACCGAGCCCACCTCTAGCAGCGTTTCGGGGGATTTCTAGCATGATGATTGACATCAATATCCCCCCTTCTACCAAACCAAGCTCTGCCCCTTGTCTGGAAAAGCGATTGCTTCGCACGGATCCCATACGAAGGCAAGATGTCGCCAAAGGAATGCACGAAGTCATTCGTGGTCCCTAAAACAACGCCAGTATGCAAATAGGCACGCCGAAAGCCTGCTTACACTTAGCTAGGATGCCCATTTTGAAGCAGCTTTCTCTAATAGTTCTTCAGCCGCTTTCACCGTCACGCTTCTCTGCTAGCGAGTACATTACCGAGAGACGGCCGGTCCCCAACGGCCAATAATACAACAGTTCAAACGGCGACTTGCGATGATTACACCGGTAAGGCACCTCCCCGATTGGGTCAACAGAACTGACATCCTTTTCTTGGCGATGTAATGGTACGAATGCTAGTGGTTGATGTAGTTTGGGCTCGGGTCTTCTGAGTCTTCAGACGAAAGCACATGTAGAGATGGTGGGTTACCAGTAGCCTTAACGCACAACCCCTACATACGTTAAACTATAATCTTACGCTGCCAGTCTATTAGGGCACGGGCTGGGCGAAGCTTGTGCAGCCTCGTGGTTACCGAATACGGCCGACTGTTCCTTGTACATGGTACTGATCTGGCTAGTTGACCATTTTCTTGCTTGTTGAACCCAGTAACGGCTTGATACAATGACTTCGCTCTCGCAGATAGACTTCGCCTTGAAATTGAGAGCCATTACGGGGAGGTTAACTGTAATACGAGTATAAATGCTCCATATCTAGCTTGCTGTCTACGCCAAGCAGCCAGGTCATGCGTGTGGCCCTCAAAGCCAAGACATTTGAAAACAATTCCAACGTGCTATTAAGAAGCAATCTCACACCATATTCAGCATGGAATATTACTCGGCAGCTGGGCCTAACGCCCCTGGACAGTCCAAGCTATTTCTCAACCCTGCCGGCATCAATCCACCGGCAGACAGAGCCAACCACACAAGTCTCTGGCGAAGGACCGACGTTGGCAATATATACAGAAACACGGAGTATATCACGGCTCCAGTCACCCCGCCTCTTCTAGAGCATTGTGGGCTCACCGGCGAAAAGATTGCATCTCTCCAAAAACCAGTCGAGGTTTTGGACATGTGTTGCGGAGCTGGAGTAGTTTCCGCGCACATCCAAGCGATGATCAAGGAACAAGGAAGAGAGAAAGACGGCGTTGTGAGACTAACTTGCTCTGACTCAAGCGAGGCTCAACTTCAATACGTCAGAGAGAGGATCAAGGTGGATGGCTGGGTCGATGCCAAAACCGTTCATGCGGACATTGCAGTAAGTGGAGGTGCATAATGCTTCAGCCTCTTCTCAACTACTTGTACACGTGCACTTTACCCGGGCGGAGCTCGGAACTGAAACTGCCAATAGTGTCTTCCCTTTCCGTCCAACAGTTTCGACTACATTGTCGTCGGAATGGCACTGATGGTCGTCGCTGATCCGTACACCGGGCTCTCTGGTGAGACTCGATGAAGACGTCACAGCATGTCAACGCACTAACGGCCCTTTTCAGAATTACAACGCGTTCTTAAGCCTGGTGGCCGAATCGCTACATCTACCTGGGCATACGAGGGCTGGGTCCCTGCCACTCGCGAAGCGGTCGCAGACCTCAGGCTGCCTGGCCAGAAGCCCGTGCCATGGCCTCAGGAGTCCCACCAGCTCACCCGGATCTGGTCGCCGGGTGCATGGGAGGACGAGTACTTTACATGCGCCATGTACAATGCGGCCGGCTTCGTCGATGCTGAAGCCAAGACCGTTACGAAGAATATTACGTTTGAGACCCCAGAGCAGTTCTGCGCCGTGTTGCAGGGCCTTGAGTTGGGTGTCACGGAGAGGTACTGGTCCAAGGAGCAGAAGGAAAAGTTGCGACCGAAGTTAACTGCGACCATCATTGAGTATCTCAACAAGAAGTACGGGGGAAAGCCGTTCGAGACCGAGAGGACTGCTGTGTTTGCCAGTGCGACCAAGCCTTTGGAATGAAGTCGGGCTTAGTTCCCGCTTCACAGGATGACTGCTAGCGAAAGGTGCTCGATACACAAGGATATGATATGGCCGTGGAATAAATTCCTGTTCGTCCGGTGTGAATTGGACTGTTAGCCTCGCGCGAGTGAATGAATCTGCCAAACGTCCGATGGACTTTATGACAGATAATGCGATGAAGATGTTTGACATGTAGTCAAAATAGACGGCATAGGTGAAACGTAGTTCGCTTAGTGCTGTGAATGAGCCACTAGATGAACAACGTAACCATGTCCTTGAAGTATGCTTAATTTCAGTTGAGGGACGTGAGGTCTTGAGATGAACAATCGATGCTCTGAAGGAAGCTGGACCAAGGTGGAGGAGTGCGAGAACCTCGCATCGGCATACCTCCGAGACCAAAGCACCATCCCAAGGCGGCCTTCGGAGACTCAACGCCATCCTGATAGCGTAGACAGCTCTCCCAATTCCTCATGCAGTCACTTTCGCCGGCATGGGTTACGGTTACGTTATTTCTTTCAGGTATCCGATTATTCCGACCTCGATCAAACATTGCCGTAAGTAGTGACTGACCAGACCAAGCCTGAGCAGCTCTGATCCGGAAGAGTCCGAGCCAACACATGCATTCCGGAGAACTCCAGCATATAACGAGGTCACGCACCCAACCCCGGATTGGGAATGTAATAGCGCTACCTGACGCCATAAAGGTCCTCGTGAATAGCGGTTGTTGGTGGACAAGCTGATGCTAGCTAAGAGGCGATTTTGCTTCGATGCTCTACTCGTTCTTGAACGTACGGATACAGAGACCAAGACTCGAAGATACCGGACGCTGTAGCCGATGGCCAAGTATCTCGGCGTTCATAAGTCTTGACATCTACCTCAATTAGGCCATTTAATGTGCAATCTGCATATCAATCGCAGTAGTTTTGCTTCCGGCGTGTGGTTCAATGCTTTGAGAACCCTATCGATAGCGTCCACTCATTCGAAGCCCAGCGTAAACCAAACTCCATACAACGCCCGCTATCTTAGGTTTGACAAGTCGTTTCTGAACCGAGTCCCGTGTTCAAAATTCCTTAGAGGGCCCCGTAAGTGCAAATAAGATCATGTAATTTCTACCCTTGCTCGGGTTTACCCCGAGATTGCAGTCGAACCTTTCCCCACGGCGTCGGCTTTGATAGTGGGACTTGAGCCAGCCCCGGAGCCAACCCGGAGTGAACCCCATGCGGGGTAGCTTGAAGTTACCACTGAATCTGCGGAGTGACGGGGGAGATGCCCACCTGAAGACCGCGCGGAAGTCGGGGTAATGGGGTAGCGCGTTGTTAGTTTGCGGAGATTCATGAATCAGGGGTTTTCATCCTTGTCTGGAAGAAGGACTCTGTCGAGTGCTAGAGACTTGTATAAGAAACCAGACTTCCTCAATGGGCTATGAAAAGCACGTTCCCGAGGACGAACACTATCCTTTCACTCTTGTTCGTGCAAACAACCACAGCCATGGATCCAGAAAAGGTTGCTGAGACCCAAGTCGACGGGACTGTTGACATGATCGAAACCAAGGAGGCTCATGGCCAAAATCGCCTGGCTCCTGCACAACTCATGTCCAAGGAAGAGTTCGAAGCAGCTGAAAAGAAGCTCAAGAAGAAGCTGGATCTCAGGTTGCTTGCCTGTGTGTGGTTGATCTTCGTCCTTAACTACCTGGATCGTGTAAGTTGGTCTTCTTGTCTTCCTGCAACTTACCTCGGACACCCCAAACAACCACCTTGGTCGGGTGAACATAGAGACACTTTCGAGGCTAACTGGATGTTTCAATGCTGTAGAACAATATCGCCGCCGCCAAAGTCGCCGGCATGGCCGAAACCCTCCACCTCTCAGCTAACCAATACGCAACTGCCGTTGCCATCCTCTTCGTCGGCTACGTTCTCATGCAAATCCCATCGAACGTATTCTTGGCCAATCTCCGACCCTCAATCTACCTGCCGGCATGCATGGCAATGTGGGGTCTCTTGTCGACATTGACTGGAATTGCACATAACGCGGCCGGTCTCTATGCGCTGCGATTCTTCCTCGGATTCGCCGAGGCTGCGTTCTACCGTAAGTCTAATACTCCAGATTTCCCATGATGTGCAGAAGTTTTGCTGACGAGTATGGTAATATGCAGCCGGCGCTCTCTTCCTTATCTCCTCCTGGTACCGCCGCTCCGAAATGGGCCTCCGCAGTGCCATTCTCTTCTCAGCAACACAACTCGGCAGTGCATTTAGTGGCCTCATTGGAGCAGGTATCAAGGACGGTCTTGAGGGTGCTCGTGGGCTCGAGTCATGGCGTTGGCTCTTCCTCATCGAGGGCTCCATCACCATCTTCGTGGCGCTCTGCTCCATCTTCATACTCC
The DNA here is from genome assembly GCF_026319265.1 of Colletotrichum chrysophilum. Classification (NCBI taxonomy): domain Eukaryota; kingdom Fungi; phylum Ascomycota; class Sordariomycetes; order Glomerellales; family Glomerellaceae; genus Colletotrichum; species Colletotrichum chrysophilum. Next base: position 148,897 of record NW_026517318.1, on the reverse strand, counting down.
CAGACTGGCCGTCCACAACCCGCTGGCTATCCCCCACCGAGCGCGCTGTTGCCGAGTGGCGCTTGATCCAGGACGCAGGCCAAGTCGACGAGGATGAGGAGGCGTGGAGTAACGGCTTCAAGCTCGCCTTCAAGGACTGGAGAGTGTACATCTTTGCGGCCATGTTCTTCTGCCTGCAAGTTGCTGCTGCCACATCCAACTTCTTCCCGTCTGTGGTGCAGACGCTGGGGTACAATCGCGTTGTTACTTTGTTGCTGACCGCGCCGCCATGCATCCTCGGGCTGATCATCTCTGTCGTGAACAATTGGTCTGCCGACCGGCTGAACAACTCGTCATTTCACGTCATGTGGCCGCTTGCTCTGGCAATCATAGGGTTCGTTGTGGCTGCATCGACACTCCGGGTCGGGCCGCGGTACTTCGCCATGATGCTCATGGTAGGAGGCGGCCATGGAGCGAATGCTGTTGTGCTTGCTTGGGCGCAGAAGACAATGTTGAGACCTAGGATCAAACGAGCGGCAGCTGTGGCTTTTGTGAATGCGTTTGGAAACATTTCGCAGGTAAGATACTTCCCTTATGAGTTTTGGGATTGATGAGTTAACGTTTTATAATAGGTGTGGACATCATATTTGTACCCAGATACGGACAAGCCACGCTACGTGTTGGCCATGTCGGTCAACTCTGCATTTGCTCTCGGCACAATCATCTTGGCTCTGGCAATGCGCATCATTCTTCAGCGCGCCAACAAGAAGCTTGACTCAGGTGCCGATGTTGCCGAGGTTATGAAGGGAGAGTCGCAAGCCCAGGTGGTTGGTATTTCCGAGGAAGATCGTGAGGCGAACAGGGCGCGCTTCCGATACGTTACATAGAAAGTTGGTTTGCATGAATATAAGTCTTAACTATCTATATTCAACTCTCCGCCAGTTGACTTAATAGGCATGCTGTTCAACTCCTATCTACTTTTTATTCTGATCCACGTTCAGTCACATTGACGTTGTTTCCTGACAAAACCAGGGTGGTCAATGTTTGTGCTGAATCGCACCAACGTCTTATCCGCGAGTGATTCTAATCCTTTGAGTTGTAGAAGTGGCGTTGTCTCAGTCATAACTCCCTGTATTTCGCCTTGTCCTGCTTGTCGAATATCGTAAAAGAGCAGCGGCAAAATAGATGATTTCCAGATCGGCTGCTTGGCTCTATCTTGCCAGGTCTGTACGCACGTCACTACCAGGAGGGATGCGGTGAGGAATAACAGAACAGCAGGGTAGATGAGCCACAACCAATCGGCGTGAATGCATACCGCCGTTATCCAGGCAGATCCTTCGACCCATGAGATCTCGCCGTCTTCCGGGTGGATGTTCCTGCGCACGCGATTGCTAATAGCTGTCGCCATTGCACCGTGTGAGTTGGAGAAAGACTTGAGTGTCAAGCGTCCGTTATCGAGCAAATAATCGAGCCACCATCTCCCACCGCAGCTCATTCGTATTTGTTCTTTTGTGCGGCCGTGGCCCATAAATCCTCCTTCAGTCGTGTCCGGGATATTATTTATGCTCACAGAGCAGTTACCAGCAAGGGTTTCTTCGATGTATGCCTGCAAACTGTATATCATCGGAGCGAACATAGTTCGTAGGCATTCCTTCGGTGCTTCAAATCTGTTTCCTTCGGTTTTTTTCAAACCACCTTTTATCCATGCAGTCCATTCGCCTTCTCTCGGAGCTTGGCTGATATTGGAATGGTCGTACCAGCCGCTTTTGACCAGACAAGGTTCTATCATAGTACTGAAACCCCAAAATCCAGTCTTTTCCTCTACCATTGTAGGGTCCAAATTTGAGCTTGAGACTTCAGACACGAGGGTTTCCTTCAGGACGCCGTTGGTAACTACTGCACTATAACCTCGAACACAGGGGGCAAAAGTGCAGTTGATTGCCAATATATGAACGTCCTGATCAATGCGGCCGTATCCGGCCCCGAATGCTTTTTTTTGACAAGTCTTTCCGTCTTGGCCAACGTGACTGATGTTGTTTTGAGGGCATTTCGAAGCTTGGAATGTAATGACAGAGGTTCTGGTACCCATTCCGTTCAAATCAGGCCGTGACATCATTCTAAAAATGGACTTGTTCTTTGGGGGCCATGTGAGATTGAAACCGCTTCTAGGGTTAAAGTAGTATGCAGTGGCGTTTCCCACTTCCGATGATTTCAAGTCAGGCGTTGCGTCACTGCATTGACTACAGACCCCGACTGACGTATGAGTGACCCCAGCAGCTGAGTCAAAAGTGCAATTCCCAGAAGGGCATTGAAAGAGATGCCCCAGAGAAGTCTCCTCTGGCTCGAAGAGCAGACCATTAAATGCAGTACCCTTCAAGTCTGAACTCAAACTATTATCTGCCTCGTGGTCAACCCACGAGACCCACGTCGTATATGATATCTTGGAAGCTTCGGACGTTGTCAGCTGGCAAGCGTATGGGGTTGCCGCTTGCTGCGAAAATGGACCGATCGCATATGAAGCAATAATAACGAAGGCACTCAAAAAGGCAATGGATCTGTGGCTTGGTCAATACTTTCCTAGACCATGAGTGGTACAACCTCCCAAGTGAAAATGGCAAGCGTGAGGAACTCATCTTACGGTTTCCATACCACGAACAAAATCTTGAGCGATGCCCAAGCTCCAGTACCAAGGTGATAGAAATGCTCCACATGCCGTGCAGGTCTAAAGGCCTGCATCCAAGACCACTTCGACTGACCGATCACTGGAAAAGGGGGCGTCATTAGTTTGCTTCATTTGTTTTGTAATTTCACTCGCCTTCGGCAACCACAAAAACCAGTGTGGCTTTGCAGACTGTGGAGAGAATTGCGATGAGAGTATTAATGTTGATGTTATATTCAAACTCCGGCTGGGCCTTCTCATGGTACACTCCTAATAGTGCGGCGATGGCTGCAAAAGCCGCGCAGGATATCAGAAGTGCCAGGAACTCGAAGCGCCATACCCAAAGAATTGCCATCTTGGTCGTGGATTTGTCAGTTTCAGCTTTCTTTTGTTTGAAACCGACGCTTTACTGGTTAGCAACGCTCCGATGATGGATCGGGATACGGACGAACTCTTGTGGGTCACTGTTTCCGTAAAGCCCGTCGCTGGCAATGCCGCAAGTCTCCTGTGGTCTGACACCTCCGGCAGCATACAGACTGCAACCGAGAAGGTTTGTTGTTGTTAAATGGTCGTCTGGCTGTATCATGCCTTCGGTGCTGGAGATTGTCCCGCCATTATCATGTCGTGAATCGCTTGTATCGTATGTGCTCATATGGCCTATGATGCTTCTTTCCTTGGAGATTCGGAGGCGAAAACCCTTGCCGTGTGTGAACTGAGAGGACGGTGAAGGGTATGCCAGGTTATGGTAACGATACGGAGTAATTTACTACAATGATCGTTCAGGCCTTGGAAGAAAGATTGTACGGAAATGGAAGTTCTAGGTCAATGCTTTTACGTCGCCGAAAGCTGACAAAATGACGAATTGGCGTCTTTATGCGTGAGACGGACGCTCGTACCGAGCCGTGCCAAGGAGTCCTTCGCCAAGGCACAGTCACGAAACATGGACTACTTAACCAAAAATGCTTCGAAATAGTAAGACAAAATTTGCATCCGGTGGAAAGCTGCCAAACAGAAAGAAAAAAACTCTCGAGCATTCTGAACATTGGGAATGCCGAGGCCAGTGGCTGAAGGTATCGAGCGACGCAGATGCAATCGGCAACGCCGAGTTTTGCAACACATGACTGGTGTCACTTTCAACTGACGGTATTTGGTATCGGTGTGTGGGGCTTGTGGTAAGGTATTTGCAATGAAGACCTGCTCGGATCATTGAGCTGGGCCACTCAAACTATTTACAAGAAATGAAGTATGTGCTTATCTATTAGACCTGAGCTTTGCGACAATTCATTTAATACCGATGACACAGGGTTCATTTGAAATCTTTCAGTAATCATAGTCATAGCAAAGCAGTCCACCCTGCACGTTCATCACTTCGCTGATGGTAACGTTGGGGAGAATATCTGCCATCCAGAGCGGGTAGTCCAAGGTGGCATTAGGCCAACCGCCAGTCGGTCCAGTCTGACCCAGAGCCTCGAGGTTGGTTGAGTTGAAAGCCTGGCCGGTCATATCAGAGAACCGGACCGGCGCGTTGGCCGTCTGCCACTGCCACCAAAGACGGTCGATATAGTTGTGATGTAGGAAGAAGGTCGGGTCGCCAGGGGAGTTGTGAATGTCGGCCATCTGGAGAACAAGATCGTGTTAGTTGCAAATCAGACAAGTGTGGAAATGATGGTGACTTACAATGCCGCCGACGGCTGTGTGTCCACCATAGTGAGGGGAAACGAATGCATTTCCAGCACAGACGTAGAAGTCTTCGTAGGACTCGAGAGCATGGCACTTGTTCACAACCTCGCTTGTGCACAGCTCTTGGGCAATATCCTGATACCACTCACGGCTCATGCAATAAGTCGTATCGGTAAGCGCAGGGCCCATTTGCTCGGTGTAATTGGCGAAAGCACCGTCAGTGACACACCACTCCAGAGATTCAACGCCGTTGCCTCCGAACCACTCTGAAGACCACATCTCGCTCGAGAAGAAGTCGCCAGTGTCCGCATCCTTGGCCTCATCCCACCACGGCATCGGGCCCTTGTAGCCACACTCATCGCGCATCATCATCTCGTACGCGTGCATGTAGTAACGGTGCCAAGGAAAGAACTGTCCAACGTCGTGAATAATGTCAGCGACGTAGATTCCGTTCGGGATGACGCCCTCCCATGACGGCGCCAGGTAACCGTCCAGCACGGTTGCATTCGTCAGCCAGCGGTGCAAGGCCTGAAGATCGGAGAAACGGTTCGTGACGCCTCCGAGATTGGTCTTGGCGGGCAGCTTCATCAAACAGTTTTGGGCATCAAGAAAGTCGTGTTTCTCGGTCGGATTCATGTTGCGCCATTCCTTTCGGGTGGTAAGCTTGTTTGCAGTGCAGGCACCGTCGAAGTGGCGAGTCGAAGGAGTGTTGTTGGCCAATGGCACGGCGTGGACAAGGCCAGCCAGAAGGGCCAGAGAGGAAGCGAGGGTGAATTGCATACTTTGCGGGAGTTGAAAAGGAGAAGCTGAAGGAGTGCGATTGCTACTGCGCTGCTGCGAAGAGAGAAACTACCACTTCATCGTAAGATGGAGGTTCTTTTATACGTCGTCTTAGATGCTTCCTTGGTGATAGCCTCTTCGATAGCCTCTTGTTTTTCATCCTTGTGCTTCGCTCTCGCCCCACTGCTGGATAGTCTATGCTACTATATAGGTTGTTTGAGGTTGTGGATTGCTGAAAGTAATCGCAGTAGACTCTGCAACTTTCACGATGGAAATTCTCCACAATGGTTGCAGTAAAGTTGCCGCTTCGGCACCGATTCATTCTCCGAGATGAGAGTGTTGGAAAAGCCCACAGTAATTGCAACAGGAAAGCCTGTCTGTTGGTGGGAGTTCCCGTCTTGAATCAGGGCAAGGTTCCATCCATCCCGCAGGGGCATCTTATCCTCCGAGATCGCAGGACTTTGCAGGCTCGCACCGACTAATTGCCTTACTTTGGCGCACATCTTCAAACATTCTTCTGAAAGAGCAGTGAATGAAGCTTGTAGACCATGACCTTGAGAGGCACATGATCGCAATGAACTGGGACTGCTACAAGCTCCAGCATAGAGACTGGCTCCATTGCATTAAACCTCACGCATCTAGCGGTACGGCTGTGGCAAACAAGCGAACCCGATGAAAGCAAACCTATATGTGTGCCATGACTTGCTTGATACTACGACATGCCCTGTGTATGACACTGCGACATTCAGCCGTGAAGTAGGGATTTCGGCTCCAGCAACAAGCACGTCGCGTATGTTGCGAGGTACATGCGGATGGTCGCGGTGATGGCGGCCGCTCGCCCTCCGACTTGGCCGACGTCGTTTTTATGCCCCACAGTCCCTGTCCAGTATTTGGAGCAGTGCCATTCCAATCTGACAAGGTGATAACAATCATATCAGCGACAACCTTTCCTTCGCCACGAAGGAATTTCTTTTTATTAGAAAAAGGGGCTGTACAGGCTTCACGAGTGACTGGCGGCTTAGAAATCGGTCACAATTCATCAGTAGCAGGTGTGCATTAAGCACGGCGTCAGGGTGTGAATGATGGCCAGTTAGAATTTGTCACTCACTCCTACCTTGGTGTTTAGTTTGGCAGGCGTCGCCTAGATGCCGGCAGATGCGCATTAAAGCCTGTTGCCTGCAGGGATTCTCCCAACTGTCGATCGGTCCACTAGTTCATCTGATGGTCTGGATCTAGAAGCATCTTACCAACCTTCATGTGCTCACAGAGCCGCTGAAGCCTCCCTTCTGAACGCGTATGGCTTTCTCCGTCGAGAGTCCGCCTCCTCTAATTCTAGCCATTCTGAGCTCCTTTCACTAATTGTTTCTTCTCCATTGTATCAAAGCCTGCAAGGCTGAGTGTCGTGGCCTCGCAAGCTGCTGACGTCCACGTTTGTCATGCTCACTGCCGAAAGCCTCCGTTAAAGCCTTGGCGACTCCTTGCTAAACCAACTCGAGAATTCTCTCCGTCTTCTCTTCGTCAATTTTGGCTCTTCTCGATCGGACCGCCCCCACGTACACGTGCGCATGAGAGACTGCGGGCGGCGCCTTACCGGAATCTCGATTAAGTGGGCGAGGTAGCACGCGTACTTTAATCAAAAAACCTCGTGGGGTTCTTTTCCGCTTGGAATTTTGAAGAATCCAAGGCCCAGTTCCCGAAGTTTTCCACATCCCGAGGGTGCATCCACTTCTGGCTTCTGTTCAGCCACTCGGCCGAGCCGGAAGAAGCCAAATCGGCGTTAAGGCGCTTGACCAGAACAACACAACGTTAGTACATGGTAGCAGAACTGCGCTGTTACCGATCTACCGGAGTGTCGGGCTTCGCCAAATTGAGGTGCAGTACTGAGGGTGGATTATCGCCTCAATCCAAGTGAAGCTCGACCGAGAAGGTGGACTCTTTACAAAGACTGAGACGACGCGGCCATCTACCATTCAGTCAGCCTCGCAGACCTGAGCTGGATTATTTCCAATGATAGAGAGAATGAGTGAGAGGCTCGAAGATTACGTACTTCGTATCCAATTGTGAAATAAAGCTCACCCAGGCGCGGATCTATTCTTCCCTGAGGGCCTTCGGGAGAGATATCAACTCATGTTGAAGTAATGTTCGCCAATGCAAAGAAGAAACATTGGTTAGGTTAGGTACACGCAATAAAAGAATATTTAATGCATTATCACATTGGGCCACCATCGTCGTCGAGTGCTTGCTGCAGAAACCAGTACACCTACAAGCGATAATACGCAGGCTGTTGGAAAACGCAGCTCACGTGGTTCCAAGTTAAAGCATCTTTAGAATAACTAAATTCTTAGCATATACTGACAGGAGACTTTAATACCGACAGTAAGCGTATAGTCTTGTCTCAGTCTCCTTCTACTTGCATCATGATTCGGGAACCAGAAGCTCCCGAGCACCGATATATCGGGTTGGTTGAAGAGCCGACAATCGCTACACGACGATTAAGGTCAATGAAACCCCAAATTAAATACTTCAGACACATCCCCTGATTCCCTGCCCCAACGAACAGCGCGGTATGTAGTTCTGTCAGCATGCGATCGGAGCTCACCGCGATTGACAGCTACGACCTTCAAGTTCCGAACTTGGATTTCACCTTGGGGACATATGGGGCTTGACAGCAATGCTGCTATAATTACTCACTGAGTAAGGGCATTGAATTTGAATATAGACTGATGATGTGAGAACGTCAAGGGAGAAAGCCACCTAGAGTCGAGCAAGAATCTTAACTGCTCATGAGGTGCGGCTGGATAGTGTGTGAGCCTGTGGCCAAGCCACATTGATCGAGTGAGAATAAAGCATTAGTCGGCATATCCGTGATTTATTTCCTAGATAGTAAACCGCTTCTGTAGAACTCGGATCATGCCCTGGTCAATCGCGGGGGCAATTGCCTGTTGAACTTCAATCGGGTTATTTTGCAGGGATAGCCGCAGATAGAGTTCTGCCCCACATTGTAAGTAATTATATGAGTCTATGCTCTCTAAATGCTGTAACTCGGTATTGAAGGTGGAATGAAAAGCTATTTAATTGTTCTGTCGCTGTCCACGTTGCGTATGTCGCGACAATCATTCTTTGCATCCCAGCGCCATCCCTAGCCTCACCCGGCTGTTAGCCGCATCGTTTCAAAATGTCTCACTCTATTCATTCATTCAGTAAAAAGAGTGCCTGTGTCCTCTTCTTGGTTTTTCTGCTCATTATTACATTCGCTTGCGCTTCTCCTGTAACGACAGGGGCCAAACTGTCTCTCAATGGATCGTTAACCAAGCGGGTCAAGACATCATTCCCTTCATTTCTCGAGGATTACAATGGCAGAATTGAGAAGGGAAAATGGCTCAAGGAACTTTTCCCGCTCACTAATGACCAGGCTCAGGAGTACAATGGCGGAGCTTCTATCATCAGCCCTTTCAGGGAACCAGAAGATATGTTTCAGTGGGGATGGACGCAGGAAAACGCACGCTGGCCCTTCAACCCGGCCAAGCAGTGGCCGCAATTCAAAGACGACTTGGACGAAGCATTCGCGGACCCCGATTTCCCGGTCGACAGGGAGAAAGGAATGGCATATAACGCAGTTCATGACCGGAAGTTTCGGTTTCCAGATCTACGGGTGGGAGAGGTAAGTAACACCCGGCAGTTGATAATAGCGCGACCGCAATACTAACTTGACTCCGCCTTTCTAGCCAACAGGAGGGCATTATACCAACGTCGTAAACGCACCTTCAGGCGCTTTCATCTTCGATTCGAACTTCAGTCCCAAGTACACAAAGTCTGTATATAAGAAAGGAGACGTCCCCGATCTCGATACTCTATCTGACTTTGCTTACTTTCAATGGTGGCTTGGTTGTGAGGCAATGGGAATTGAGATGACCAACCTCAAGCTCATCTTCCAAGCGCATATTGTCTATGAAAAGACTTTCGATATTGTTCTACAAGCATTACGCGAGGAGGGACATCAGAGTGTGCCTGGCTGGGACGAGCGGATTACATTTCAGTTAGACTCAGATCCGGGGCTTGCAGTTCTGGGCAGCCCTAATGGCGCTTCAACAGCCTGGATGCTTCTACAGCATAAGTACAGACTGGGGTTGAAGGCTATCAAGGAGGTAACCGTGTGGGGGTCCAACGGAGGCTTCCAATTGGATGCACCTATAAAGGAGACGAAGCTGAACTTGAGGTTTACGATTGTAGACGCTTAGAAATTGTCGGTACACCAGCTTCGGGCGCTTATCTAAGAAAAATAAAACTACAAGTTGCCGAGTGTCGGGAGGCCAGGCTTCAACTATTAGTTCGTCCATTGCCAAAAAAGACGATTACCGGCAGGCGATGTCTCACAATGGTGCCTTTCTCTTTGCCGTCATTCAATATCAGACCCTCACACTCACGCGTATTGGATTAATCTCAATTACAGTAACACCGATGATTCTGAACTTGGCTGAAGCAGAAAGCGTGGATACATTCGTGCAATTATTACAATTTTCTATGTTTGAAGACACTATTAATACAACTTATCCGTCTGTTTCATACGGCTTCTGGCCACAACAAGAGTGAAAGTAGTTGTATGAGTGCTTGGAGTCATCTAGCAGATCCTTGCGCACTTGAACCAAGAACACTTCAACCTGCAGACTGGTCCAGCCTAGGCCCTTTCTGAAAGGGATATTTGTAATCGACCCCAAAGAGTCATAGTTGACAGCTCGACAGTAGTCACCGATTGCTTTCATGAACGGGTCTTTTGGCCATGTGCCCACCGGCACCTTTCTTGTATCAAACCTCTCATTGACGAAGCCAGCCTCTCTGATGTAGTCTGCAAACTTCCATGCAGCGTAGATGTCCACGCCATACATGTCGAGAGCCTCCCTGAGGTAGTTCATGGTCCTGATAGGGGCAAAGTCTGGGGGCACCGTGCCGTCATCGCAAGAGAACGTGAATGCCATGTCAACCAGCTCAATCCATCCACCAGGTTTAAGGGCTCTGCACGGGTTAGCGGAACGTGTAATATTGTTGAGGAACTGTGGGAAACCAAGGCGGAGCTTACTTGTATGCCTGTGCAACTAGCCGAGGCCAGTCTTTAACAGCAGGTGCCATGTTGCGTACATGAACGAAATCGATAGAGTTGTCAGGGTAAAGCCAGTCTGCCTCCACGTCATCGATAGTAAACATAACGTTGGGAGGTACGAATGGAGGCTGGATGGGACTAAGATCGATGCCAGTGACTTCAGCGTCGGGGTAGTCGTCACCCACTATCAGCAAGTCAGTACAGAGTATCCTCAGGCTAATATAGTAATACAGAGAGCAAGACTCACTGTCTATGGCCCATATCCCAGTGCCAGTACCGATGTCCAGGATTTTCCGAGGGTTATTCAAAGGCGCGTTATGAAGGGCGCCGTCGCATAGGTTAACAATCAGTGCATGTTTCATGTCTTCGCGTTCCTGCTCAGGGTCATCGTTTGGCAGGAGGTACCGTCCTTCTTTGAACTTGTGATATCGACGTTTGTTCTCAAAGTTATAGTCTCGAATGCTGGGAGACAGCGACATGAATGGGTCTGGCTCAGTTTTCCAGCTATTTTCTGAAGGCGCAGCCTTGTCGACCTCAATCGAGGCCACAGAGTGTGGGCTGACATCTGAGCCCGGCGTCGCGTTCGGCCCTGCAGTCGGCACCGACTCCCTGGGCGTCGGTTCATTTGACATGTTGAGACCGCAGGTGACGAGTCAAAAGTCGAGAATGAAATAAAGTTTACATTTCAGAGCAGCGAGATCGTCCCTGGATGAAATCGGGACATTCGTAGAAGACAGAGAAGAGGAGAAGGGGGGACGACATGAGGTAGAACCAACACTAGCGTTGATTTCCCCGACCACTCGCGTGAAGGCCGATGGGGCTCGCGTCAACAACCCCGGCTGTATCGAAAGGGGTTCCAACAGTTCCATTCCAACAATCAGCGAAGGATTTCTTCGGCTGAATTCCCTATTGCGGAAGGCGATCCGCGCTTCTGAACAGTTCATCCGCATTTGCAGCTGCAGCTTTCAGTGAAGGCTGAGATGTTGTCCCTCTTGTTTGCCCAGGGCCCAGTCAATGCAGCCAATCAACTCAGTACCCTAGCAGTAATCAACTCTTCCGAAGGCCAAGAACATGCCACGAAGGACCAAGTAGCTGGGATCTGTGATTGTGATGGGAAAAGAAAAGCAAATCACACGCTCTTAGTATAATAAAGTCTCCACCCGCAGCGGGCCGCAGGGCCGTATCCGCCTTTCCACCGAGCCTGAGTTCTTCAATAAAGCAACGTGAGCTGCGACGCAGACATAAATGAGTGATCAGAGCTTTGATAGGTCCGTTTCGGGTCTTACTGGCTTGGCCTTGAACACGAGTTGGTTGGATTGACAATGAAGACTGGTGGGAGCGAAGAAAATCACTTCGAAATCTCTTCTCTCAGAATGAAGAGAATGTATAAAAATCGACTAAGTTGAAATGAGATGAATGAGAATATACATATCTGTTAATCCTGGCCTCAATTTCTGTCGCTTCTGCTGCTGTATTCTTCTTCTTCTGTTGAAGTTGTTGATGTTACTATCGCCGTTATCGCCGTTGTATTTGAAGTTCTTTGCCAGGACCGGTTCTGCTGGTCGGCACCGCATAAGTGATCGGCACCGAGTGTCGGAGCCGGTGGACGGAACCGACATGACCCACTCCAGAGCGGCAGCCGGAACCGACAACGGTAGCCCAGGATCACACACGCAGAACGAAGGGGCCGAAAGATTAATCGTTCACTGAAGAAACGAGGACGGCATCCACATCCGAAATAGAAATCTCGCCACTGGTGAAATCATGCAGGCAATCCTTTAAGCCGAAGAAGTATATAAAGGCAACAGTCCGCACCAGTTTGACCTCTTGAAACCATCAACCTTCCTAGATTCATTGATCATACATACTCCCTCAATACTAAATGTCTTACACTCGTATCGCTCTCGCTGGCGCCACCGGCAACCTCGGCGGCCCCATCCTCAAAGTCCTCCTTGACGCTGGTTTCCGCGTCACGGCCCTCACTCGGAATGGAGGAAACATTTCCAGATTGCCTGTCCACTCAAGCCTGGAGATCATGGAAGTCGACATCAACTCTGTCGAATCTCTTTTACCTGCTTTAGCCGGCATTGACGTCGTCATATCGTGTCTGGCCACGCTTGCCATCGGGGGCCAGAAACCGTTGATCGATGCCGCCGTCTCTGCCGGAGTCAAGGTCTTCATTCCAGCCGAGTTTGGTATGGATTCCACCAACTCCCTCTGCGCGCAGTTGCCCGTCTGTGCCCCAAAGGTTGCCGTCCAGGACTACCTCCTGAAGATGTCACGGGAAAACCCAGCGTTCACTTTCACGGCCATTGCGAATGGACTTTTCCTCGATTGGGGTCTCGAGAACGGCCTCATCGTGGATCTTAAAGATCATAAAGCGATCCTGTACAACGGTGGCGACGTGCCTTTCAGCGCGACGACGCTCGCTGATGTCGCGATGGCCGTACTCGGCGTCATTCGGAACCGGCCTCAGGCTGCGAACCGCGTTGTGTTTATTCATTCTGCTTTGGTTACTCAAAAGCAGCTCATTGGATACGCAAAGAATGTCGACGGGATAGACTGGAGCACGTCTGTCAAAGACACAGAAGTACTCCGTCGAGAGTGTCTCGCAGAGCTTGCCAAAGGGCCAGATGCAGATGTCGATGCTGCGATGCTGGGATTCTGTTTTTGCGGGTCGCTGACTCTTGATTATGGCTGTGATTTCTCTAGCAAGCTAGACAACATATTGTTGGGTGTGAAGGGAATGAGCGACGATGAGTTGCACTCGATGGTGGTTGACTATCTAGGGAAGCTGTAATCTTACGGAGTGAACACTTGAGGCACCGCAGGACAGTCGGAACATAGCGTTCAAGCCCTCCTCCATGTTTGCTTTGATACTCTGTAATAGAGAAACGGTTGCCAGCTTTGACGTTGACGATTTACGTACTTCCCCAAGCTGGATGTGACTTGCCATACATCACAAAGAAGAGATTGTGTACTAATCAGCGCAGGTGTCGAGAAAGCATGGCAAAATAATGGCTGACAAAGATACAGGGTCCCGCTCGCGTCTAACATTACTCTGGGCTGGTTGTATTTCTAAGCAACCCAGCGTTGTGTGTGGGGTTAGCGCCGCTGTGACCGCGTGTCAGCATTACCGAGTCGGATCAACTTGAAGCTGTTTTTGCTTTCAGCGCCATCGCATACCTGACTATACTTTTGTTCAGTTCAAGTAACAGATCTTACGGAGCTTGAGCGCTAGAAACATGCCATCTTCCAAACAGAGGAAGCAATATTCAAGTTGCGACAACTGTCGCCGTTCCCGAGTTGCATGCAACGCCTCGAAACGTGGCTATCAACCAGGTGAAAGAGATTGGCGCGGCTCCTGTTCTCGATGCGCCTTGAAACAGCAACCTTGCACCTTCACCGTAAGTGAGCACAGGAAGAGTTGTGAGTTTGAGCCTGCAGAGTCTGATGTCAAGTAGTGGATGAAGAACACCAATAAAAAGGATCCAAGGCCAGAGGCTGCGAAGATATTGGATATGGCAAATGTCCCTGGGGCTAGACTGAGTGAGCCCTATATGAACGCATTGTTTGAATCACTTGTCAACCAAACTCTCGAACCTTCTCTTGCGCTCTTAGTAGATGGCTGTCCGCTCGTGTAAGATTCACCAAGTAGCCACCAGGGCGATGCTGGACTCGGAGGCTGACTAAGTTAGCAAGAACTCAAGTCGAGCCAGAACCACATCGGTGATAGACATGTTCAGGTCTCTCGATCGTGACTTGAAACAGGAGGTGGTGTCTCAAGCTCCGGGGGATGGGCAAACGCCTGATCGTGGAGAAGCAGAACTGGGAAACGAAATCGAGTGCTTCTTACGAACGGCCATTAAAGGTTTCGCAGCACGATGGGCCCCTCAGATCCTCCAAAGCTACGGCGGCCTTCCGACGAACTCTACCGAAGACTTAGTCAGAGAGAGCTGGCGTGCTGCCAGAAGAGACATGCTCAAAATCATCAACCGAGTATCCTACCAATCCGTATTAGCCTTATATTTGTTCGCACAGACCCCGATTCCCACTGGCATCCCTCATGACGAGGTCATGGACGGGATCGATGGTTTGACTTGTCTTCATACTGCGCTTTCCCAGATTCAAAGACTGCGGGAACGAAGGAGCCATAATCACCTCGATGAGGCGGGGTCACTGGTAGAGTTTGGCTCCTCGCGCAATCTTGTCGTTGCCGAGCAGGTCTCTACCAAGTTTCTAGACCTAGAAACCAGAATTTACTGGACGGCAGTGGTGTGGGATACTGAAAGCTCGTTGACATCAAACCTAAGGGCTTCACTGACATCCGGCTTGAAAGGGGCTTGCTTAGAACCCGTGTGGCTTTTGGTCAGGGCCTTCCTCGTTGGCTCGTTTCTCCCTCAATCAAAAGACTGGCTTATCAACGGGCTTGAAGTCTGCGACAAAACAGCGACTGAGATACTTTCAGCTGCTTCTGTTGCTAATGTCTACTTATGGAAGACAATCACGTCGTTGAAGGAGGCTTTGAGGGAAGGGGTAGACGAAACAAGCCTTTTGTCCACTTGGGAAGCTACTCTCGACGCATTGAAGATCTACACAACCTCGATACGCCCGCTTCTCGGAATCTGCGAGAGGCAGCTTCATTTTCTAAACCGAGAAAGTCGACTAAATTGGTTCGACCTGAATTTGAAGCACTACCTTGGCATTCTCAAGATGGTAGAAGCACTTGAAGCAGCAAGCCGTTCAGACCTACTTGCACAGATAACAGAGACAAGGCAAGAAGCTGAGCGCGAGATTGTTAACGTACTCAAGTTTGGGACCGAGAGCAAATGTATCATACGGAAGGCAGCGGCGACGGCTTACAGAACGCGCGCCGATAGGATGCAGGATTGTACTTCTTCAGAAGAACCTGTCGTCTCAATGAGCCCTTGGATCACTCTGATAGTTGAGTCTGTCTCGCTTTTGAGCAAAATAATACACACCAGGTATCTCGAGAAGAGCATGCAATACGACGCATGCATATATATGCTCAGACTGGCCGCTGACGTCTTAGACCATCTTCCGAATGATGTTCGCTGCGTCGGCGAGGGCCAGGATAGTCTGCAAAAGCTAAGAGAAAAGATAGCTTAGGCCTTCTGCTGGGTGTTTCTAAGACACTTCGTATCTGAAGCAAAAGTACTGTTACGTCTCTCAACCGCCTATTTCTTTCTATGAGTGATTCCTTATCTTTTAAATTTTCCTCACACCTAAAGTGTCCTAACGTTTCTTTAGCATTTTCTTCAATGAATTCCGACACTTTAACCGATCAAACCGATGCTCGTCGGGCCAACCACATTCCTCTAGATATTCCGAGCTTCCTAAATCCATAAAATCAGTAACCAAAAACCATAATAACCACCAGCCAACTTCAAAACCTACATGGACCCAGTGCCCTCTCTAAAATCCTCCACTCGCCAAATTTTCCAGTCTCCCCCAGGTATGTGCGTCAGATTCGAAATCATCTTAAGTGAGATCAGACTATCTCTAAGCTCTTTGAAGTACTCTAAGCCGGCCGGGGCTTATCGGTCCGCCAGGGCTCGTCCTCGGGTATCTCCTCGTCCAGCACGTGTCTGTACGCATCATGAGGAGTGACCTCACCTATATTAAGCACATTCAATCAGCCTCAGATAACCCCCACGGGACCTTATCATCATTATCAGTGCGGGTGTCAAGCAGCCACCACATAGCTAAGCCCCCATCCGCCTGCCCTGTAAGGGCGACGATTCCTTCTGGAATCTTCTCGCTTTCCAACAGTCAGAGCTCAAACACAAGTGGCTGCTTGGTTCTGAATTCTCTTTCGGGTTCTGAAAAGTGATGTGAGTCTTTAAGGTAAGGTAGCTTATGCTCTGCGTGGATAGGTAGACCGGCTTCTCACTCTCCACGTATGGCAAGTGTCGTACCTTTTTCGAGGACTCTGTCAGTTTCGGTCAGGGAGAGAGCGAGATCGAGATGTACTCACATAGGTCAACTACTCTGTGATTGAACCTGAGGATCCGAAATATCTCAAGGGGAAGTTCGTCATCGCTCCATCCGTTCTCAGGGTGGGCTCATTATGCACTCGGGTCTGAACGAGACTATTCGCGAAAGCAGTTCGAAACACTGCTTGATACTTTCAACGATGGCAACACGGTCGTAAGGGGGACCAAATGGAGTCGAAATGGGTTTGCGTGTCGACATTGGGGCGATTTATGACCGCGATTGTTGTTAAAGTGGAACGATGAAGGTACATGTGAGTTGGGGAGACTAGGAATGCTTAAATACTTTATTTATGTAGGTACCCCATCGCCACTGCCTACTGAAAAGTCATCGGCCTAGGCTTCAGGGTACCCGAGATATCCTATACAAACACGGAGCATTAAAATCGTCCGAAGTTTGTGCGTATGGTTACATTGGTTTGAACATGTGGATGAAGATGCTATTTGTACATTCTAAACCAAAAACTGTGAAAGGGGAAGGTGATGATCGGTCCCCATGACGAGTGGATTACCTCTGGAAAATAGCCCGTCATGCCGCGTAGAATCCCCCACAGACCGAAACGCCGCCGAGGCCTTTCGTAAGGCTTAGCGTCTGCTCCCTTCACAACAAACTTCCAACTTCCTCTCTCAATTGATTCCCAACATGGAAGACTTCCTCCGATCTGCCCTGGCTTCCAATTGCTTCCTTACAACGTCCAGCTCCATCGTCGCCCAAACCACCGAGATCTTGCCCTTGTCGAATCGGTACATGCAGTGCTCGTTAAACTTGATACTCTTGCCATTGGGAGGGATGCCCGCAAACATCGACGTCGGTGTTCCCGTGAGCTCCAATCGCGCAGCAACCTGCTGAGTCTCCTCATCCACCAGCAACTCCTTAATCTCGAAATGAAGCCCTGAAACAACTTCGTGGCTCATATCAAGGTTGCGTGCATAGTCCTGGACAGTGAATGGTCTGTTGTTGTGTCGAAGGTCTTTCCTGCAGAATTTAGGAAACTCGGTCTTCATCGTGCGCTGGTTCATACTAATGACGTATGCGCGGTACAACGACCCCAGGTCAACCGGTTTATCCGGCATGCTCCGCGTGAGAAACTTTGGCGTCATCTCTGCCGTGGGATTTTGAGCACGAATGCCGTCGTTGTCCTGGATCGTCACAATCCTCGAAATCTTGCCCTTCTCGTTGAACCACACGAAGCACTGTTCATCAAACTCAATCGTCTTCTCCACGGGGTCGGCATTCACCCTCTCATCCACCAGCGTCATCCGGTTGACGTATCTCGCGGCCACAGCGCGAGCCTTCTTATCGACGAGCATGGTGTCGATCTTGATGTTGAATCCGGCGAGGCCCTTCGTGCGACCTTGGAGGCGGGTGATGTGCTCTTCACGCGTCTGGGAGTGCCCATTCCGGGTGAGCTCGTCGGCGAGGTGGTTTCCGATGACGTTCCATTTGCTGTTGTTCAAGCAGTCGACATATTCGCGCAAACGGGTGCCGATGTCCACCTGGATTCCCTTTCCATCACCATTCCAGCGGCGCGCTGGGCTTCTGTGCCGATGAGGGCTTTTGATGCCTGAAGGTTGCTTCTCTACAGCCGGCGGGGCCAGGAAGCTCTCGTGAGAGAAGCATGGGGCATCTGAATCTTCCAATGTTACTGTCGTCATCTTCATTATCTGTCTTAGAAATGTCTGTTTCTCTTCGTCCGTGTTCGATGATGAGAGTCGTGATGAAGGGCGGACGGCTTTGTCGTTATTATCGTCAATAGCGATGTCATGAGAGGGGTGAACTGATCTTAGCGAAGCGAGCAGTAGGCGCCGAAAGCTGCTTCAGCAAGGGTCGATCATTAATATCAACGAAGCAGATCCCCCGGATTACCTCAAAATGACCACACCAACAATAGTCAATCACTCAGAATAGGGAAATAAATTGTCACTACACGACAAACAGATCATAATCGACAGTGGAAGGAGCTGCACGCAGCCCAGCCGCAAGAACACGATCGAAAATCCGACCCTTGCGCCACGTCTTTTCACAGTTAATGACGTAGAATTCCCCGCATTTCCTGACATCACGTCGTTCTCCCGTGGCGTCCGAACTCGCCAAGCGGGCCGCGCGGACCCCCCCAAGCAGGGAAATTTTCTCCCTAAATCACCGATCAGAAAAAAGCACGCCTCAACAAAAACGACGCGAACTAAGGAGAGGATGGTCCGCCACGCCGAGAAAATCCGGATTGTTCCAGCCCGCCCCTGTCAGCAGTTGAGCGGGTGCGCGAGAGCCTTATCTCTGTGATACCGGCATCGGCGTCATGCATGCATACCGCCACCCTGATTCATTGCACTACAGCGGAGGAACGGTACCCGTAACCGGGGAGCGATGCAGGAGCCCCAGTTTTGTTTTTTCCCTCTTAGCAGCTGATCGGATCGGGGCCAGGGTTTGTGTAGCTGGTCGGGGTCGGCCAGTACGGCTGGAAGAGAATGCCCGGGTCGGTCGACTTGTAGGCTCCGGGGAACGACACGCCGGAGAAGGTCTTGCTGCCGCCGCCGGAGAGGGAAACCTGGGCGCAGCCGACGTAGAACTGAGCTCCGCCTTCGGTTGCGGCGCCGTGCAGGGCCAGGTGCTCAACGCGGACGAGGTACTCTCCATTGGCGAGACAGGATGGTATCTTGGTCGAGAGAACCTGAGTGTCTGCGACACACAACTCGTCATTAGCACCGAACTGATTCAGCCCTACAGCGCGATTCACGAACTCTCCACTAAATCTTAAATGCCTGTTTTCTTGAGACCACATGCTCTTCATGGTTCCCTGCCTCCAAAGATCGCACCCACCCGACAACAACATGACCCGAAAATTTTCAAATTGCAGGAGAAATGATTGAGAAAATTGGGAACTCACTGTACGACGCCCACTCCAGGCCACTACTGGTGATCGTCGGACGCTCGTGGTAGATCTTGAACCAGACGGCTCCACTGCCGTCCCAGGTTGCCGCCGTCTGGCCGGACGGGACCTTGGCCATGTAGAAGCTCGCGGGCCCGGGATGTCCCACGACGCTGTTTGCCGCGAACCCTATCGTCGAGCCCGCGGTGACCGGGATGGTGGTCACGGTACCCCTGTCCGCGGGATCGGCTTCGTAGCACCGGATCTGCGTCGACGAGACGCCGTCGGTGGGGCCGTTGGAGTAGAAGTTTAAAGTCTTGCGGACGTGCTGCCACTCGGGATAGGTCGTGCCGCCATACACTAGGCGACCGAATGTGTCTGAGTTGATCGACTGAGTTAGCATCATAAGAGATGTGGCTGATTTGCTGAGACTTTTGTCTCTTGTTGAGTGATGTTAAAGGATAGAAGACTAACAGTGGGCTTCGGCTGATGCAGCCGCCAGGACTGCCAAAGTCGCAGAGAACTTCATGCTGGCACAGCTTGTACTAAGGATTGATGGCAACAATGATAGCAGTTCAGGTTTGGTTGACGAAGCTCTGTAAAGTTGAAAGAGAACACTTCACTTCATGCCTCCTTAAATAGCTCCATAATTACAACTCAGCCGGGCTTGAAGAGACCAACCTACAACTCCGCGCAACTCCTCGCAACCTGGTCTTGTGCCTCCATCAAAAAGGAATGTGCCAATACTTTAATATCAAAGTCCGTCTCCTCCCCGAGCGCCGGCGAAAATATGGGGCGCATTCCACGAATCTCCGTCGCCGATCCCTTGCCGGCCCGGAGGCTGCGCTCCGAGGAGTAACGTTGACATCCTTGCTGTTACTCATGAAAATTCGCCAAGGCTACCAGTGCTCTTTCCCTGCAATGCCCAATTCGATGAGTATAAATGAAAAATGATACCCACACCTTCCGCCACTTCGGGCTTGTATCGGCCCAACGGATGGACTCATGGTCAGCATGTCGTATCCCACGATCTGGAGTCCCAATGCGTCAATTGACGACCCTTGTTGCTTCTCCTGGGCCTCCTCCCACAAAGCTCAGGTTGTGTTCACTTCCCCCACTTCCCTGTATTGATTATCGCCTACCCACTCCCATTCCATTATCATGACAGTGCCATCATCCTTGGCCACGGTCCCATAGACTCTTTGACCTTGGCAGGCAGCCATGCTGAGCAACTTCTCAGTTCCCATACCTTCACCGGACCCCCGTCCGTTGCATTCCCGTCCGTAAATGACACTGTTGACAATGTATGTCCTGGTTCCATTATCAACAGGTGTACAGTCATATCGGGCCCGGACCCACGACGCAGCCCCCGTTCCGACTGGCCCCAACCGAGAAGCCAGCAATAGAGGCCGTGTCAGTTACGTCATATGGTCATGATATATCCGTTTCTTCCCATACGTTCTGTTCACCATTACCTGGATTATACACCGGTAGGTTCACATATCTCGGTGATTTACCGCCGGCAACAACATCGAACATCGCCAAGCTCAAGTTTGCCTCTCTTTACCTCCCTATATCGGAACGAGAGCAAAGCCCGCTCGGAGAATGGGCTGACGAGTCACGACAACCCCTCCTTGCTTCTCTTCATCGCCGGCCCCGCCCATGAATTCAGTAAAGCGTGTTTTCCCGCCACCCTCCTGGTAGACGACAATATTCTTCGTTAGAAACATCTCATTCTCCCTTCCGTAGGATACAATCTTCGAGCCATTCAGTGGAGCTGCTAGTTCAGGTAATACTGTGTCCCACGCTTGGACTGATTGAGAGGTGTCGTCTGCATGCCGAATACGACCGGTGAGGTATCCGTTTTCATACACAGCGTATATGTGCATGTTCCGCGACTAATAAAGCATGAATACTAGTACGTCATTGTGAAATACGGGTTCCAACTCACAAATCTGTCAAACCAGTGTATATTGGCGGAAATCTGTGTGCCCCGCCGAAACGTATCGTTGCCTACACGAGAAACCGTCCACTTGCCCAACGACGAATTGTATGCGGATTCAAACAACTCGTTTGAGTTCTTCTGATAGTACACGAAGTAGTTACTGTGACCATGTATGTCGGTAATGTTGATGGCAGCTAGTTTGGTTTCGGGAAGCACATCTTCTGGGTTCCCAGAGGTGCTTGGGGTAGGTTGCGGCGACGGGCCACTTCGCTGGCTTCGTGCCCCAAGCACTCCCCCAACGGCGCCCGCAATTACAATGAGGGCAATGACGACCAAGAGAATCCAGAAAACCCTCTTGCGAATACCACATATTGTACTAGTGGTTTTCGGGTTGGTGCCTGCTTTTGCAACAGAACCGCCACCGCGTGCTTGGTGGACTTCGGGCAAATTGTCATCGTAGACTTGAGGGGAGGCGCTGGCGTCTGTGTTTGGAACCGAGTACTTTACAGTATGGACAAATCTATCGTCAACCTCAAGACGGCTGTAATTCTCAGAATCGCGGGCTTTCGCTGCCATGATGTCGTCCTGATGCCGAAATAGACATGGGAACCGAGAGCCGACAAGGAAAATAATTCGCACAAACTCCGACGGACCCAGGTTCACAACAGGTTCCAGCCCGTTTTAGGCACCGGCCAAGCGAGCTTTTGCCACAATTATACGGGTTGCAGTCATTGCATCTGGTTGGCTGCGTATACGATGTCGCGACTGAATGTGCAAAAACAGCTGGAAAAATGAAGTTTACAGACTGCACAGCGAATGGCTCTCTATTCGCTGTCTGAGGGATGTAGAAGCCAAGGCTGATCCTCCTATTTATCTACATGTGTCTGATTTGCCGACTTGACAGCCCAAGATCTGTGGGTGTCCATCTAAGCTTAGATTCTGCCCGCAGACTCGGTGATCCTCGAGGCATGTCAGATGCCAAGGCCATTTCCGTGGATCTGAGTCGCCAGGCCGGAGTCAACACACATGGATGTAGGATTAACTATAGCTTATGTCAGAGTTTGGCCACTTTTAGGATTATTAAACACGAAAGTCTTGCAGACCAACCAGGCTGCGCGAAGAAAGGCCCCGTAATTACGTATCGTTTGGGATAGACTGGTCTGGCTCTGAGGCTGAATATGCTGGGCACCAGGGATGGAAACTTGCAGCAAAGGTACCTTAGGCAGTTGCTTGCGCATCCTATCTTGAACTAACTTTGCGAACAGAGATATCAGAGCCTATACGGGGTTGATCGAGGAGGAGGCTGAATCGCAGTAAGTCATCGGTAGACGTTGAACGGAGCGGTCCTGGCACCGACGAGTATGACAAGAACCTCACATTATTGATCAGTAAGTTTTGATTCTGAAATTTCTACTTATTTAGGCGCATCCTTCTAATCATACGGAGAAGATCAAGAACCGAACGAGGTTTGCATTAGTTACGCACACATCATTCGACGATGGACCTACTCCGATGTTGGTGACCAGGCTCCGAACTCCGCCAAGCTGAACCTCGATTATGATATCTTCCAGGAGGGGGACACCTTAACTAGGATTTACAAGATCGAAGAGCAAAAACTCCTGTGGAAATCCTCTGTTAAACGACCCGAGGAAGACCCATGCAGAGGGTTTCGGCAACGCAAGCACTACAGCAGACGTCTTCCGCAGTCTCGCTGATTCCATATCAACTATGATGAGTAATAGGCCTTACGGAAACTTGAGCCAGCTGACGATCGCGTGTCCAAGATATCAGACGTTATCACATGCAGGGCCTCCGCCACTCAAACTTGCATTACTGTCCAATGAGCTTGTATTAAACACCCACTGCCGTTGTTACTGGCTCAATGGATATTCTCTGCCCTCGTGCAACATAGAAGGCAGCAAAGGAAGGCGAGGGGCGAAGAGACGATGGTTTGGAAATCTTCGCTAGTGGCAGTTGTCTTCAATGGTCTGGATGGCAGGTTCAGGGACAAACAAGAACTACTGAGTCTAAAGCAAATAGACATTACTGCGGAGAAGTTGACAGTGCGATTGACCCCGACAGACAAGATGGGGCGGAAGGGATTCAAGTTTTGTGAGAACTAGGCATATATTGGCTACAGCTATCTTCCATTGATCATTCTTCCTTCTATGCCTTCGTGTCATTCAATCCTCCTCATCTGACATTATCGAAACCACATTTTCTTCCAGAGAGCCGACGCAGAACCTCTCAGTCTAACTCGTACGGATCCTCATTCTGTTCGGGTCCGATGTCTCCCGCATGCTCACCCTCTGTGATGTGCAAGAGAAGCTCTAGTCCGCCGGGCAAAGAAATCACCATCGCGGGATCGTCGTTTTTCTCCGGGTAGTCGCTGATTCCCGTACTCGCATACTGCCGCTGCAACATGACGGACTTATTGCGGCGATCCTTGCTAAATTTCTGGAAAGCAACCTCGTCTTCCGTCATGGGAGGGGTTGGCTCCATGCCCAATGACTACAGCATCGGGTTGCCAGGCCATCCCTCGGCAGGGCGATTGGTTTCCATCGCTTCCCAGTAGAAATTGACACCAGCTCCCTCGAGAAGGTCTTTCATCTTCTCCAGGACATGGTTCTTCAAAGACTCCCAGTGCCGCTCGAGAGCAAAAAGAAGTTCAATCTGGAAGCGGGAGCCGTAGCGACAACGCTCCATGAGGGGATCCTGGCCGTGTAGAGACACCTCCTTCAACGCAGGGAACTCTCCGTCTGCGACGGCAGATGCAAAGGTGAGCAGACTGGCTGCCAGGTTATTGTTGACACGGGTAAGACGAAGGCGCTTGAGGGTGCGCGGAAGCATGTCGACTAGCCGAGTGCCGTCGGGATCAGGCAAGCTGGTGTCGACACGACGCAAACCGAGTTGCTCCTCTGTAGCTATGTCACCTGGCCACACCTCAGGAATAGCAAAGCGAGAGGTCCACATGTTGGGGACGCCGAGGATAGAGTCTTGGGCAAGCTGGACATGCTCGAGCTTTTCGAAGGAACGCAGGGTAGGAATAACGGCTGCTCGAACGTTCTGGAGGTTTTCGGCCGCAATTCCAGAGGGATTGACGTGCCAAAGGCTCTCCCATAACTTCATCTCGAAGGGACCAAGCTCGAGGTGTTTCAGGCTGTGACTGGACAACTTTGTAAGGCCAGCCATGAGATTGACGGGGAAGATCTGGGACCTGAGCGTGGACCTGGAGTAGTGACCGTGCTCAGCAATCATCTGGAATCTGCGGAGGTCGCCGCGGCTGAACGTGAAGCTCTCCAAGTTCTTGATGTCTCTGATGAGGACCTCGATGTCGTCGGCCACCAAGGCACAATTCGTCAGGCGCAAGACCTTGAGCTGCGAGGTGACGTGAGAGGCGGCCTGTTGGATGTCGTAGATGAATAGATCGCCCAAGCCTCCCATTCCGTGAATCTCGAGAGTCGTAAGATTGCTGCAGCGGTTGAAGATCATGTAATACGTGTCCCTGAGGCTGAATTTGCTTGTCTGGTCGTAGCAGTCGGCACGGTAGATGAGGCTGAGCGCCTTGATTGAATCGTACTTGGCGCGACCATCCCGGTTCATAGTGTAGGTGAAGGACGTATTCTGGATCAGGGGACGCTCCATGTGCAGCTCGAGATGTTCCAAATTAGTGGCCCGGTTGAGAATCTCAGGAAGCCAGTCGAAGTCAACGGCCGGACCTTTGGGGCCTTTCTTGCCGACCTTGCCACTATCAATATGCAGATTGGGGGCCAGGTTGACTTCGAGGTGCTTGATGGAGGCGGCCAAGTCGTCAATGCCGTTTGCAAGGCTCCGCTTGCCAGCAGCCTTCAACGCGTCGGGGTCCGGAACATGGTCGCCTGCCAAACTTTGCAAAAGCCTGAACAAGGTTTGCTCGTGCTGCATACCCAGCCAGGGGTGCTCCCGAATCTCGAGGTAGTCATAATTGAAGCAGACATGGTGAAAGAGGTAGGGTCGCGCAAGCTTGTGGAAGCGGAAGCAGGTCTTTGAGAATGAGACGAGTGCCGTGTGTTTGTCGCGCTCCGCCTGGAAAGTCCCGCCATTTCGACCGTCGCAGTGACGACAAAGGGCTTCCAAGATGGGAAGAATGAGCTCGTCCGGCAGGTCGATGAGCTGGGCTGCTCCTTCCATCGCGACTGTTTGGGGCGTCTCCCGGTCGTCGGTTGGTGGTAGATCTTCCATCTTGTCAACGTGGGAAGGCGCGACGGGACGAGAAGAAGGAATCGTAGAAGGAGGAATGGATCTTGCAGGTGATTGTCGGAGGAGAAGAGTATGAGTAAGTCGGAGACCTGTGAAAGAATGGTCGTCGTGGAGGCAAACGATTCCTAGGACATGCGGGCAGCCGATCGCCTAGCGTTTGTTATCCAGGTGGGCGAAAAAGGACCAAGAGGAACGATTTCCTACAGGGATTTGCCCACAAACGAAAGAAGCACAAATGCTCAACCGATTTAAATCTGAAGAAGAAGAAAAAAACAGAGTAGTCGAGGACCGGGTGGTGGGTGAATGGGTTAATGGGAATCGCTGTGGGTGGGCCACGTGACACAAAATATTGATCGCAAACCATTTGGGAAGGAACGACCAAACAAATCATTGGAAGCTCCTGCTTCATGTCAAGTTTACAATGTGTTTTGTCTCAAAAGCTTGCATTTACAATTACCAAATATGAGGGAAAATAGGTCATGGCATACTGAGAATTACTCAGCGAATACAGCTAATATTGAACCACCCACTATGCTGCTTGGCTTAGTATCGTCGAGACCTCAATCATCACTCTCCCAGTCGGATCCAGAGTCGGGTCCAGAGTATGTTTCGTCCAGATATTTCCCAGGATCCTCTTCGTAAAAGGTATCTTCAGTCCACCCGTAGGCTTTGTTCAGCCGCCGGCCGAGCACAAGAGCCGAGTCTCCTTCGAATTTGCCCCTGTAAGGCGGAGAAACCACAAGAAGCTTGCACCCGTACTTGGACGACTCGAACGCATGGTTCAATCCATCTGCTGTACGAATCAAGTTGAATTCCAACTCCTTTACCGCCCGATTGAACGCAGGCCAACCGACCGCTTTGCCCGACTCGGACTGTCCAATCAGGTTCTTGAAAGTCTCGACCATGTCCTCGTATTCGACTTCGATGGTTGGTGGTGCAGGCACGGGTTCCCTCGCACTGGAGAGAATGTCAAGTTTAGACCGGCTAGATGATCAGGACTTGTCCCTCTGCTTGCGACTCTCGACGAGTTCCTCAGAAGACTCTTGGGGCTCCACTGCGAGTGCTGTCCAGTCGGTCTCGCCATTCGCCTTGGCGTGATCATATTGCTTGTCCAGATACGCGAAGTTGTCCTGGATCAAATCCTCGTACAAGAAAGCCAGTCTCGCGCCCACTTTCTCGGCGACGATCTCGTCCAGTCGCTCCAATGCGCCGTCGGTAAGACCATTGTCAAGAACCTTCTTGGTAAGCACGGGGCCAAGATCTTTCTTAAGCCGGTTGAGCTCCGCCTCGAGCTCTTGAGCCCGAGTGACGAAGAACTGAGCTTTCTTGCGCGAAGGAACCGGCCCCTTCTGTGCCAGCGACAGATTCATGGCCGCGCTCAACGACAGCAAGCCCATCGTCTCAAACGCATCTCGTGGGAGCGTCGCTCCATACTTGTCAAAGTCGGTCTTGAGGTACAGCTTCGAGAGCTGTTCAATCCAACCATGCGCCTTCTGCGGGGTCGTTTCCGGCTGACACAGTCGGAGAAGGATGTGAAGAGGGGGTTCGCTGTTTTGAACGTCTTGCGGCTTGCCCTTCAGTTTGATGTTGGAATTTCCCACGGCATCGACCCCGTTTGACACACGCTTGAACAGCTTAGAGTCCCTGGTCAGCTGCCGCTTCAGCAGAGACTGGAGTCGGACGTAGTCAAGATGCGCAACGTTCGATAGCTCCTGCAAAATGATCGATTTCCGGAGCTTGTCCGAGCCCGCACTGTCTAGTCGGCTCAGCAGCTGGTCCGCATAAGACGAGAATGCAGCGGCTTTGATGGCGCTCTGAGCAGCATCCAGGATGGCGCCGCTGGCATGATAGTCGGCTTTGAGAGGAAGGGACCTTCCCTTCTCATCAGCGATAAGCTCCGGGCGGCTGGAGAACCAGCCAGCGACTTCCCGAGCAAACATAGACGGCCGAGAGGCGAGCGAATCCAGGTACGCCTCGTAAGCGATCTTGCGGTCGCGAATCAAGTCCTTGGGGTCCGGGAGAGGGTCCTCTTTTACTTTCTAGAACGGGCAGAATCGAGGGAGAGGAAGGTGCTGTACATACGTGTGTGAAGAAGCCCCTCCAAAAAGATCCTGGCTAGTTGCGTTGCGCCAACAAATGCGAGCGTGACAAACTGTTAGAGAAAGACTCCAGTATCCCCACCGCAGCCTCCATCAAAGCCAATGATAGTTTGTGAATAAAGTTTGATTGATAGTGAAGTGTTGCTTTTTTAGAACAGCATTTCCCCTAAACGGCATTTTTACAAGGGAGGCCGTGGGGAGCGCAGAAAGTAACATAGTATCAGAAATGAATTTCTAGCGGTTTGTCTCTTGGCCGATGCTTCTGCGAGGCGTCTTCAGCCACTGTCGATTTGACATGATGCGCCACAAGCAGCCACATCATCACAAGACATCTAACTGGTGAAATGACTCAACGCGCGCCATTTGCGGTGGCATCCTAGGATGTTCAAGAATGCAGCAATGCGATGAAGAGCCTCAATAGCTGGGCTAAATTTTCCTAACTAGTTCCATTCTCTGCCGGAAGCATGAACATCTCTACACGTCGCTATGAACATTGCGCTCGCGCGGCATCTTTCCAAGCTAATTTTATTAAGGGAGTTTCTTTGGTATCCCTTTAGAGCCCAATTAAGAACCGATAGAATGAATCGGAACATAGTGATACGGTTAGGTATTCGAATGATTCATTGACATTGAATGCAATGAGAGGTCCATCCCATCGGAATTGAGAATTGTGAATTCAGAATGTACTATGCAACAGGTGGTGAACTTTTGGATAATGACAAGGAAGGGGAACGAAGACGAAATACAACGATCTCCAAAGTCACGATACTACGCATTGAATGCCGCATATGCCTGACAGAGTGACTCATGTCCTATTTGGCCGCGTTCGATGCACGTTGCAATTGAATTGAGTAAGGCTCCATGAGGCAACTATTGCAGCCTCAGGGCGGGTCACTGTGACCTGGGCGGCCGGTGGTTGACCAGAGTACGCGGCCGCACACTGCCAGATAGCAGGCGGTGACCATGTAACCAGAATCTTCCCCCCTTCGACAGCGGTGAGAACTATTTCCGGCTACCGTGTTATCAAGCGCTCCGTACGAATCACCGACAGAGAAATCCTGCCGACTGCTACCAGATTGGTGTAAGTGTGCAAGGCGGGGCACATTTCAAGACTTATTTATACAGAAGAAAGAGGCTCCTGGATTTTCCCATAATCTACCCGTGAACATTTTTGTTTTTCTTTGTGCTCTTCCTTGAATAAGAATAACATCTGTTTGAAATTAAACATAATCTTTCTCCTCCCACAGAGACATATATTTGTCGTGGTCTTACTGCCTGGACGTGTGTATTCGATCAAGACCTGCAAGGTTAAAAAGCTGTCTGATCGTCCTCTGTGCCTCACCTTCCCAAGACCCCCCCTGAACAGAAATGGAATCCTCTGATAAGCCGTCTCATTCTTCGTAAGTCTTGTTATTGTTGTGGGGGGCGTTCCGTTGCAAGGGGTGGGGACTTACAAACTGTTATAATAATCAAAACTGAAGATGCCTTTCGTTCCCAGGCGGGCAGCAATAGCTTAAGACAGGAAAAGGGCCCAGTTATGTTTTATTTAAACTATTCAAACCCTTCTCTGTTGAATAACGGGATCACTGTAATATCATTGAACACAAAATCGCGGGAATATTTGTTACGAAAGTACCTAGAGATGCTCCAGACCTCCCGTCAACGTCAAAGATACCGCAAAGGGAAAAGAGCAACTTGGGCAGTCATACCACCTTCAGCACAACGAACACCTGGCGATGCCGCGCTTTGAGAATCGAGTAACTATTGCCGACGCAATGGCATTGCCAAGACGCATCCCGGAAGATCATCAGATCGCCAAGATCCTCCTAGAGGAATGAATACAACTCTCCCCTCCCCGCTGAGATGGCAGCATCCGATCTCTCCAACCCTGAGTCTGGACCGTCTTGGCTCACTGTCAATCTCGCAGTCAATTAATTACCCTCCCATCCCGACGGGATCATCATATCACCCAAGCATTGGTCACTGCGACAACAGATCTGATGCATCAAGTTTATTATTCCTATCAAGCACATCCCCAGCCAAATCTCAGCAAATGGGAAACCCCGGTGACCACGACAGGCCCCAAAGGGTATGAAGTCTCAAAACATTCATTTCCATCATCAAAAAGAAAAAAGGCCAGCGCGCTCACTCATCCTTCAATGAGAGGGGATCCCAACTCCTTCATATGCAAACTGAAAAATAGAGCGAGCTGACAACCTTTGGGAAACTGCCCGCGAGGCATTCTGCGTACCACACGGAACGTCTTCTCGTCGCGTACCTCAACCCCGCGGCAGTCCCCGTTCTATGCCTCTTGACGAGGGACCCAGGCGAGACGCTTAGGCGCCGTTGCCGTTGTAGGCAATCAGGTTGGGGGAGCTGTTGAGGGTGCCGGTGATCTTGTTGGGGGTGGCCAGCGCCTTGATGCGGGCGGCGATCGAGGCGGGGGTGGACAGGCCCTCGACGGACTGGAGGTAGTTGACGAGGCCGGCGACGTGGGGGGAGGCCATGGAGGTGCCGGAGATGGTGTTAGTGGCGGTGGTGGAGCCGATCCAGGTGGAGAGGATGGAGGAGCCGGGGGCGAAAACGTCGAGGGAAGTGCCGTAGTTGGAGTAGGAGGCGATGGCCCAGGTGCTGGTGATGGCACCGACGGTGATAGCGTTGGCGGCGTTGGCGGGGGAGACGTTGGCGGCGTTCTGGGCATCGTTACCGGCAGCGACGACGGTGGTGACACCGGCGTTGTAGGCGGAGTTGATGGCAGTGGTCCAAGCGGTGGAAGAGGGACCGCCGAGGGACATGTTGATGACGGACTTGCCGGCGCGGCCGTTGCTGGTGATGTCGTTCACAGCCCAGTTGTAACCGGCGAGAATGACGGAGGTGGAGGCAGAGTTGCCGACGAAGACCTTGACGGAAACCAGGGTGGTGAGCTTAGCGACACCGTAGGTGGTGGAGCCGATGGTTCCGGCAACGTGAGTGCCGTGGCCGAGGGTGTCGGTGTGGGCACCGCCGGCGGCGTTGTAGCCGAGAGTAGCACGGCCACCGAAGTTGGTGTGGGCAGTGTTGATGCCGGAGTCGACGACGTAGGCGTAGGTGCCAGTACCGGCGGCGTTGTCGTAGACGTAGGTGGTAGAGCCGGAGGTCTTGTGGGAAATAGTACCCAGGCCCCAAGGAGCACCGGTCTGGCTCACGATGGCGAAGAGAGTCCAGATCTGGTCACGCTCAACGGCGACGACCTAGTGCGTGTTAGCATGAGATTGAAGCTTGTTTGGCTGGATTCAAGCTTACATCAGGGTTCTTCTTGATCTCCTCAATGGTGGCATCGTCGAACTTTCCAGAGTAGCCGTGGAACTTGTTGAAGGAGTAGTTGCGCTCGATACCAGCGAAGGCACGCTTGTCGAGGTTGCGGCTCTGGAGCTGGCTGACCCAGTCCAAGTGGCCGTCGAGGTCGCGGGCAGAGACGCCCTCCTTGAGGGTGACGATCCAGCCGTTGGGAACGGTCTGGACAGAGAACTCAGAGGGCTTCTCGACGGGAGCAGCGAAGCCGCAGGCCGCAGCAGCGAGGATAGCAAAGCGCTTGAAGCCGACCATGATGAAAGATTGACCGAGATGCTGGGATTGGAGTCGGGAATCTCAGAGAAGAGGTGAGCGTAGTGAGGAAAAGAAAACTCCTCCATCGTGGGCTTTTCGTGAATGTTATATACTTCTAGATCCCCGCGATGGAGCTCTTCGATCTCGAGGCCTTCCACATCTGAATGGCATGCAAGACCTTAGGTGATCCAGGCGGTCGATGGTGTGGCACCGCAGTGTATGCGGCCAAGCCGTGAGGTTTCCTTCGAGAAGCTGTACGTACCAAGCTGCACCCCGGTCGACGTCCAGCCACTTCCACAGGGTCCAAGCCATGGCGAACACCGTTCAACTTGGAATATGCAGCCGAAGACGCCATGTTGGTTGCAGCGAGCGAGACAAATCGATAAGACGATGCAAGAAGGGGAAGGAGAGTACAAATGGCGCCATGTGGCGACATGAATCGGCCATCCTAGAAAGCTTGTGCGACGACATCAAAATGAGGAAGTTGATTGACAATGATGTTGTTGATGCAGCGGTCGGCGGGGAGGAGGTTATGTAGGTCGGACTTGGCATTGCAACAGAGCTATCAAATGGTCGCGCGTGAGGTCGAGGTTGGGCAGCAGACAAGCCGGGCTGGCGGCTCAGAGCGTTGCGCCGTCACATGAGGCGTGCAGCCAGTGAGTTGCATTGAGTACCCGAGAACGACAGAAAGAACGCAAACAAGCTCATTCTGTGGGTGTTGAAAATGCGACATATTGGCGGTTGGACGACCGACTGATTTCTGGCAGACTGGGTGAAGTTGGAGACGGATATTTCGCGGTGACAACACCGGCAGTTGATAGAGCTATCCCAATCAGGAGCAGCTCTAGCCACTCAGAGAGACTGCTCAAAGGTCACCGGGGGCGAATCCGCCAATAACAAGGGTTACGCAAGAGACTATCGAACATTAGCAATTTGTCTCAGAGACCAGTACCGTGAGCGGAACGGCAGTGCCAAGGCTAGATTATGCATAAAATAGAGGATCCGTTAGGTGACCGCTCTGTTGTCTAAACCCCTGTTGGTTGGCCGAGGACCGACGACCCTCTTCCGTGGGAGACATGAAGATGGGGCATACGAAGAGCAAGTTGTGACTGGGTAATTTCAGGTCGGCGGGTATTTCGAAGTCAACTACAGCGCGAATTTCCTAGTAAACCTCGCAGACTCCAGGCCCCTGCCAGATCTGTCTCCGCCATTGTGCTCAAGTCGCCTTCGGAAGGCGTTCGGGTTTACATTCGGGTCTCTTGCGGATGTGTGGTGCACGATACCGAAGACAGTAGTGAGTCGTGGTTCGTCGGATGGGGGGGTTGATCCTCGTGCGTCTACACGATGTAACCCCAAGTGAGATATCTCGCCTTCCCTTTTCGGAGATGGGCCGTGCTGCGTGGCAGTCGGCGATCGGAGGGGTATGTAGAGCTCTGGGGTATTGGGGGCTTTTTGGAGCTCAAATGGACCCAGGAAACGATGGTGAGGGCTAGACGTCGAATGGCGACTGATTCGTGATGGCTGTCGAGGATGACTGAAGCGATGCGATGGTACTCAAAGATGTGGGATGAAGGTATGCTGTCAGAGTCAGGACGCGGGGACCGTTACATAGAGACATCGGTCTGTTGGTGTCGGGCGCCAGAGGTAAGGCGGTGGACAGCGACTGAAAGCTACATGCCGTAGGATCGAGGTCCGCTGCCGGAGGGATGTATTTCGTAATGATGTGACGCAAAGGGACCCAGATAAGAATGCCTGCTCGTCCGTCAGCTTTCTTGATTGTTGCTCATGTGCAGTTCAGCTTGCAATGATGGTAGGTCGTCTGCAAGAGCTGTAAAATGTGCAAATGCGCGCAAAACAAGCAAACCCTGGCGAAGTTTGTTCAGGTGGTTGGAAAAGACGAACGGTCAAGCTCATGTGGAAGAGAGAAAGGGGAAGCAGGCCTGTAGATCCCTGATGGAGCACTCACGCAATGGGGGCCGCAGCTACCTGCCCCTCACCACCAAAGAGCTTCCCAGCACCATCCTTCTTTCCTACCCCGCTGCCAATCACGATAAGGCGACTGGGCCACAAGAGATCTCGGCAGCTGCTGGTCTGTGCTGGAAAGCGATCAGGTCCAGGCCTGCTTCTCAGGTATGTGTTGCTGATGCCATTCGATGTTGTTTTGCTCTGCTGAGTGCCTCTGAATGCTCAGTGGACGCCATCAGCGCCCGACCCCTGGTTCCTGAGCAAGATCCTTGCTAACGTCTGTACGCTGTACGCCGTCAGCAGCCACTTTCATTATGTTGGAATAGGGTTGCCGAGACATGTTTAACTGCTATTTCCTTGGATCAGTCTTGTGGCCGTATTGATCCAATTCCTCGGGATAGAAATAACTTGCGCCACAGCATCATCCTCCGAGCCGCCGATCTCACGCGCCGAACACCAGGATTGAGCCACGATCCATCCACGAAGCACATGTGAATCGTGAACAGAACCAGGGATGAGATAATGAACCCGGTCGATTGCCTTACCTCGGGGCCCGCTGTTCGCCTTTTTTCCGTCGGCAAGTGGGGGCGCGGGATCCGAGCGGAGCACTTTGTGGCCTGAGCTTTGCGATAACGTGATAAGATGGTGGGACTGGCCGCTTTAGCGATGCTGACTACAGCTGGTGTAGCCACTCACAGCTCTCAGATAAGCGGGTCTCCGGTAGCCAATCCGGATGAGCTTCACTTTCAGCAGCTTCATTTCATGGTGTTGTTCTCCTCATTTCCGGCTTGCCAACATCCACCAATGTAACGTCTCCAGAGCTCCAAGCTTAAGCTTACTTTCTTGCTTGGACTGTCTATTGCTATCGTCCTTCCAGAAACGTATTACGCTGTGCACTGACAGTGGCACGAAGTGGAAGAATAGATGCAAGCCACGTTTGGTCACGAACGGTGGGTGACATACCGTACAGCTCGGCCAATTCTGGAAATATCCCTGCCTCTATCGGAGCTATTGCTTGAGCGGCTGCTAAGGTCCGCGCCGCTGCCGAATTTCTGCTTGGCGTGGGGTGCGTTGTGAACTATCAGGTCTAATTGCCGTAGAGACAATGCCTTTATGCAAATAATGTTTTGTCACTGATTTCGCCATGTAAGCATTGCGCGAAAGTAAACTCCAGTTGAGAGCTGAACAAAACATGACCATCGTCTTTATGATCGACACTAGGTCCATCTAATGCAGTGTTCCAATAGTTTAAGCAGTCACAACGGCACCCTTGCCGGAACAGTCGAGTTGCACAAGCTGTAATTCAGGTGCGCCGACCGTCTGCAACTGCATCCGATCTTTGATAGGTCCCGAACGTTGGGCCTTGCTCTTGCCTAACCCGCCATCCTCTTTTCAGGCCGCCCCGCGATGTCCTCACTCGCTCAAAGAGGGAGGTGCCCATCAAGGTGAGGCTCTAATACGCACCTGTACTAAGCATAGTGTGGTGGCATCGACGCAGAAGGAGCGTTTCTGGAAGGTCGCACTTCCATTCTCTCGGCGCCGATGACGCTTTACCCTACAGCAATGGTGGCATGTGGTACTTTTGCTTCGAGCCTTCCAGAGGGTCTAGCCTCACGACATGGACCTGCCATGAGCAGTTACCACCCCTGAATCACCCCTCCAGGAACTTCCGGCATTCGTGGATTTCAAAAGGCTTGGCTCTCCTGCTCTCCAGGGTTCTTCAGCGCTCCCGCGAAGCGCCGCTGCAAGATCCTCCTCGCCAAGACCAAACCACTGGAAACACCAAGCTTTCACCTTCCCTTCGCGATGATCCCTTCCCGAGTTTGCCGCTGCGAACCTTCTGAGGCCAAATAGTCTTGGCAGTACCGAACGACCGTGCAATCCAGCTTCCTGCTTGCTGAGATCCTCTCCATACGTCTGCGGCCTCATTACGGATATTGTCACTTCATCGTCACACGATCCGGACATGCCGTGGCATCATCGATTTCGTTCTCGGACCTTTCAACTATTCCGATATTCATTACCTGCTCAGAGACACAATCCCTCACGATCTAGACAAATGTCCCAGATCTTCGCAGCTGAGTCAACGTGACAGCGGCCTCCGGAGGCAGATCCGGCTGACTCCGAACCCGCTCTCGTGCGCCCACTGTCCACGCCCCTCCTGTACCACGTCGCAATTAAGCCACGCCGGAGGCGCCCCGTTGACGCAAGCCTCGGCACCTGCCTTTTCAAGCCAGCTTCCGACGCGTCACTGGCGTTTATGTTTCTTGCAGTGAGGTGGCTCATCGTCAGCGTCGCTTCACGATGCATCACAAAGCACAACGCAAAAGAACCCTCGTTATTCGCAATATCCGTGGGATCATCGATCGCAAACTCCCTGACTTTACTAACTCTCAGCTTTTGTAGGTTACGACGTTCTCAGTTGCTCCATTGATCGCGCCATCACGACTCCTCGGGCACTACTGATCTCGTTCCCTGCGTCTCCGTCTTCTTTGCCTCTCGTCGCCATCAGCTCCTCTGGCTGGATTGTGCCGCTGCCTTACACATACCCGACAGACCCCCTCTGTGCTCGAAACTCCGTTCTGCCATACACGAGGCGTGTTGTTTCTGGCACACGGTTGATTTGTTCCTTGTCCAAGATCGCACCGATCTAGCTGCCAGAAAGCGTCGAGATGGCCGCATTGAAAGCTTCCTGTGCCAGCGATGAGCCTACACATCTTCGTCTAGCAAACTCGAAAGAAGACTGAAATTTGATGACGGTAAGAATGCAATGCTTTGACTTCCGGGTTTGCAGCGCAACTGAGATTGAGAGATGCCTGTCGTGATGTCGCTGCCATTAAACGATGTTGTATAACGTGGCGGGGCGAAGGACAACCCTTTCCCTAAGCGTCTTGGCCGCATGCGATGAGTGAATCATGAGAAATGTCCCTAAGCAAAGACGACTGGTATGGGTGGCGTAACTGGTAGATATCTAGAGGCGTTCTCAAACGACGGGTGAATATTATCGTTGCATTACTTTTGACGACCAACGACACTGACGTTTATTGATTCACGGCAAAGCATCGATACGGCCGCAATATTCACTCATACAAGCGCAGCATGTAAATGTTCGAAGCTTTGAAAAAACCAATATGACCTTCCGGAAACGAAAATGCCGGCATGACCCGTAGCAAGTGACTCAATCTATCGGCGCATCGTACTGACACGGCGTAAGTCGAGGCCCTGGGATCACGTTTTTCCGGCGAGAGCCGTTACCCACCTGCAAGGACAAAGCTAATTTGGATCAGACCGCATATTGCGAGAGGCTATATTGCACGGAGATTATCACATGTCCCTTAACTCTTCATCTGGTCTGAAATCGATGTCATCTGATTAAACTCAGCCAGGCAGGGCATGAGCTTCGTCTGAAGTTTGAGAATCAAGCACATCGAAGTATGACAAAATCGAAGGTTATCTCCAAGATTACTGCGAAAATATTCTTCCCAACAATTTCTGACTTTCGTTGCTCCGCGGCATGTGATTCAACCTGACGCCCGCGGCGTGGTATTCTGCCGAAGCTGTAAGTGCGAGACTTAGTCTGGTTACCCGACAGAGCGCGCTCGTTCGCACATCCTGCATCGTTACAGCTTCTCTTGATCGGCCAGTCACATTGACTGGTGTGGGTGGTGGGCATCTCGCATTGTCAATCCGAGATTTCCGTGTGATCGAGTACCCCGCGAGAACTCGCCGTTACGCGCAGGGGACGGAGAAGCCACTAAAGCCTCTGGTCATCGTGGCTTCTCCGTCCCCTGTGACCCGTTTAGCGTGGTGCGTGAACATCAAAATACTCGTACCGAATGAAGATCTGCACAATCAATAGCTCCACATCATCGACCGGCTGAATCAACGTCTTCCTCATCACGATGGCTCTCACCCCGCGTTTGGACCCCTACAAGCGGTTGTTGTCGCGATTCTATGAGGTCCTGGTGCTCTTATGGATCTTACGCCCAGTCAACGGGCCGCACATAATATCTCGTCTCGGAAACTACAGCTTGCAAGATGTTCGAAGGAGATTTCTGAAGAATTTGTGCTTCATCTGCGATTATGACAAGGGTGGCAAGACTACGACTGCGATGTCTGTCGAAGATGCTGCCGACGGCCACATCTTCTGGGTATCGTCAAATGAAGGAACCAAGGCGAATGTCGTCGAGTTTCTCAACGGGGTCTTAAAGCTGTTGAAACATCACAATGGACATCCAGATGGCCATCGTGCGGCAGAGCGAACTTTGATGAACGACTGTTTGGAATTTGCGATTCGCCGTCTCCACAAAGAGTCAAGAATCCTGCAAAGCGCAGCGAGAAGATGCGTCCAAACGCTTAGAGTCCATCAAATCTTCGGTATGTCAGACTTTTCAGGGTCTTCTTGCTCAAGAGACTGACAATAGAACAGAGACATTGAGCGTTTGGCTCAACCGCTTTGAAGAAGCAGGCGACGACGACATTCTCGTTTGTCTAACGGCCTACCGCGTCCGCCATGACCACCACATGCGTCTCATTGAGCAACTGGGCCAAGAGATGGAGGAAGGCGTAATTTCCAGGAACGAAATGCAGCCATTCCGCGATGTACATCACATGATCAGCAGTCTCGGAGCTCACGTCCGTGTCATCTCTCAGTTGTTCGATGATGCCAGTCGCCTCCAGTCTCTTCTCGAATCGTACCGTGTTGACAGGGTCCCCAAGCCGGAGGCCGCGACGGTCCCAGAAATCGATGACCATATGACCCTCAGAGGTATTCTCAACCGTCTACTTCCAGCGGGAGACAACCGCTACGAGACATATCTGGCCTACCTGTCTCATATGGAGCCACAAGTAAACATCGAGAGGCGTCTTCGCGATCGATTTGACCGGAAAGAGCCCGGAACCCTCAAACCTTGCGTCCACGCGGAAATCCAGATGCTTCACCACTTCTATGACGACCAGCGCACCTTCGCAGCGGAAGATCGTTATGTTGCTTGCAGCAGGTTTGCCTGCATTTGTTGTAACTCCTATATCCGAAATCACCCTGCCAACATCGCCCTCCTGGACTGTCATCAGAAGACATATCCTAATTGGGGAGTACTCCAGCTTCCCGCGGGTGCCAAGGACAAGAAATGGCTTGATCAGCGCAAGATAATCAACGCAGTCATCCAGGATCTTAAGAAAATGGTGCTGGATCAAATATCTCAGCGTCATATATCGAGTCTCAATCATCCCGACTCGGTATCTCAGTTCTCGACCGCTGCGGGAGATGAACATGACGCCGTAGACTCAGGCACCGACGTTTTCGAAGATGAAAGTAGTGGAGCAGACACCGGTGAGTGTCAACATGGGAGATAAACTCGGCATATGTAGCTGACGTTTTCGGTAGCAGGTTTCAGCGACGATGCCTTGACTCCTTACGCTGCAGAAATTCTTATGCAGGAGGAAAGTTCAGGGTATGATTCGGATACTGGAAGCGGTGTACAGATTTAGTCGCCTCAATCTCAA
This sequence comes from Colletotrichum chrysophilum, assembly GCF_026319265.1. Taxonomy (NCBI): domain Eukaryota; kingdom Fungi; phylum Ascomycota; class Sordariomycetes; order Glomerellales; family Glomerellaceae; genus Colletotrichum; species Colletotrichum chrysophilum. The sequence goes on along the minus strand of NW_026517318.1, from coordinate 110,485 downwards.
TTTTTGAAAGAGTTGCCCAGTGAGTAAGCAATTTGTATTTTCTGGGTATTTTCCTAGTAATTTCTGTTTGATCCTTGGTAAAGAGGGATGTTTTTGTTGTAAAATAGCAGAACTCGGTCCCGTAGCAAAACTCGGTCCCGAATCTCAGTAGTGACAGGGACCAATAAAAAGAAAAATCTTGGCAAAAGCGATTGAGGAGTTCCGTGCCGCTCTCTCATCAAAGCCTTTCTCATCAAAGCCTTTCCAGCATGTCCCTTTTGGTAAATCTGTCGGCATGTCTGTTGAGGTTATCCTTTTTGGTGAACTTCTTTCCACACAAGCAGACAAATCGGGGCAAATTGAAATGGGACTTGTAGTGTTTCCTCATGTCCCGTTGCCAGCCAGACGTTCTCGGGCATCTAGGAGACGCACATAAGACTGGTTTGTAATGCGACCGGAGATGCTTTCTTCATCAAGAATCAGATGCGTGGGATCAAGTTGGATAGGATTGGGTGTTGCTTACCTTCTGGCACTCGGAGTTTTGAAGTATTTGCGGCACTTTGACCAGATGCACCAATATGCACCTGACAAGTGACCCAGCTCATCGGGAATGACTGGCATCGGTATTTCATCAAACTCAATGGACTCAAACAGTATATGCGAACCGTCCCTGAGAAGGGGGTTGTCGGGAGGTACTTCAATGGTGTAAGCGAAGCCATGAAGCGGCGGAGAAGTGTCAATGAGGTCCGAAACCGAGACCGGAGACTGTTCATCGGGAGAGATACTGTCGCCAGACTGACGAAAGGCCTAAAGACCTTGTGACTCATCGTCCAAGTCGAGATCCTCCAAATTGCAGTCCCGATTGATCGTAAAGTCGAATAATCCTGTGTTGGTAACGTTGTTGACGAAATTCTCCTCCACCCACATATCGCCCAAGGTGTTTCTAAGAAGCGGAGTCTCGGGATAGTCAAACGAGAGGGAAATGTCGAGGTCGAGCTCTGCGAGTAGTCCTGCCGAGAAGACACTGTCTTCTCGGCCGCTCACACTGAACTCGTCTTCGAGTACTATACCATCGTTAGACCAAGGCTCAAACAGAGCAAAGGGGAAAACCAGACAATTTTCGTCAAACGAGAAACTGTACATCCTGACCGATTTCATCAAAAATTCAACCGCGGCGCCACGCTGACGTTCAATCGGTGCTGCGGGGAGCTGACGTCGATATTAATACCATCGTACTTGCGGCAATGCGGGGCGACCCCCCTCCCCCAACCTAACTTTACACTACACGATACTTCCCACTCTTGTCATTTGTTGAGCTTGCCGCAGCCGATCGTTAATAAACCCCAACCCCGCACTTATCCGCTAAACACAGCTGGGGATGAAGCTGCACAGAAAGGAATGATAAGCAACCATACGGTAACCTGTTTGGCCGCTGGCGAGAGCGGTTATCAGAGTTTAACGGCTCAAAGGGAATTTTTCTTCGAAAGACTACAGCCGCCTATCACGCCTTGCACTGGCCTCTAACACATCTTACTTTAATCTTTTGCAGGTCGTTTTCCAGCACCATCCTGTTTTCCGTTGCTTCCGTATGGAAGCACCTCAATGCTACTTCATCAGAGGACATATGAATCACATGTTTCCTCCAGCTTGACCTCGGGTTATAGAAACAGCCGGTGGGCATATACCACACGTACTTGGCATCTCGACATCACCATTTACGTACCCTATGCAAATCCAGCGCCCATCGTTGCGTAAGCTCTGCATTGGTGTTCGTTCGAGACATTTAATTTGACGGTCAGAGATGTCAGGCGACCTGGTCTTGCGTGAAGCTTTAGAACTTTGAGCAAGATTAGGTACTGCCATCGACCACGTTTCTAATTCAAATATGGCCTTCTTAGCATCCCACGATACAAAGTTTGATCCCATCTTCAGAAGCTCATCCTACCCGGCATAGCATATCAAATAGATCAAACCCATCATTGACGTGCCTGCCACTGGCGTCGCGCAGATATTGAAACATTCGACGGTCATAATGCAGTCGACCTCGAGGAAACATGATATGAATTGTATGTTGATGGGGAAATAGACAATACCTACCGCATAGGAGCAGTTGTCAGCTAACACTGTTAAACAAGTGAACATCGACTCAGTGGTGAACTCATTGAGTGAACTATCGATCAAAGAACCTAGAAAACGGAGCTGGGTCCTCGAAAACGTCCTGAGAGAAGTAAATTTGGTTGTCCACGATGCGGAATGGATTACCGAGGTCCATCCGGTCTTCCACCCGGCCAAAATATTTCGGGTAAAATGGAACATCGGACTTGAGCAATGGAACAACTTTGTCCGTCTTCTTCGAGGATGTAGACACTTCCCCATTATCATTTACTTCAAAACCCGTCCCGCCAACATTCGGAATCGTTCGAGGAGATGAGAAAAGGCTCAACGATTTCCTGGCTGGAAGAAAAGCTTGAAACTGTTGGCCTTCCGCTCGACTCCGTCCCCATCTTGGATATTTATAGCTTTTTTAGTGACGGAGACCTGAGTAAGATGGATCCGCATACCAGGTGGAAAGCAGTCGAAGAGGCGTACGGAGTTGTGGAAGAAATGCTTAACATTCTCCGTCCGAAAGTCGTTCTTTGCTGCCAATGCGCGACAAGAGGCCGCTGGGTTAATGGCGTGGAAGTTTGGAGAAAAGCCGAAAACTCCCTTGCCAGACAACTCGGGTCGAGCATGGCAAACGCCAAGGAAGGCCTGGCCATACCTGTCAGCATGAATACTTACACCATGTGGGCAGTGCAAGGGTTTCATCCTCAATGTGCCCGTCGTGATCATCACCTCGAAGTTGTTCTAGTTCAAGTCCTGGAGGATGCCTTCACTCCATGCTTTGAAAGGGCTCATATGGCACTTTTCGAGGAAGTAGTTGGCGGTATTGACGACCTGACACCGCTCATTCTGGCAGCAGCCAGAATGGCTTGTGAATTGGGTTTGAATGACGATGGCCTGAAAAAGGCAACACACAAGTGGGTCTCGAGTTTGGCGAGCTGGTATGGTGCTATCTGCAACTTAATTGGGGACGTTGAGCCTGTAGACGAGAGGCTAAGGTCTACTATGCGCACACTTTCTAGAACGTTAAGCCGGTTAGAGGGGTTGAAGAATGCGGAAAGTAGTCCGGTGTTGTAAGCAGGTCACAGCTGCTGATCAGATGAATAGTGAATCACACTCATTGATGAACGGCTACCAGTTGACGAAGACTACTTTTATAGATGTCCTCAACAGACGCTTGAGATTTGCCCAGATTAACATGTATCGCTCTTGTGCCCAGTCGACAAACGTCGTGATTGATAAAACCAAGATCCAAATGGAATTCTTCTTAGTCTAAGCGCTTAAAAATGCAAGTGATGCTAAGAAGTCTCAAGCTGTGGCTGGATCTAGTATCTGAGCACTGCGGGGGAAGTATTACTTGTTAATTTATACGTAAACATAGCAGAATGGCCCATTCATCGTGTCTAATAAGTCGCCAAGTTTCATCTTCGGTGCATTGACGGATAGATCAATATTGTCAGTAAGTGTGCCATTAGGTGCTGTAGGATCATTCATGTTCGTCGCACCAGACACCGCAGTTAGTCGAGAATCGAGATCTTGCAATTGCCAGATCCACCAGGTTCTGTCAATCATGGCGTGGTGTAGCCAAAAGGCCGGATCAGCTGGGGAGTTGAAGAAATCCTGGCGATTGAATGATTCAGCCACATTGACACTCGGAAACTGATCAGCTTGATACAGAGGAATGGGGATTGCTTACACCACCTGGATCTCCACCTATCATGGTATGCCCTCCTCCATGGACACCGGGGTTGCTTCTTTGCATGTCGCCCTGCATCGAAGTCTGAAACGAGTATATGTCTTTATTCTTGGTGATAAGATCATAGGTATAAGTTTCTGAAGTGAATTTCGAAGATTCGGGATTAATGTCGCGTCGCAGACAGCGGGGGTTGTATCCAAGCCCGTCTTTCCGTGGATTTGGGGGAACGTCTTTGAGCCGGGACGCGACCGGCCCAAGATGTGCTTCAAAGCTTCGATAGAGGTTAGTACAATCGGCGATTCTACAGTGCCTACGAGCGTAGTACGACGTACTCTTTGAATGGACCACCTAGTAAGCAGCCGCCACCATTGGCTGGTGGGATTGTGATATTTCCGAAGGGTATGCCATCGTGCGTAACCTTGGCACCATCGCCCGACATACTGCTATCATTCCCATTGAAAACAGGGGAGTTCAGCGGATCTGAAGAATAGTATGGCCAATGCTCATACTTTGCGGCATTAGTGATCTGGAGACATGGACCAGATACGATCAAACCTCACCGGCTGGTAGCCTCGGTATCCGCACTCGTCTCTTAGTGCTTGCTCATACGCAAATACGTAATATCTGTGCCAAGAAAGAAATTTTGCCTACACAATTCTTGTTAAAAGACTTCACGGCGACTAGGTAGCTCGGATTGCGTTCTTACAGTAAAGTGAATGCTCAAAGTCTGCTGTATATGTGTTGCCACAAAGTCATCGTATCGGCTTCTCGTCCCAGGAACCTCGTCCATTGAATACCTTGGCGGCTTGTTTGCAAGGCATTTGGTCGCATTAATGTAGTCCAGTCTTTCCTCGACTGTGAGAGATGACCTTTATGTCTGGGTGTCAGCTTGGCAGAAGGTCTCGCTAGCAACGACTGACCATTCCTTTCTCTTGATGGCTGTCTCAAGAGAGCACCCAGACGCTCGTGGAAATCTGGCCAGATGAGACTCCAAGTTTGCTAGGCCGATATCCTGTAATCTATCGACGCCATCACGGGGATACGGACCGGCTTCCGAATTGCCAATGATGAGAAACACTAAGACAGGAGCAAATGAGAACATATTGCTAGAAGATACACTGCTCCACCATAGGAAACGTGCAGCGCTATGGATCTAAACAACGCCCGAGGAAAATAAAATGAGTAAATGAGGTATGCTTACGTGAATGCCTTTGGGGTTGAAGGTGTGTTTCAAATTGGATTCTAGACTCATCGGCATGCGCGGAGTAGGGCGAAACTTAAGGCGGAGGTTATTCGGAGGGGCACGAAGTTTAAAGCTTGAAGCATCTAGAAGCTTCATGGAACATAGCTCTTCATACCGGCACATGCGTAACGAATCCCCGAAATTAGACTAGGCTGATAGGGAAGAGCTTGTGTGTTGAGGGACAATTCGCTAGAGCGTATGCTCTTTGTCAAATGATTGACGATGCAGTTCTGTTGTGAGGAAGAGACTAGGCATGATGCACGACACAACTGAGCCCGTCCGGTGTCCAGCCAAAGCATTTAAACATTTGCTGCCCAAGCTGCCGGTAACAGTCCAACAAAAACGTCTGAAGATTGTCCGCCGGAAATCAGAGTTTCCCAGAACAGCCGGAAAAATCGAAAATTGACGGGATTTTACATGCCCAAACACTAGCTGGTTTAGGTGTTGATAATGTTGATCGCCATATCGCATGTTATCGGTCACCTTTGCAGGAGATATGGGTTGCACATGGGTCCAAAATGCAATCATTTACTAGCGGGACAGATTTTGTCTTTCTTAGCAGAGTGCTTGTTGATTAATGCCCCAGATCGGTTATAAGAACTCGGAGACTTTTACGCGTCTAGCGAATAATAATATGACGGCCGCTATCGCCGCATCGCAGCCATGAACTTCGCCGTGGAAACTCGGCCATTGAAACAGTACCACCCCTCCCCTATCGCGACCTTACTGCATGCCTTCGTTGCTCTGATTGACGCTCCAATTACTAGGCGATGTCTCCTGAGCTAGATGAGAACCGTCCCAAAAGGTTTATGAATGTTGTAAAATATCGGCATGAACTTATGTCAAAAGCTTTTATTCACACGCTGTCATTTGGTGTGATTCCTGCCACTTCTCTACTCATTGAACTATGTGCGAAGTTGAGTTTGGCATTGATTTTGCCATCGAACCAACAATAACCCCGTTGAAACTGGCAACTTGTGTGAATAAATACCTAGATTGATCAGTACTCAAGAGCCGTATCTTGGTAAAGAGGGAATATTGACACGAATTTCTATTTAAAGCATTGCCGCAAACTTTCGGAACGATACCAGCGAGGTTCTCAGCCATATGCAGCCAGGTCGTCACCTACAAAATCTTAAATCGTGCGTGACTTCACCGATCAACCATAAAGGTGACATCAGCTAAATATTTCATTCGCGACTGTCCCATCTCATTATGTCTCGTTGCACTTCATGAAATTCATCCCAATAGGTTGAAGCAACCTACTTACACAACACGTCAGCAACATTACACCTATTGCATCACAAATCAAGATGCGCCGTCGCGAGCTCGTTGCACAGTTGGAGGAACCAGAGAGATTTGACAAGGATGTGATCCACTGCAGGAACATTTCTTCACTGGGGAACGGCGTTCTTCTCGTCCTCGGTATCACCGGTCTTATCGTCTCTTCAGTGAGCTACACCCGCGGTGTGACGAAAACATCCGTGGAGTTGGCACATTGCATTGTGGTATGTCTTAGATGCTCGAGTTTGATAGCCCTGCTAACGTTGTTCAAGTCTTCAGTGTTTCTGCCTCTACTTATTTTGGCAACCTATTTCATCCTGAGTCTCAAGCCGGGCAAAAGCGTGCTTCTTAGGCTGGTTTATGTGGTTGTCACGATAACTCTTTACGGCATTAAGTCGTATGTCTGTCCGTAACAAACCATTAAGGTGCGCTGCTAATGATGCCAGACTCGTATTTGGTGTCCTGCTGGCGAGGGAAATTAGCCAAGACCAAGGCTGGAGCAGCCAGAAGATGAGTTTGAGGCATGGGCCGCCCATTGTCAGCCTCGTCACTGTGTATGCTTGATAATCGTATACTACAAGACCTGTATACTAACTGCCTGCAGGTTTGCCGCAGCTTTTGCGGTTTATCTCCTCCATGCGCTGGCCTATACACTCCCGAACGAGTCAGCACCGGGTCTTCGAGGCGATCCGCAGCCCAACGTTATGCGGGCGGAGGAGAAGGGTGTTTTCAGTCAACGAGCCCAGGCCTGAACGAGTTATATCACGTACTGGGATACAAATTATCTCCGTTGATACGTTGAAGTCTTCGGGTCCACATAGTTTACTCTCTAGACTCAATTAATGTAATGCGCTGGCTGTCCTGCTTCAAATTATCATCAGTCGTAACTGGGCAAAGCCCGCCGCGACATCGCATAGCGACTCAGTATCAGAGTCCTCAGTCAGTGGTAAGACATATAAGGAGATTGTAGAGTCTACATGCGTGCACCATCAGAAGCCTGCTGTGGCGTAACAATCGCCGCCGAGGTGGAGAGCCACATCCGACCCGCCTTGGCACCAACAACAAGCACCACCGAAGGCCGGCCCAAAGCCTCCTTCAAGGGCAATTACAGGCGGGCAAAGATGATAGCCAAGTTTGCATCCCCTTATCCAGTCGATAGAATCATGGTAGCTATTGTGTCGCGCTCCATTTCCCGATTCTTTTCAACCGACATGTTGCCACCACCAATCACAGCCAGCATGCGAGCCATCCCGCTGCTGGCGTGTCTGGAGCTGACACGTCTGACGCCTGCCGTCCCGTCCCGTCCACCCCATCTTAATCCATTCCATTCCCAATTGTGATGTATCCATTATGATGTGTCGGAAATAGCAGCCTGGCTCCGTCCGTCCTTCCGCCGGGATCCCCTCTTTGGCATTATCGACAACGAAAGAGGCACGAATATGCGATCGAGCCATCCCAGCTCTAGCACCATCTTTCCTGAGAAGATAGGGTGGAAATCATTGCCTGAATTCTTGTCGCCATTATGGACGGGTCGGTATTCGTCGTTTACTGGCATCTTCCTTGCCAACACGTCGGTGCTTGTGGATCGTGGAGACCTGACAGCGAAGCAACCCCCGCGCGCTCCACGGGAATCACAGGATGCCCCGGAGAGAGATAAAGCTAAGATTAGCTTCGGGGTAGCGGCGGAGCTCGCGCCGGGTCTGGCGTCTGGGTACGCTTGCCGTGGGCTCCTTTCGTCGCTGGCCTTGTTTTGTCGTCGGTTTAGGTGATGTTCCGTCCACCGTCTCGAGATTATTCTCATTTTACTTTGAGACACTCGTAAGTTAATCATTGTCGACACCGTAGTCTTTATTGTGATGTCGCGTGTTGGGGGTCGCACGTCGGTGGCATTTGGTCGCCGCTATTCTGTTTGGAAGTCTGGTTAGCTGTCACTTTCCAGGTTTCCTTGCATAAGACTGATTATTTGGACCTGCCATAGAGATTTCGAACCAACTGAGGCTCTTGGAGGCTGACGTTGGCGCAGGATCGAAGGCATGCTGTTGTAGTGAAGATGGAAAAGGGGCTGCCAAGTGTTTATAAACACAGTGCCAGGATATGCAGGGACGTAGTTGCACTGCAGCAAAACACCCAAAAAGCCGTCACACAGTGTGCAGTATCTTTTCGTCTCACGAGACGGCCATCAAGGTTAACATCAAAAGTACTCGGCGGATAGTTGCTCGAGTCTGTAGTAACAATCCATATCGCAATCATGACATCTATTGTATGTTCACCATGATGTTCAATTGTCAACTTAGGCAGAACTGTCATTCACGAGATTTCATCGTCTTAGCCGGAGAATATCCCGGACAATTTCCCAATTCCCGATTGCCGCGATAAAAACCAGGTAAATGATTTCTCGAACATGAATTCGTAACCAGGGATCCCGTCACAGTCGCTTTCGACCATACTCTTCCAATCATCAGAACAAAGGCATCCCATCACCGCCCATCGAGCCAACGCGCCTCGCCAACCCCCCTCCCCCGATACGTGCTCCCGCACAGCCTCCGGGGCTCCGAGAACATCTCTAGCCGCATTTCACAACCCCCCATCCCCCTCCGATCTCCGCCCAGATAATCAGCTGACAGCTCGTGCCGCACTCGCCCTGCATGCCATCCACTCCCAACCTCATCCGATCCCATCTCCCAATCACGTTGTGCCTGCCTTCACACTTGTTCATCCAGGCATCTGCGCCAAGTCCCTGCAGTGTGCGCAGAACAATGGAAATGGACAAGCAAGCAGCTCCACACCAGACATGTCCGTCACCACATTCTGCATGCACCGTCTCAACCCCCAATCCCAGATGATACCTACCTCGAGTGGGGGGGTTGGAGAAGGACGCGGCGGCGGCGGCAGCTGCATCGGGGTGCGTAAGCAGAGGTAATAGCATTTCTGACCACCAGAGCTCACCCTCCCAACCGAGCTATCCCAAAACACACCGGTCTTGACAGGTTCCACCTCCAAACTTGGCTATTGGAGACAGCCGATGGATCCCGGGCAAGAATGGAGACTGCCCACATCAGCGGACAACACTCCATATATCCACATCGAAAAAGTCAACATGACAAGCAAACGCATAATCAAGAAAAGTCACCATAAATCACTCATTATCACTTACTCGCGTCACTTAAGATCATCACTAGTGCGGGGGAAGAACCAATGCCCGGGAATCAAAAACACTCGTATTCAAATCCAAAAAATACCAAACTATCATACGAGAGAAAAAAAAACGTATTCATCCCTTCAAGACAGAAATAACCAAGCAACTACCGGTGTCTTGCCCGAGCTGCATTGCATGGCCGATCTCCACACAAGCAAGCTCTGTTGCGGCAGAGGTCGGTCAAAACTGTAGATCCAGCATTGGGTCCCGCTTCAAAAACCAGTATCCTTCAGTCCCTCATTCCCATGAGATAACGACTTCGGTCCGTTTCGGCGGGGGGCACGCAGCTCGATGGATGTTGATGAGGTCGAGCGAGCCTCTTCATGAGGGTGACAGATGCGGCTTCGCGGAGGCGTCATGCTGAATTTAGTGCTGTGGTTATGTTAGTTGGTGATCGAGGGGGAGGTTGATGCGAGGAGAGCTTACGGAGCAAGAGCCGCAAGAGCAAGAGGTGCAGGAGCCGGCGCAGCTGGTGCCGCAAGACTTGCAAGAGCTGTATGAATCTGGTTAGCTATTTGGCAGCTCGGTGAAGAAATCTCCGAAAACTCGAATTTTTTAAAATGTGTAGCTTGTCTGAACAAGACCGCATTTCTCAAATTCTCTGTTTCCAAAGAAGGTCGAATGCCGCTCACCAGGGGGCCATTTTGAAAGTTGGTTGGGTTAAGCGAAAAGCTTGAAAGTTGGTAGTTTAGTTTGTTTGGAAGTGAGATCTGAGAGCTTGTTGAGTCGATGAAGAGAAAGAAACAACATCTCAAGCCGAGAAGTCCTGGGGTTTATATACCCGTCTTCGAGCTACGTCCCCCACGTACAGTCAGCTAGAGCATCAAGCATCAGATGGCTATCTCGCGAGGAGGCGCGGTATCATTCGCCATTACGTGGAAGGGTCAAGCGGGCGTGGCCGGAGGAAGGAGGGGCGGGCATCCCAAGGATTGTCGGAGGAGATACCGCGAATGCCGCGGCGCCGTTTGGAGCAACCAGCCCAGCCAGCAGTGCAGCGATGCTGACATGGCGGTTGTGTGATACCGCATCAGGCTGGCACTCCCATGGCTTGATCCATAATAGCTCATCTACTCCAAGATAGGCCGGACGTTGGAGGGACCAGACGTTTGCTCTGCAGTAGCAGAAGCGGGGTTTGGGCCCGAAGCTACGGGTGCAGCCTTCGTCCAGGTGTGGTAGCCCGTGGGTTCCACGTTCGGGGCTGGGTGGACCCGGCAACGGGGGGCGTCGGGCGGTTGTGATTGGGCCATGTGAGGACGACTGGGCATCCACGCGCGAGGTTCATGGCGAGCCACGGCAGGGCGGCAGGATGGGCGTGCATGAGGTGCCGTGGTCGTGTGAATGGGATGTTGGAGGCGGGCTGGCGTGGGATCGTCGCGGACTGAGTGGACGAGAAGGGCCCGATGAGGATAGCCCCGCCCTTCATCGGTCAGACGTTCGGTCTATGGATGGAGAGATTTGGGGGGGTTGAGGGAAGGGAACGTGGGAGTGGGTGGGTAGAGCCGGTCTGGAATGTGCAGATTATCGGGTGGTTTTTTTTCGATGGTCTGCATCTCGGGTACCATGTTGTGAAGAACATGTGTGTGAAGAATGGTATCGGAAACTGCACTGTTGGAATAGCCGACCAGTAGACTTACGAAGGCGACGGCGCGGCCTTTGCTGTCATGGTCTGGTTGGCGGTGCCGTGTGAATTGGTGTCTGCATGACAGTATGTAGGACGACAGAGAGGGAAATCTGCTTGTGATGGCGCTTGGCAGCGGCACCCGCGCGAAACAGAGTTTGTACCATCCCACACCCGACTCTTCAGGTGATGCGCCCGGCCACCCCGTATTGGCCAGACAAGGGACTAGCAATTAGGCCGAATGAGGGTCCGTTCTACTTAGGCAGACCCGGCGGCGGAAAAAGATAGAAACCACAAGAAGTGAGAGATAATAGCTGAAGAGCTGAAGAAAGCCAAAAGAGACAACTTGAAGCCAGATGACCTAGTCATCAAGAATAATCGTCATGGCCGAAGGCAAAAACCTCAGCTGTCGTCTTGATCGTCGACGACAACTCACAGAGTGGTCTCACCAGTCAGACTATAGCCTCTCCGACTAAAACTTCAGCCGTGCGTGAGCGTCGTCGACTCAGTGCCATGGGGGCCACAGCAAAAGAACCTTGCCCGAAAGAAGAATCCCGGTAAAACCCTCATATCGCAGATGCAGTGAACCAAAATGAGAGAAAGCTGTTAGCTAAACAGCGTGGGTTGCCCGATCATACAGACTGGCCGCCGGCGACGGGGACCGCTCACGAAGGAGCAGTTTGCCCGATCAGCTGATACGTCCGGTGTCCAAGGTGAGAGGACCGACAAGGGGGAGAAGAGAGCAGGATGTGAGAAGAGGAGAAAAATGAGAGATTTGTGCCGTTGTGGCTCATTACCGTGGGGGGTCGTGAGTCTTTTGCCGCAGCGCGAGAGCCGATTCCCGAGGATCAAGGCAAACATTGGCCATGAGAAGAGACAAGGAGCAGAGTCGTAGGGCGTAGGGGGTTCAGGCGTCTCCCACTTCCTCTTCGTCTTCCTCTTTCCCTCTCCTCTCGGTCTTCTCAAGTCGAGTGTCTCGTCGCGTTCATCGGGCTGCATCGGTCGCGGTGTCGGTAAAAGTCGAAACCAGAGGGCTTACTAATTGTCAGTAGAAGAGTCGACAGAACAAGTCTGTCGGACGGAAACACCAGGACGAGTGGTCCCTTTTATGTGCTCAACCCATCTCTGCTCCCAGGGGCCTCAAATGGCGGTGGAAGGGAGAAGCGGCATTCCTCAAGCGGCGGGGATGCAACGGATGCGAGCTGTGCTGGCCGATGGAAAATTGTCTCATCAACCCAACGGCCCTCTAGCATCCGCGGCCCGTCGCTGATGAACAGTCCAAGCCCTGCCGCCTGACCAAACGATGGTTGAGATAGGTGCGCTGGCTATCTTGCGCAAGTTTTGCAGCATCGCGACCGGTGGTTGGCGAGGGAGATGGCGGATGATTTTGTGTGAGGAGGGTGGCCATCAAGGTTGGCCATCCGGGTTCTTGAAACCTCCATTCCTTGGGCTGTTATCAATGCAACCATCAAGGTCCTCAGTCTCCTTTCGGGGTGATCACCAGCAGCTGACCTGCTTGAAAGAACCGCTTGAGTCTTTTAAACTTTAAATCGTTCGAGTGATTCTTGTCGATTGAAATGATTGAGTGTTTGAATTGCTTGAAGACACAAGACTGTATTTGGTTGTGCTACTGTGTGTTTGGGAATGAAGTGAGACTCAACATTCGTGCATCAGTGACTCCCCTATCCAGTACATTTCCCCAGACGTTGGACCCTAAGCTAATTTGTTTGAAAACAGCAGAAATTGCGCAAAAGGGACTGGAGTGTCCTCGGTCGAAGCTTTCCCAGAGTCTTCTGGCTTAGTGCATGACTGTCGTGACTGAACACTATCAGTCTGCGAGGCGGTGTTTAGACTCCGCGTCTTCATCGCATCAGATACCGGAACAGATCAAGGATTCCGTAGTTTCTCCATCTCTTCGTTCGATTCAGAAACGAAGTTGATGTGGTGTAAAGCCCTCTATGAAGTCACTTGGTCGAACGACATGGGCGAGTTGCGACCGACGAGGCGGCTCTTGTTCCTACGCGCATGTTGCTGGCGATTCCGACATACAACAAATAATATTTCGGTGGTGATTGGGACTAAATGCAGTCTGCCGACAAGTGCCGGTTGACAACTCGGGCCGAGCGGGATAGTGCCCTCTTCGTTGCTTTTTCATCAAGTTCTACCACTGCTCTCGTCGTGATGCGAAGTGTCGCAGACGATTCGGTGTCGCTCAAAATCATATGGACGACTGAGAACACCAGCTCAGCGAGCCAAGTGGCCGTCGAGGATGTCAACTCTTCAAGAGGTCTGTCGTTGCGTGACCTGGCGGGCATCGCGCCAAGGACCCCATAATGGCGCCATCTGGGGCTACCTCACCTCCGAGATCGTGACCCCGATCCAGATCCGATCGGACGCAAGGACCCCAGAACCCGCTCCATCAGTCGCCTATGCCGGGCCTTTCGCGCGGGCCGTTCCGCCTTTGAAGCTGTCTGGGCAGAACATTGGCTCGGAGGGGTGATCCATGAGGGGTACGATCCCCGGGTGGTTGGGCTGCAGGAAGCCGTCCTGCAACCATGCTATCGGGAGCGGTGTGCGCGACGTGGGGTATCTTCATGTCGCCATGGTTTCCGAGGGCAGCACCAGACTGTTCAAGGCGATGCTTACGGTATCGCTGGCTGGGCCCTGATGTTTGGGATTCTAGCGTGAAGGTGCCGGTCATGCTACCGCTGGCCAACATCCAGGCGAGCCTCTTCCGAGAGCTGCAATGAGGAAACTGGCGGTGCTTGACGCTTGTCCCAGAATTAAGCAATGCCGTATGCAAGGTCACCAGTCTTCATGGACCATCGTCCGCGCTTATGTCAATGAGCTCGATTCTGAAGATGGATAGAACAGCACATCTGGGCTCGTTCATAACCTTCGCGAGAGATTCCCGTCACATTGGTATGTGATGGTATCCTGGGAATCACAGATGATGATGCACAGGGAGCAAGTGCATCAACCCAGAAAGGAAGGTCAGTTCAACGAAATGCGACTTTCCTTGGTCGAAGTACATCACCGACATAGGTGGCTCAGCTATTAGCATCGACTGCCAGCATGGGCCTAGCCTTGCAAAGATTCTATTTCAGATATTGACCATAATTATCCCATCTTTTGAGCAGGATAGCCTGCGTTCTCTACGTTCCATCGTTCGTGTCTTTCGCATGTAGGCTCGTTTGCATCCCTGCTGCCAGAGTTTCAACTTTGACGTTGCGGATGCCATTCCCTTGAGGCAACAAAGACCCGATACACTGCAGGAAACGAAAGTCCGACATTCAACTCTCTCTAGAGTAAACATGATGATACCTCTTCTGTATAGCCATGGCGTCTTCCTCAGCCTCGTTATGATCAAAATTGTGGATATAGTGGACATACTTGACATCACCGTGGTTTTTGCCGCCCTCTAAGGCGACTGAGCTATCACCATCTCAGGGGCTTGAAGACAGGCCAGCAGACAAGGATTCCGTGCTCAGCTTTCTCATTTAGCTTTGTACAAAATGAAGGCCTTAGATGACGTTGGAGTGGTAGCGGGTGTCTCCTCAGCATGGGGTAGTGTTGCTTCCCACCGATAGACGAATAATGAAACGCACGAAGGGAACGACACCGTCACCATTCACATCATTCGGGTCGGCATGGGTCATGAGCTCTACTCAATCGTCATCAAAACGGACAACAGTGGCAACGGTAGCAAGATTAATACCATCGAGACCATTGACTGGTCGCAGGATCAGGGCGGAAACCCCATTTCAGAGGCGTTAGCCAAAAAGCACGTGGTGGTTCTGAGCAGATGCAACCTGGAGTGCGATTTTGAGGCGGCTCCTGCCTATGACTCCGAGGACTTTTTTGATGAGCCTGCTGCAAATATTGTCCACAACATCAATGGCATCAATGGTATCAATGGCACATCATGAACCCCTGTTATTTATCACGCCCCCAGGTATGAACGAGGCTAGGCTAATCTACAAGTCAAAAGTCGTGCCATTTGGCGTTGCTAAGATTGCATGGGATATGGACCACCAAGAGGTCCCAGGTGGTCCTCAATATTCCTCTCGATTTCCAGAAAGGCTTCAAGGCTACGTTTTCACATTCTCTTACTTTTGAAAGTCACTACATAGTCTGACTTACGAGCAGCAACGGTGTACACGGCCATCTGGATACATGTTTGCACCACCCTAACTCCTATTCTGGAAAAGGGTCCTATTGTGCAAAGCTCAATGCTGGCGCACCCGTCAAATATTTACACAATTCTCTCATGCATCGGACAATGTGCGTAACAGCCGCGTAACAGATTTTGCCTTGATCTAATCATTTCTTTTAATTGCAAAAATGAACTCAGATACGATCGCGATGGCTTTTGAAGCCCCGAATCTTGAACGCCCCAAGCCCCACCTTGAGTTCCCTAATTCCCTAACAGCCATGATGGTTCCATCACGTTTTTCATGACAAAGCAGAAACCAACCAGTCTGAACATCTCCATAAGTACGTGAAAGCATTTCATTCGCTCGCTTGTGTTCGATGGATCAAACCAAACCCATCACCGCAAACATGCAAACTGGATTGGCTGTCAAATGTTCGTAGTCTGCGAAGAGTTTGTATCGTTGGGCCCACAATCGCTTGAGACGGGAGCATCCCCCGTTGAGGGGTTGCGTCCGAATGCGTCCGTCTATCATCTCAATCTGTGTCGCCGAGCACATCTTTCTTTCGACAACCTACTTCTAAAAAAGAAATCCACGCCTGAGCAACGATTGCTTGACATTGTCATCCAGTCATGCCACATTCTCAGCAGTACTCAGATCCCCAGATATACACGGTTGGTTGGATTTGTGCTATTAGCACCGAGTTCACTGCCGCAAAAGCCTTCCTCGAAGAACAACATGCGCGGCCATCGGTCGTCGCGCAGCATGATAACAACAACTACGCCCTAGGCACGATTGGAGGGCATAACATTGTGATTGCTGTGCTACCAAATGGAGAATACGGTATAGCATCTGCTGCGATAGTAGCTCGCGATATGCTGCATAGTTTCCCAAATGTACGCATTGGACTCATGGTAGGCATTGGCGGTGGCGCTCCCAGCCCTAGACAGGATATACGGCTAGGCGACGTCGTAGTTAGCTCTCGCCATGGTGGCAGGGGTGGCATCTCCCAGTACGACTTCGGTAAAGCTGTTCAGAATCAGGACGATGCCTTCCAATACAGCGGTCACTTGAATCAACCACCAACATTATTGCGAACAGCTGTCGAAGCCCTTGAGAGCCATTACAAGATGGAAGGACATACGCTAAGTGCAAACGTTGACAAGGTGCTTCAACTTCGGAAACGACTTCAGAATAAATTCTCTCGCCCCTCTCCCAGAAGCGATAGGTTATACCTCTCCACAGTCATCCATCCAAACTCGTCGGACACTTGCGAAAGCCTGTGTGGAGATGATCCCGCCCTTTTAATATCCCGAAATCAGCGAGGAGAAGAAGAAGACGACCCCAAAATTCATTACGGATTAATTGCTAGCGCCAATCAGTTGGTCAAAGATTCAAACCTTCGAGATAAACTGGCGACGGAACATGGCGTTCTGTGCTTCGAAATGGAGGCAGCTGGCTTGATAAACCACTTTCCTTGCTTAGTAGTTCGTGGTATTTGCGACTACTCAGACTCTCATAAAAGCAAAGACTGGCAAGGCTTTGCGGCTATGATGGCAGCTGCGTACACGTCAGATCTTCTACGACAGATCACACCCACTGAGGTTGAGGGCGAGCGACGTCTGAGCGCTGTTCTCGACTCATGTTAGTAAAGCGGTCTGCCGTTCACAACATGCCGGCTAATCCGACATAGTGCAGGAAGATGTAGCTCGTCTGCGTCAAGATGTATGTCAGATCAAAATTGTGACAGCCGCTTTAGACAACGAGCAACACATCAGCAGCCTCCACAACTGGCTGTCACCTGCAGACCCGTCAAGCAATGCAATTACCGCGAGAAGTCGGCGGCACAATCGAAGTGGCACCTGGTTTCTCGAAGGGGATGTTCTTGATGAGTGGGATAAAGGCACTCGACAGCACCTTTGGCTCCACGGCATGGCAGGGTGCGGTAAGACCATCCTGTGCTCGACTATCATTGATAGTCTTGATAACCATGAGACTTCTCGTACTATAAAGTTCTTCTTCGACTTCAATGATACCAGGAAGCAGACTGTGGACAGTCTTATCCGCTCGCTAGTCTGGCAACTTTACCGGACTGAGGAGGGAATGACAAGCGACCTGAACGAGCTTTACGAAGCCTGCGACAAAGGCCGAAATCAACCCGGTATTGACATCTTGTCAAAGTGTCTTCACTCAATGATGCAGTTGTTTCCAAGGGTCAACGTCATTATTGATGCTCTGGATGAGTGCATAGCGAGAAATGATCTTCTCTGTTGGATGGAGGACCTGGTTAATCGCCCAGATCTAAGGACTGTTAAGCTGATAGTGACCGGCCGACCAGAATCAGACCTTCTACAGAGGCTTAGCAGCCTTTTCGGCGAGCATAACTGCATGGCACTCGACAAGGATGCCATCGATAAAGATATATCGTTATATGTCAACGCGCGTCTCGGTTCGGATCCCAGGTTTACATCAAAGAGAACCCCACAAGATCTGATTGATCAGATTTGCCTCAAGGTCGGGAACGGAGCCGATGGCATGTAAGCTATATCTTCATCTTATGTAACCTTTACGTCTTCTTACATGTTACAGGTTCAGGTGGGCTACGTGCCAACTCGACAATCTCGCCACATGTGACTCTCCTAGATCCATTAAAGAGGCTCTTAACGATCTTCCTCGAGATTTAAACGAGACTTATCGTCGCATACTCCAAGACATGCGACCGGAATTGAAACAGAAAGGCTTTCAGCTGCTGAGATTTCTTGTCTATGCTGACAAGCCCTTGACGGTGGCTGAGGCGAAAGACGTGCTGGCAACACATATCGAGACAGTTCCGCATCACTTCGATATCGAGCGCAGGCTGTTTGTAGACGAAGACTTACTGCGATACTGCCCAGGTCTAATCATGACCACCACGTATTCTTACGTAGATTGGAGGTTCAAGGGATATCCATCCAAACGTACGGTCGAGCGTGAGCAGAAAGAGGTTCACCTGGCACACTTTTCCGTCAAAGAGTACCTTCTCCGCGAACACGAGTTCCAGATCATGACAGCCAGCGTTCAAATGGTAAATACATGCTTAGCATACCTGAAAGACAGTCATTCCGGATGCCTCGATCGCCCCTTCACCAATCAGGCAACGGAAGTTCTATTCGATTATGCTCGGCTGGCGGAGGCTTGCGATAATATCGCAGAGGGCCTCCTATCACTATTCCGAGTCAACGGGAGCATAGACCTGTTCCAAAAGCACCTCGACATAATTAATGCGTCCAACTGTTCATCACCAACAATCTACTTTACCTGCAAAGCTGGGCTTCCCAGGGTCTTGACAAGTTTGTTGAAGGAACGAGTCAGCGCGGGCCACGGCTCTCCACTCGAAGGAAACGAGTGGGCTCTCGACGCTGCAACCAGCAAAGGATACCAAGAAATCATAGAGGTCCTGCTTGAGAATGGCGCAAGTCCCAATGGCAGTGGGGAACCAAGTCCCCTAGCAGTTGCTTCACGTAACGGCCAGGAGGGTATTGTAGAGCTTTTACTCGATCATGGAGCAGATGTTCACTCCGGCGACGACCTCACGCAACGATTAGA
Organism: Colletotrichum chrysophilum; assembly: GCF_026319265.1. Classification (NCBI taxonomy): domain Eukaryota; kingdom Fungi; phylum Ascomycota; class Sordariomycetes; order Glomerellales; family Glomerellaceae; genus Colletotrichum; species Colletotrichum chrysophilum. Next base: position 91,627 of record NW_026517318.1, on the reverse strand, counting down.
CCCTCTAGTTGCTGCGGCCGAAAATGGACATATCAAGATCGTCATTTTATTGATTGATCGCGGAGCAAACGTTCTCACAAGTCGTAACAAATTCAATGAGGACGCTTTGCTTGTTGCTGCGGCTAATGATGACGAGGACATGGTCAGACTTTTGCTCGGTCATGGCGCAGGGGAAAGTACAGGCGACGACGTTCATTCACTAGCTTTACACATTGCTTCAAGTAATGGTAACCAAGCCATCGTCAGCCTACTTCTCGAAAATTGTATTGAGTTTCTCCCAGAGCATTTCCGGGAGGACCATCCTTTGTATGCTGCTTCAAGTAGTGGCCACGGACAGGTTGTTAAGCTGTTGCTTGACCACAGCGATAGGCTGCACATTGACAGCAGCTGTATACAATCCGCCTTATTGGCTCTTTCAGGAAACAACCAAGAGAACATCAAAAGGTTGCTAGTTGAGCATCTTTCAAAGCTCACAACAGATGGCTGCCAGGCCCAACGCCCTTCGCTCTTCTCTGCCGCAGTGGCAGGCGATAAGAAAACTGTTGAGCTCCTGCTCCTGGAAGGGGCCAACCCCAATACCCATGAAAACAGGGATGGAGTACTTTGTTATGTTCTTGCTTCGGCAGCTTATGCTGGAAACCAAGAGATTGTCCAGATTCTCCTCGACAACGGCGCAGATGTCAACGCCGTGGATGGATCTGGAGAAACTGCGGTATATAAAGCCGTTTTAGGTCAACATGGCGAAGTGGCACGTATCTTACTTGGCCGCGGGGCTGATATTGGTCTTGGGGCCAGTTCTATAGAGTACTGCATTAAGCATCAACTTGCAGATATGAAGCAGATTATTGTGGAAAGAGCGCCTCACGCTGACACAGGATGGGTCATTTGCTAGATATTATTTGATGACGAACTATGCAACAGTTAGCTGCGAGGCTATTTCTCGTCATTATGGTCCAATTCCACGCGCTTGGAACTCGCCAGGCGATCCTGTGACGCAGGTAACATGAGCATTATGAGTCCCTGAAACGACTTCATTTTTACTAGAGACAAGTAGATGATGGATAGCAGGAGGGCTTTCAACGTATGTATGCTTTTGACGCACCTATGAACGCTAGCTAGATTTCTACCAAGCTCCAGAGCGTTCCATGTGTTCAATGTTGAGTTGATTTCCAACATTAGCTCAAGCCGTCAAAGAGCAGACATCTTGCTATGTTACTTTCTGCAGAGCCATTCGAAACGACGTATCTTCTCCATAACAATGGACAGGCAGATATATATCTATACACAGCAAACGGTTGTTATTCAGGTGGTTCAACTGCACCTCCGTCTTCAACTCTCATGTCGGAGATATTCTTTCATTGCAAACCTGGAGATCAAGTGGGAGAGTATAAGAAATCAGGAATAGCATGATAAAGCATTAGTTATCTCGTGGATTTTCCCGCTAGTCTAATTGTTCAGAGCATCGAGAAAATGTTGAACAACGGATGACTACTCCCATCTTTTAGAGGCCCGAGCCTTAGAATGCCATGCGCAGATTCTTGATGGCCACACACGGCATGAAAGACCGACGCATACGAAGAGTACGATCCTCCATGCGGTCCTCTTCAGATAGCCGCGGAAAACGGTCATCTTCACACTGTGAAGCTTTTGCTCGACAGAGGCCACCGGAAGATAGAGCAGGAACAACGTGACCATGCCCTCGCATCGGCCTCATCCAGGGGCCATGTGGAAATCGTTGGCCTTCTGTTAGGACACGGAGCAGACGTCAATGTACGAATCGGTTCCGGTGGTAATGCGTTCTGCGAAGCTTCGCGGAATGGCCATGTTGGTGTCGTTGAGTATCTGCTAGACCGCAAACGCAGGGATCCGACCCTCGAACCACAAGGCCGCTCATGGGATGACGCTATTCGGGCTGCCTCTGTAGGAGGCCACGATAAGGTTGTACAACTACTCCGTGATGAGAGACTCTGTCTAGCGGCGTCGGGTGGTGAGTAAGACATCGTCGAAGCCCTACTCAATGAAGGTGCCAATCCCAACACGAGCGGCCGTGGTCAACGGAACGCCTTGCAGTCTGCTGTGGACAAAGAGTACGTCGGGATCGTCAAGGCCTTGCTCGAGAAAGGCGCGGATCCTGACGGACGTGGTCGTCATTACACCAGCGCCTTGGAATCGGCCGTGAAGAAGGAGAACCTAGAGCTTGTGGAGAAGTTGCTCGAGAAGGGCGCGAAGGTCAATACCTATATGATGGCGTTCTACGAGCGCCAGTCGTGGCATCAGGGCCAAGAGATACTGCATCTATTGCGCGAACATGTTTAAGCTTGGCGGTCTGAGGTTTTGTATTGACTGATGGTCTCAGGCCAAACTAGACACAAGAATTCGTCGACCGCAGAGTAATGTCAGCGTGGCTCGTAGTTTACATCAAACCAGCCGTCATCCCGAGTATTTTATACTACCTTTAGACTAGTGATAAGATTCAACGTGAAGAATTTCGAAACATCATAAACCTCGATATTAGTGTTGTCCAGGAGTCGATAATACCTTCGTATCGTTCTGTCTGTCTGGTTTGACTTCTCCTTGACACTGTTGCGGTACTTTCAAACAAAACTTAATAGATCTTGTTCAGCTGCAGACAACAAGATAAAAGGGTGATCCCAGACGGCATGTATTATCCTCAGGATGCCAGAGAAGCTCGACATCCGACCAGCATACTCAACTTCGGGTATTACATACCGCAAGTCTCCACCAAGCTCGCTTCTTTGCAGAGGCAAAAAGCTGGACCATAACAGCTTCCAGAGGCCACAGGCTGTTAACAGTACCACATTGCATGATTGTCAACGTCTCACTGTGCATAGCTCAAGCACGCTTCACTTCAAGTACATCAGGATTCGCGACATCAAACCTACCGTACCCCAGCCCACTCGCAAGAACCATGATCCGGAACACACCAGTCCTTGGCCCAAGCAAATCCGCCCAGAAACCGGTGTCCAGCACCACCCACCCCCAACGATCGTCACTTGGGCAGCGGTCCTCATGCGCCCAACGCAACACTCCCCCCAGGATGCTCACCTTTGGGGGGACCTCAAAGGCTAAACTGTGGGACTCTCATCAGACAATGATGGCGCGGCTTGGAGCATCCGTACGGGTCCCCTTCATCGGCGTCGATTCGAGGGATGAGACATGCCTGCTCCCGTGTGGAGGAGAGGCCCCCCATCGGAGCCGCCCTCGGTCCCTCGGCGGGGGTGTTGGTGTGACGATCACCTTGGGAAATTTCAGGTTGTGGGAGCGAATAGGGCTCCGTCGACCTGGGCAAAGTTCCAATGCTAATGCTACTCATCTATAATGCTGCCCTGGCGCATGAGCTGACAACTGACAAACATCAATGGCAGACGTTGGCCCGAGGACGTTTGGGTCTGAGCTGTCCCGAGCTCCTGGGAAAAGCAGGCAAGGGAGGAAAACAAGCTGGGCAATGCCCGCCCTGACCACAATGACTTCATTGTGGACATTGCAACCGCGCGAATGTGGAAACGGTTTGATGACATCTTCCGCGGAAGCGGCAAAGCCAAGGCAAACGGGTTCCGACGTGTCTAAACGGTTTGCTATTGCTTCCACGCTGCGAGGACGATAACGAAGGGCGATCAAGACGTCAGGGAGGCAATCTTCGTTTCAGAAGACGAGCCGCGGGTGTGGCTCGCTGATTAATGACGCCGAAACGGTCATCTGAGAAGTGATTCACGCCCGTTTGTCTGAGACGGTGATGGCCAATCGGTTGACGAATTCATGTCCTCATCAGATGGCCAGCCACGTGCCGACGTCAGCCTTGTGCTGTTTCTTGTCCACCTCCTTGTGCGAGCGTGTGTGAAGGCATGCTGGTCAATCAGTAGAATGACGTCAAGTGTCATTTTGCATGGTGTGGAAGGTGCCTTGCGACTCGGGGCAGCTGCAGTAATGCAGCACTAGGGGGAGCTGAGAGAGCGCTGTTAACCAAGGGGGGCGTTCCAACTGGCGACGATCATTTCGCGAAGAGAACGACGAGGTGTTGCATCAATTGGTTGGCTTCTGAACCGCATACTGCACTTCGTCCTTCGTGACATGACGAGGCTTTCCGCCGGCCACCCCGACTGAGGCGGGTATTTGTTTGATGAAGCTCACATTTGAAGCAAAATTAAATCGACAGCATCAAGAGAGCTGAAAGAAAGGCGACTGTCCAACGCGCTGTCATACACAGAGTGTGATTGGTGTTGAAGCCTGGCAGCGAAGCGGATGCCTTCCCCAGAGGTGAGGTCACGCGCATTGGCCAGCCAAGGCAGGCCCAACATGGGTGCAACACGAAGAACCCGGAATTTGCGACCGAGAATCTGAAATCTGAGCATCAACCAGCTACTACTGCAAGGTCAGAGCGGCCAGATTCCCGAGAGGTAATATTCTGCTTCGATTCGCATCGAAGAATGGAGCATAGAGCCCGTGGAATGCTGAGCGAAGCGATGAGAAGAGCCGCTGGCAAGATGTCTCGTGACGGGACGAGATTTGACGACGTTGAGAAGCGGCGAGACACTTGCATCCCGAGGGGTGGCTAGTATCAAAGGGAGTGTGGCTGCCATTGCTGCAGAAAGGGTCCTTGAGGTTCAAGGCAAGGCAGGCATTCAGGGCATCGCCGAGTCGCCGGCGATAGACGCTGGCCAGGATTGATGACGAAAGGGGGTTGGCTCGAGCGGGGCGGGGTCTGGACCGATCCATGAGGCGCTCTCGGCGATTTTGTCTCTGGGATCGGAATGCTGAAAGCGTGTCTGGTGCGTATCTGATCCGAGACCTCAAAGCAGGTGCTTGAAGCTATCGTTAGTGAAGACCACGATGCGATCGATGGTCAGAGGCGGTGGTGGTTGCCAGCTGCAGGTCCGAGGTGAGGGCCTCGGCGGCACAGCGAACGAGGTGAGCCGCACTGGGTCAGTTGGAGAAGCAGTTGGAGAAGGGAAACCTGGATGCTGTGAGGTCACTTTTGGTAGAATTAGGCAAGTAAATGTAGAGCCCGAGCGTACGAGAACGCGACCAAACCAATCGTGACTGAGAAGCAACATAGCTCCCGCGTCGTCGCGTGGATGACGGCGGGATGGACGAGCGAGACATTGTAGTTCTCTCGGGACGGAGATAGGGACGGAGACGTGTCTCCAGATGGTTAGACAACGGCATCGACGGTACCCTTCGGTACATCGTGGTCGTGGCAGTCGGTAGTGAAATGAGAGTGGCGTGCGTGGCTTGCGCATCGTCGCGCATCGTCATTTCGAGGCATGTGGTTAGTCGCGGGGTGTTTCGGCGCGGCAGACTGAAAACACGGGATGATTGGCGGCATCAACCAACAGAACGGAAGCAAGGATGCGGGATGACGGACGGCTGGACGGGCCATGAAGCTGAAGGGAGACATCGGAGTGGATGTTCAGAGGAGTGTGAAGATGAAGACCGAGAATCCCTGCAAGAGCTGGGCATGCAACATGGAATCAAGCCAGGCAAAGCCAGGGCAAATGGGCAACGGCAGAAAAAAGATGGGATGGCCTGGAGAGGGAATGAATCTTGGGCCTGGCCTGCGGCAGCCTAATGGCCTGAGGCAAGAGGACCGGCCCACTATTACCCCCCAATGATGCGGCGTCTTCGTCGATGACATCCTTGCCATTTGCGGACATGACGATGGAGAAGACGTCATTACGGGGGGCCCCCATCCAAGCGAGTGGGAAGGAGCCACTGATCATGGACGGCGGCCAGCAGCCTAAGCTGGGGCTAAGCACCTGAACCTGGCTGCAACCGGCTGCTGGGGACTCAATTCTGGGTGGTGGGTGGGTGGGAGTGGGAGTGGGAGGAGCAGACAAGGCGGCACGAGCAGCAGAAGAAGAAGCATGCGGGCTGCACTGAAAACATGGAAATGGGAGATCGGAAAACATGGGGGAGTGAGGGAAAATAGCACTCTCCAGTCGCCAAATTCCTTTTGCATCGCCAGCGGCCCCTGCCCCTGCGACGTGGTGTTTTGGGAGACGGATTGGAGATGTCGGATATTTGTAGACGACTGCCAGGATCCAGCATCGCTGGCTTTGTCGCTCTATCTGACACTGCCGTCAGAGGCGCCAATACATGATGTCTGCGATGCCCCTTTGCATCCAGTCGACGCTACGGGAGGCTAGCGCCATTGACGCCCCTGATATCCGGCAGTACACGTACCTACCTTTCAAGCTGGCACGAACTGGCATTAGCAGAAGATGGTGGCCTATCCGGGCAGTGCCGCAGTGATGTGTCTTGTGCTGCAGGATTTCATGTTGCCTCGTCTCATGTCTGGCACTCTGGGAGGGAAGTGGAAGTGCTGAAGATGATGCTGAAGTGGTGCAGCAATGTGCCCGTCCCAGGTGTTGGTTTCCGCGGGATGCAAGAAATGCCTAGGAGGTACTCTGTATTGCTGGCATCCGGTTCCAAACCTCCAAAACCCCTTGCTTGCCTGTTGCCTGTACCCTGCCCAACACGCCCAATCCTGGGTCCGTCCCGGCAAGTGACCGAATGGGTCTGGGGTTCGGAGTGACCACCGATGATGGAAGCAATCCGATCATGAAACGCCCGGTTTTTGATGAAAACATCACGGTGCCTTATCTGAGAAGAAAGAAGCTGGGGATGCGGAAGGTGCTGATCAGTCAGCAGCCGAAGGGAAGGAACACCCAGGAGGTACTTTCCTCGTGACCACTTCATGATGAATGAGCAAGAACGGCAGGCACGAGTAGCAGTTGCCACTTACTGCGAGGGAAGAGCGAGAAAAGTACCTGCCTGCACCGACGGGCTCCCGAGTCCCATGCTGCCTTCCATCTTGGAAAGTGCCCAGAAATGCGCCTGCTCCAGCCATTCAAGCGTCCAGAAGAAATGACCCGCTTTGGGGCGACGCTGCAGGTGCAGGTGCAGGCTGGCGCGGATGCAAATGCGCAGCCCACCACACCTGACTGACTGACTGCCTGGCAAGACGAGACGAGACAGCACTGCAAGAAACAGCAGAAAAATACTGAGGCTTGAGGGGGGGAAGGAAGGGAAAGAAGGCCTCCGCCCGCGTCGCCTTCCCAATCGTGAGTGAGGTTCTTGCCGTCGGTTCTTGAGGCTGTCGGTGTCTGTGCACTGACTGAGGCGTTCCTGCTTGACTTGATTGACTGACTGAGGTTGTCGTTGATGTTGCTCCTGCTCCTGCTCTTGCTCCTGCGCCAGCTGCTCTTTCCCCACTGATGCCACTGGCGACTGACTGCCCGGTGCTGCTGTTCCTGCCAAATGAAAGAATGACTGAGACTGACTGAATCCTCGTCTGCTCTTCCCTTTCTTCTCTCACTCCTCCTCTCCCTCTCTTCCTCGCACCCAACTCTCGCGCGCCTTCCAACTTCCATTGCACCTCACTCCCGTCCCGTCGCCTGGCTGCACCTCCCCCCCTCGTCCCTGTACGGATACCTCGACTTGTTCGACCTCCGAACCTGAACCTGAACCTGCACCTTGCACATCTGCACCTGAACTGAACCAGTCCAGTCTCCAGAACCTCACAACCTCCCACACACACCACACCACACAATCGAAATACCTACCCTCACATTCACACCCTCCACGTCTCTCACACACCTCAATCTTACGCTGCCTTCCCACCTCTGTCATCATCGGTCACCTTTACCGAGGACCCAAAATCCAGTCGCTGCGCACCGCACACCGTCATCGCCAGGCTTTGGCCCTTGCCTTGTCTACCTAAACCTTCCACCCCCCCGGTCACAAATTCCCCCTTCCCACCCTGCTTGGTCTCGCTCTCAATTACGCAGCACCGCGCTAAACAACCTTACCTACCTCACCACCAAGGGCAAAAAAATACACGCTACGCTACCGACCTGTCCTTGCACGCACGCCGCCGACGCTACGCCTGCTTTGGCCCAGTTCCAATTCCAGGCGCCGCAGACAAACGTGCTCCAGCCCGCTTCCCGCCCGATCGTCCTGTTCCTCCAACTTCCGTCATCCGAGTCCACGTTGCCCCTCAGCAACATCACCACCACCCAGCCCGCAGTCCACAAATCTCTACTTTTCGCTTCGATTTCTCCCTTTCAGCCGCCCTTTCCCCCCGAACATCAAAGAAACAACCTTGCATTTTTCCCTCTCTCAATACTTTCTCCTGTCCTCCCGAGTCGACTTCCATTCCACAACCACCTGGCTGGTACTGCATGTAGCACATTGCACAGAGCTCCTCTCCTCTCCACGACTCGTACTCGCTCCGCATTACCAATCACAAGAAAGAGACACCCCTCAATCCGGGGCTGCGAGACTGATCACGCTGCCACTCGTTGCGACCTGCGAACACCGATACAACCCCGCGAATACCTTCATATTCCCGTCGCTGCCCATCAGTGACCCCCTCCGCCGACATGTCGACGATACAACAACTCAAGAACTTCATCCGCCACGGTACGATATTCTCCGCTGCCCCTTATTCGTCTCCCCGCCTCTGCTCGCGACCGCTGTTTGGCAACATTAACCCTCAAAATTCCACTCGCTGCTCTCTGATGAAACATGACTGACAATATTTGTAGGCAAGCAAGCCCGCGCAGCGAACAATGACGAGGCGGTAGCAAAGTCACACAACTCCCCTCCACCAAAGGCACACATGGGTATCTCCGAGCCAGCACACGTCGGCGCTCCCCCGGCGGCAGCCGTTCCCGACGCATATTCGGTTGCTGGTGACGGCCAGAACCGCGCCGCTCAAGCCGGCCATGCCGCTGCCCACGCCGTCGAGCCAAACCAGAACAAGGCTAAGTCTAAGAACATCGACAACACGCACCTCGCAAAGATCATCGCCGAAGAGAATGAGAGCAAGAGTAAATTCCCAAGATACCCCGGCCTCGAGAGATGGGAACTGGTAGAGAAGATGGGCGACGGTGCCTTCAGCAATGTCTACCGCGCGAAAGACACAACGGGCGAGCATGGCGGCGAATGCGCCATCAAGGTCGTCCGCAAGTACGAAATGAACAGCATGCAGGTGAGTTGATGCTTGGGTGGTTTTCGGCCGCAGCCATGTTTTTCTTGTTTTTTTGTTTCGTGCATTTGCTTTTCGTACGTTGGTTTTTCCAATCACTCCATACCAACAAAGGCCGATTTAGGGTAACAAGCATCTTCACCCGGACTTCAAGAAAGTCCCCAAAGCCGCAGAGGTGCGAAATTTTTCAATATTTCATTTGTCTACACATCGGGCCATCCTCAATTTCTCTTCGACTCATTTGTTGCTCTGTTCAATGTTCGGAGGATGGCCCTCCATATATACCCTAGACGCCGTTACTGACCTGAGGCCAGAGAGCGAATATCCTGAAAGAGGTTCAGATTATGCGCCAGCTGGACCACCCCAACATCATTAAGCTCATCGATTTCTCCGAATCAAGACAATACTACTACATCATCCTGGAACTGGCACCTGGTGGCGAGCTTTTCCACCAGATCGTTCGACTCACCTACTTCAGCGAGGAGCTTTCAAGGCATGTTATCGTCCAGGTGGCCAAGGCCTTGGAATACTTGCACGAGGAGAGAGGCGTTGTTCACCGGTAAGTAATACTGCGTGATTATTCTGTCGAATTTCGTCCATTGTGCGTGGCTGAATGACGGAATATGACTCCCGTGATGCATTGACGTCATCTCTGTGGCGATTGCTGACAACTCTTCTCGCAGTGACATCAAGCCCGAGAACATTCTGTTCAGCCCGATTCCCATTGTTCCGTCGAAAACCCCGAAGCCTAAGCAGCCTGGTGACGAAGACAAGGTCGACGAGGGCGAGTTCATTCCCGGTGTCGGCGCCGGCGGCATCGGCCAGATCAAGATCGCCGATTTTGGCCTTTCCAAGATCGTCTGGGACAATCAGACAATGACGCCATGTGGAACGGTCGGTTACACAGCTCCCGAGATCGTCAAGGATGAGCGGTACTCCAAGTCTGTCGACATGTGGGCACTGGGCTGTGTTTTGTACACCCTGCTCTGCGGTTTCCCGCCATTCTACGACGAGAGCATCGAGGTCTTGACTGAGAAGGTTGCCAAGGGACAGTACACTTTCCTGTCCCCTTGGTGGGACGACATCTCCAAGTCCGCGCAGGATCTCATCTCCCACCTCTTGACCGTCGACCCCGAGAAGCGATACACCATTACAGAGTTTTTGGCTCATCCGTGGATCAAGGGATCAGGCCCGACACCCCGTGAGGAGAAGAAGGCACAGCCCGAGATGCTTCGTGCGTTCGACGCGTCTAAATTCGCTGATGGTGAACGCCGCTACGACTTCCGATCTCCTGGAGCCGTCAACTTGCGCGAGGTCTTTGATGTTGGTTACGCTGTCCACAGACAAGAGGAGGAGGCCAAGAGGCGCAAGCAGATTGGTGCCAAGGGCGGTGTCCCCGCTCGTTTCCTCAACAACCTTAACGAAGAGTCTGAGGATGAGGATCAGGAGATGCCAGATAAGGACGCGGAATATGTGCACAAGCCTTCGCAGGCTACGCAAGCATTGGAGCAGAGCATGCGCAACGCCCAGATTAAGGATCAACAAGAGCAGCAGCGCGGACGCGAACGCGAACGACAAGCACACCACACCGAGAAGGGTTACGGTCAGCACTCTGCTGCAGTTACCGCCGCAGCTCGCCAGCAGGTCAGGGATCGTAACAGGCAGAAGGGCGCTTTCGAGCTAAACCTCGATGGCGCAACACTGCTTGGTCGCAGAGCCAAGCAGCCCATGGCGGCAAGCGCTGGCGGGGCATAGGAGCCTCGGACTCCCAGTTGCAGTCCGCCGGGGAGCGATCTTATTATTGCGAAACCTCAGCGAGGCGAAGCAGACTTAAAGGGAGGCACAGTATGAACCAATGTGGGTTTTCTGGCGTACAGGTTAAAGGGAATGGCATTCCTTGGTCAAGTGACTTAAGGACTTTAGCGCAACTCATGAGATGGACGTCGTGGATATCCAATTGTGTCGAAGTCGGTTTTGTTTGTCATTTCTTCTTGGGACGGATTAGCTACGACTTCTATCTCCTTTTTTTGCGGCATCATACATAGGCCCGGAGTTTCATTGGCAACGGGAACATAATTCCTCTTTGCATTCAACAATGAAAAAGATTTGCAATTTCAACTCTTCACGTGGTCATGCTACTTCGTACTCACTGAAGTTACTAGTGGTTCCGCCCCTATAATTCGCATCGTACATGATGGAAAGTGACGTTGATTGACATGTATACCTCAACATCAATAGTTCCCTTTACACAAAATTTTGATCACCATTGAGGGCTTATCGATTTAGTCGCCTGAACCATTTACGGTATTGCCGTCACAGGTTAGTAGGCGTGCTTGTGACTTTCGAACCTCACTTTCGACATGTGACTGGTTCTTACTCGGGCTTTTTGGTGGGTGTATCCCAAGGAGAATAGCTGAGCAATGGAACGGCTGAGTGACGAATACCTCTTTCTGGATGATGAGGATTGTTTCGATGCGTATCATCCAGCCTTCTCGGCTGTGCTGGACGCTGCTCAGGCTAGCAAAACTTCATTCCTATCTAGACGAAGTTTTGCTCAGTAAAGAAGCTCAGGATCTGATTTCCAGATATCCTCCAGATAACGAGAACCCTCTGCATATGGCACCAAAGCATCGTCAGCGATCACCACTTGCCCCCCCTTCCAATTGAACAGCGTACGCAACACGCGGTCACGAAGCCAGGCGACCGTGTACTGGCTCCAACGGCAATGGCTGCAACCCACATCGGTAAGATCGCACTCTTCCCTACATCTAATCACAATTACTTCAACAATATCTTCGGTGATGGTGATGGGCCCACTCTGCCTTCCAAGCAGAAATGCATAGATGCCATCCAAAGCAGGGCTTCCATGTAGGTAACGTTCCAGCGCAAAGATTTCCGCCGCACCCTCCCGGCCCAGAGCGGGATTGCACCCCTTCCATGAGAAGAGAACTCTCAACATGTCCAGCACATCATTCAACTCCTCCTCCTCCGTTGTGGCTGTCCAGACATCCTGCCTTGCTGCTGCCCAGACAAGATCCTCCGTAACAGTTATATGGTCCGCCTTGCGCTCGAAAAGGAGTTTAAGCACGAATGAGCCCGTCCCTGGGTTCCCCACAGCCGCTTTGAGCACGTTCTCGGTGATGACGATTTCATCTCTGCGATCAAGGAGAAGGTCCATCATGTAACCGCCGCATTCGTTGTTGGACGCTGCCGCTGCGAGGACGTTCTCGGTAATTTCGATGTGACGCCCTGGCGTGTCGAGCAAGATCTCGAGGGCGTTTGTGTCGTGGAATGATGCGAGGCCCACGAGACTGGCCTCTGTGGTATCGTAGCTGCTTCTGGACACCGCAATCTCGGCCATTTTCTGCACAGCCTTGACCTTTTGGTCGTCTCCGCGCTCATTTCTCTTGCGGTAGATCCAGACGAGATGGTCCATGACTGCAAGTGCGTCGGCGCAGTCTATCTGGGAGGTCTTCTTGAAGACCTCGATTGCAGAATCAAATCGATCGATTGCTTTGGAATAATAGCCCATTTTCGAGTAGAGTAGTCCCACTTCTCTCAGGCGGCCCCCTTCCGATGGCCCTGCGTAGTCAATGGCTCTCTCCTGAAGGAAGTCATCCAACTTTGCTTCAGGGCCGGGTTCACCGCGAGAAGCCTCCCAATCCCATATTAGAAGAAAGTTGACGTCGGATGCTGTTCCATCTGTAGAATGATTCAGGGATTTGAGGGGCTCCGTTCGGCTTCCTGTGTCAGTCTCCTCTTTCACAGCGCTGCCATGTTCAGCGTCACAGCCCTTCTCAGTGCGACTGTTGGCTTGCCCAGTCGACGTTCCATCAGTTACGACCTTACCATCCGTAGCCACCGAATGCTTTGTCTCATTCCTTTTCAGCACGAATTTTCTTTCCCCCCTGTCAAGTTCCTCAAAGCTTGATCTTCTGGATTCAGGCCTGGTCTCTGTCCCAACGCTGTACGTCCTGGGTCTGCTCTCAGACTGTTCAGCAAGAGCTTGATCAACAACCATAGCTATAATGACGCAGTAGTCGTCGTGCACCCTAATGAGCGTCGGCCGGGATGCGCCTTGCAAGAGACAGATGATGTCACCTTCTCCGGCACGCTTTGCCGCGGCCCGGACAGTCCAACGGCCTATCCAGCCGCTCTGAAGTCCAGGCACATCCTGCAACTCGACGATGCTCACGGTCTGAGTATCGTCCCACGGATTTCCGGTTTCCACGGACGATACTGTACCAAGAACGCGTCCCTTTGTCTGGATGAGTGCTGTTTCGCAACCATTCCAAGTAGATACCGAGGCAGCCTCTGGGACGAAGGTTCTGACGAGCCGGCAGAATAGGTCTTTCCACGATATGCGGTAATCAGGCTTCAGTTCGGGATATGTGTCGGTGCTCATTCCCAGGAGGGCGTAAATTTTGTCTCGACGGTCGGTTGCATTACGCGTGTGGTACAGGTCAATCAACTCTCCGAGAGCACGTATGCCCAGAGAAAAGACCCCGGGGGTGTGGAGTGTCTGTTTGGGCCGGAGAGTTGCCGATTTGATGAGATAGATGGCCGAACGAGCACGCGTTTGTGTGGTCCTATCCAATGAACTCAGATCCATTGCACTTAGACCTTGACAAAACGCATGTCCATCCATCTCAGTGAGATGGCACATGATGAGAACATGCCGAGAGGCGGCCACCTCCTGAAGGACCTGACAGGTATTGTTAGTCTTGACCGTTTTGCCCAGGCTTGGGAAGTCGTCTTACCCACATGCGATTGAACCAGTTCCGATTAAGAAGCTTTGCAACTCCTGCGCCGTCTTCCACATTGCCAGAGGTGGCCGTGGGCGCCTCGTTTACAGCAAGACTTATGATCTGGAGCGCCCGGTAGCTTTCGGATTGGGCAACAAGGTCGAGCTGGTTATCGCCAGTTACCTCTTCCAGCCACACGACGACGCCACTTGCTCTGGCGTAGATCTCTGCCATGAGCTGCACTTGGTGGCCCTTTTCATCGGCATCTTTCTGGTTGATGCAGATCGCATCTACCCATATGACGCGTTCAAGAAAAGGGTCCCGAAGACGTGCGAGCGCTGCGTGTAGATTGGCGGTGATCTGTAGATACCCTGTACCGGTGAAGACTTTCTGGCTCTCACTGGGAGGTCCCCAGCAGTAGGACAGAGCCTCGTACAGATGAGTTCCTTTCCTGTCGTCTGTGAGGGGGTAATGGAAGAGCTCGCATTGCAATGGGGCGTCTGCATCTTCGTGAGGCTTCAAGCGCAGTAGACGGATGAACCCGCGCGGCAACGGTTGATAGATGTACGACTGCATGGCAAGTACCCAACCTTGATCTTGTGAATGAGACACCGAAGGAAAAGGGGGTGGAAATCAAGCACAGTGTTGAAGATGTAAGCTGATATTTGTTGGAATGTCGGGTTCAGGTCTTGGCGTCTGCTTAGCCTGATCTAATTTCTTGGTGTTTTGCGGAAACGATCCGCGATTGCCTCCGGGGTTGTCTGCAGGACCAGTCTGACCGGCCAATCACAGCCTTGAGCCCAAGAACGGAATACAGTCTGATGCAGGTTTACGGGGCTGTCTCGGCAATTATTGCCTGAACTTGATACCCAGGACATCACGGAGATCGAGTCATCTATGAATGAAGAAACCCAATTGAAATATGACCAGGTCTTGAGACAGAAGATGAGACACGTGTTGAAAAGTTCCTCGAGTCGGCTGCAATGATGGATTAGCCAGACGGTGTTGGTCTTGGTAGGTTGCGGCAGTGGTCTCGCACATACACGGTACACCGCGATATTTGAGATCAAAGAGACTGGACGTAACCAACCCACGAATCATTTACTCAAGCGAAGTGAGAGCAAAGCGATGTCCAATGAAGTTGAAACCGCCAGCGTTTATAGAGAAAAGCGTGAGTACGTAGAAAAGTGATAGTGCTTTTGTGAATGGCCTCATCAGCGAGAATATTGGAGGCTGATGGACCTTCAAAATGTCCACTCAAACTGATCCGCCAATTCCAGCCACTCCTCCCCAAAAAATGCCTCACCCCCTACCCCGTTCATATTGAAGTCATTATCATACCGCCGCTCAGGGCTTTCTTTGTCCCCCCAATTAAACGACTCCAGCATGCCAGCCAACTTACCACATACCGCTGCCCTCCCATCCTTCTTTTGCGGAGAACACTTCGACGCATCTTTGAGGTTTGAAATTACCTGCCGATACCAACTTGCAAGCTTCTCCACACGCTCTTCGTCATAAACCCGTGTCGTGAGCCGGGATGAGAGTTTGCGCAGCGAGAGGGTAGCATGCATCATCTGGTACAGCTCCGCTAATGTGAAACCCGGATATGCGCTTGGTTGGAAGGGAAGGAAGGCGTTGAAGTAGGATTCGAGGGCCTGATACGTGTTGTATAAATGCTGTGGGTCTGGAGATGAGGGTGAAAGGGCGAATTCCGAGATGGCGAAGGAGGCGTAGGTGAGGTGACATGATGTTACTGTTCCTATGTGTCAGTCGTCGAAGCTCGTATCTGCTTGGAAGGATTCTTACTAGAACTTTCTGCAGGGCAAGGGTCTTCGATGGTGAGCTCATTCAGCTCGCTTTTCAGCACCAAAGCGACGAAGTTCGATGGGGCTTCCGGAGCTGAAGTGTTTGAGTTTGGAGGGGAGTAGAAGGCCTTCTCGAGGACTTTGCGAATCTTGAGCATCGATACAAGTGTGAGATCTCCAGGTACGCCTGTGCTTGACAAGTCGTCTAGACAGGTGCTCATGTAAGGCGTCCAGAGGAGCTTGTCCGTTCGGCGCATGTATGACGACACGCTGGCCCTCATAATATCAGCCAAGTATTTTTACGTCATAGGAAACGGCAAGGAGTGAACTTACATGGAGCTGAGATAATAACACGCAATCACGGCCCTCTGCTCCTCGACTGTGTGGGTGGCAGATAGCCAAGGCCGGTGGATGGTCAACCGTAGCATTGCCTCGGGGATAGTCTGCGGCGGCTGGTTCAACCCCAGATCAAAGACGACTGTGTTTGCAAGCTGGGTGAAATGGGTTAGGAATGGGCGTTGGTGGACTTGGAAGTTGCCCCTTGAATATAGAGCGATCGTTAGCAGTGTCCGAGATAATGACCAAGGGGAAATGCTTGGTGTGGTGAGCGAGTACCATGCTATGCAGATGAGGAGGCCATGTAGGAGCTCCAGGCTTCGTTCTAGGTTGAGAACCATGCGGTGCGCTACTACACTCCGAATCTTATCGTTGAGTACTGCTTGTGGGAGTGTGTGGGCCTGGGAGACGGCAACGATGCAGAGCCAGAGGAAAGGCCTCTCTTGGCGCAGTGAGCTTGAGGATTGACCAAAAGAGGAAGACAGGAAGGGGAGGTGAGGGTGATGATTTTGGGTGAAGTCTAAAAGGATGCTGTCTTCGTTGATTGATGAGGAGAGCCCGATGACATATGAGAGTAGATCACTGTCGGCCTGCGGCGATGGCGTCACTGGCAGCGAGATGTTGTCTGAGGTCAACACTGATCCGATAGATTTTGCATGGGTATTGTTTGTTATTAGAGAGACCAAGCCATCAATCTTTGCTTCCAATTGACTGGATTGAGACGGCCCGTCGCTCGCCGTGCTCTTTTGCTTCCGCTTGGTGTTTGATGCGACGCATTCCTTTCCTAGGCGTTGACATCTGACAAGGGTGAGTCACCATATCCGATCGAAACAGCTCGGAAGTTACCTTTCACAGGGCGATCCAGGAGAAGTGGCGATGCAGCGGGATTCGTGCCGTACTGGGCATGTCGTTTACGGGATTGCATGTGCCACCGTGCGGGGCTTTTCTTCCAGTCCGATGCTAGTAAATGTTCTCGTGAGTCAATAGATGCGAGGATTCGTTAGCCGGAGACGGAGATGGCAACGGATCATGAGTGCAACTTATGAGTTGACGTTAGCGGGGCAGTGGAACTGAGAGCCGGATAGACCGGCATTGAACGCCGGAACGCCGACCGGAAACGGCATTCAATTCTCCGAAGGCCGCCTCGGCCTAGGTTCACATGGTGAAGTCGTTTCAGACCACAAACGTATATCTTCTACGCTCATTACCCACTCGTTCATCTAGTAAATTTCCATCATCCAAAGTATTTATTGAAACACTTCTTGCGATCTCTTTCTAGAGTCGGCACCGCACACGCAAAAGCCATGTCATCCTGGCAGTCCATCTCATTCTCATCGGCTGTAATCGTCGCCAGTGTCCTCACAGCGCTCTGCTCCAGAGCTCCAAATGAGGCAACAGATAAATGGGGAAAAGACCGTCTCGGCATTTGGGCAACGCCCAAAGCATCATTCGTGCGACGCGTTGTTACCGTGGCCATTGGCATATCCCACGCCGTTATAGCGTTCTCGTCTCCAACGACCAACTACATTTGCCGCAACCCCGAAAATGTCAATCGCCATCTCTTTACGTGGAACGGATACTCCACCACCTGCTTATTTCTCATCATAGGCATCGGTGCGCCCCTTCGCCTTCTAGCGTTCGCCCAGCTTGGGAGGAATTTCACGTTTCAGCTCGCTAAGCCAAGCGGGCTTACCACGACGGGGGTGTATCGGTATATCCAGCATCCAGGTTACACCGGGCAAGTGCTTGTTTTGTTGGCGAACCTAGCTTACTTGTTCCGCTGGGATGGAGTTGCCGGGTGTTGGATTTCCCAAAGCTTGCGGGCCCGGTTGGATGGATGGGGTTTGGTTTGCTATGGTGTCGCGGCCTTGATTATAATGAGGAAGGTTTTGGTAAGGGTACAAGACGAGGAGGAAATGTTGAAGAAGACCTTTGGAGAGAAGTGGGTTCGATGGCATTCTGCGACTAAACGATTTGTTCCTAGTTTGATCTAACCTTCTGGTCGCACATTTTTGCTTCCTTCTAGCAGAACCTTTATACCTACTGCGCTTGGCTGGATCTCATGGCTCTCTGTAGAGGCCAGACTACTAGTTTGACGACGAGCCTTGGACTTGAAGCCGTTCCCTTACTGCGGACTTGAGGCTCTGCTTCAGATCTCATTTGGCTTTGTCGACAGGCTTGACTCAGTATGTGAATCTACTTGAGCATAAGACAATCTGATGTTGTTCAATCTACCGAAGCTTGGCACGACTTTCTGTTGAGGATCATGTCAAAGTTCATTGCAGGTACAGATCCGGATCGTCCTCGCTTTCGTCCGCTGAGCTAAGTTTGGCGCTGTTGATATGGACTTCTCCATTCACATGCTCCATCTCCTTGCCCATTCCGTCGTCTATCCTGCCCTCAAAGATGTCCTTGACTGACGCCACAAGAAGCTTCCCCACCAGGTCCTTGTACTCGCGGTCCTCACGCAACATGTCAAATACGAGTTGCTTTTCCTGGCGATCGAGCTCCTCTCTTTGGCGGCGTATTTCTTCTAACCCAGCTGCCGCACGATCTTCCAACACGTTCTTGCTCATTTCCATGGCTTTGATCTTATTATCCAATTCCGACTTTAACTCTTCTAATTGAGTTGCGCGAGAGACATCATTGAGAGCCTCCGCAAGTCCCACCGCCGACTCTAGGAGCCGACTGATACCGCGAGCAGTGGTGCGTAGTCGGTGGACGGCGGTATGTCGTAGTTGGTGAGTCGAAACCAATGCAGACTGGACAGTTACTCCTGACAAACCCTGGGGGAGCTCTTTGCGGAGGATTCTGGCCCACTTGATTAACTCTACCGCGGATGCGCAATCCCATCCTCTCTCACTAAGGGCGTCCGGAATGGTTTTGCTAGCGAAATCAAAGCAACACTCTTCTAAAACCGTCTGAGCCGTAGTCAGAATGGCATGTTGTGTACTGTACGGTACGTAAGACGGGTACAGCGATGGGATGGATGATTTGAGTGAGGTAGATACTACAGCAGTTTCTGGGGCCATTGTGTTAGAAAAGCTGAACTAGCTGGATCGAAGGGCTTCCGACCAACCTTTAATGCTCGCTTCATCCTTCAGCGGTCTTGTGAGAAATTCAAGCTCATTCGCCTCAGGAATCTCTTCATCCTCTTCGAAGCGCGCGATCTCACTAAGGCAATCCGCAACTGATCTTGCCGCATCCGCTTCCGATGCTTCTCGCTGGGCATCCTGTTGCGGGGATGTCCTGAAAAGCTCAGGAAACTCGACTTTGGCTCGGAGGTCTGACTCGAAAAGCCGATTCTCCAGCAAATGCTTCACTATATCTGCGAGCTTGACTTCGCCAAATTCCTGGAAGACATTCTTAAGAGGGCCGCGATTGTGAAGAAGAGTTTCTTTGATTTTCTTCGGCTTGCGAAAGAGAGCGGCATCGCCACTGAAGATTGCCCGGCAGGTCCGGTAGACTCGTTGACGCTCCTCCAAGGTGTAGGACATTGTGGAAAAGGGAACCAGACACCGAGACTGTGATAGATCTTCCTTGATTGAACCAGATCTGTGTTTTAATACATTTCTTGCCAAAGTTTTGCAAGTTACCTCCCGGGAATTCCAGTGTGGATGTTGTCTCACTTTGGTGGAACGCCTTGTCGGCCTCCTGCAGCTGCAAGGGTCATGTCTTAGACATTGAGTTTAAGCGCGCTCGTGAAAATACCGACTTCAGCGCATTCTCCTAATCCTACCTCTGTACCATTTTTCTGATGTTGCTTACATGTATGCAACCCTTGGATACTTTGTTTGGATGCACCGTGTGGGTTAAGTCGTTCATACGCAGGGATTCCAAGGTTTGTGTGAGCGCTGAAGTTCTCAATAATGTGGGTTGCAACGAGGATGATGGGTCTTTCTTTTTAAATGATGAAGCAAAGCATCTTCGATATAATCTCGAGGTGAATTGCCACGATGATCTCAGATGGAAATCTACAATGATTCTTTTCAGAATAGAAGTGGACCGCTTGCCTCATTTGTACTCATAGCAAAAGGGTCCCCCCTGAATGTCCATCACTTCAGCAACAGTCATATTCCCACTGAAGTTCGGGAAAGACAACGGGTACTGCAGAGTGATGTTCTCGTAGGCGACATCTCCAAAGAAGTTGAAAGGGTAGGCCCATATAATGTCGGGTCCGCCAATGTCCATCTTACGAGCTGGCCAGTCTATGGGAGTACTGCTGTCAGCAAAGTGTCTTCAATTAGTGTTGGGAATTAAATATGAAAGTAAGGTGATGACACACGGGGGTCCAGCAAGCAGAAGGTCACCTACCCATGCGTTGCCACTCATTCCAGATCTTGTCCAGAGCGCCGTGGATGAAGTAGAAAACGGGATCGCCAGGCGACGAATACATATCAGCAACCTGTCGGACAATCTCGAATTAGCTCATGAAAGTCACCGGCAACCAGTTGGCAGTTTCAGTAGGTATGGAGAGCGGCTTACATCCCCAACTGCACCGCCGATTCCCAAGTGCATCCCTGCGTGCAGTGTCATGCCGCTAACCTGCATACTGTATCCCTGAATATGCAAGTTGAATTCGTCAAATGAGGTCGCGGACAGGGTTCGGTTGATAACTTCATCACTAAGAGCGCCCGTGATAATGGGTAGGCTGAAATCCCGGCGGAGGCAGTGTGGCGTGGACTCAACCGAATAACCTGCATCGCGTAGGTAGTCAGCATTGTCAATACCGGTGACTCCATCTCGAAAGGCAAGCGGAAATATGTACCGAGGCCCATGGGTACGGTGATGTTAGCGAACGGTCCCTCTTGGACGCAGCCTGCACCATCAAGTTAGCTGATGTTTGGCGAAGAATCAAGGTGAACTTGCCGCCACCAGATCTCTCCGGGATCTCAATCGGTTTCTGAACGGGGAAGTCCTCCGGATCGGTAATATTTGCGATGTACGGCCCATTTCCTCCGACACCGTAAACGTTATCAAAGACGGGTGACTTGGCGAAGCCCTCGGCGGTGTTGTCTAATCCCATATCCCAGTACGGAAGGGTGCCTTTGAAATCACATTTGGTGCGCAGCTCTGACTCGAAGAGATACAGCATCCAGCGATGCCATCTACTATTCATTAGCCACGAGGCCCATACTGACTCCCTTAGGGTTTGTGAACTTACGGAAGGAACGGTCCCTATTATATGGTTCAATCAGCTTACTTCCTTCCAAACTATAGGTTTGATAGCATGTTGCCTCCGGCGTTACTGACATTGAAATGAACTTGCTTGGTCATGTAAATGTGCATTCCCTGGAAGTCGTCGTATCGGGACTTTGCCCCGGGCCACAAGTCGTTACCCTCGGACGGAAGGGCCATCAGACATTTTATAGAATCGATGTAGTCCAGCCTCTGTTCCAAAGACAGCTGTCGCCATTCGTGTCTGATGAGAGGATCGGCGCAAGCTTCGACATTCGTGTTGTTGGCGGGCGCGGCGGCAGCGCTGAGGAAATGGAGGCCCGCGACGGCCAAAAGAGCTAGAGAAACAGACCTCATGACGGAAGCTAGGCTTGAGGGAGCAATAACTTTGTTCCAAAGACTCAATTTTCAAACAGAAGTTACGGTCAGTGAAGAACTGGAGAAAATTCCGCCTTATATGTGGACGTCAATACTCGACGCAAATTCTTCCGGCATGCGGCTTGGCTGCATGCCATCGGGTTGTGGGATGCAACGTTCGCCAACAGCTCATCAGCTTGGTATCATCTCCACCTGCACGAGCGGGCTCGTAACCGTTTTTAGGAAGTCGGAAGGGGCTTCCAGCTGCACGTTGGTTCGTCCGCGTCCGCCGCCTGCCAGATATTTCCAGAGAGTCGCACGGCTTTGAGAGCTTACCATGGTGTTATTTCTTAAGTTCCCATCGTTCTGGAAACTCTAGAATAATGCCCACCGCACCAAAACTGAGTCACCCGTTGCTGCCGACGAGACAGACGAGCTAAATAGCTGTCATGCAACAACGGATGACTGAAGGTGACTTCCCGAGACCAGCCGGCCAGCCGACCGGGGTCCGCGCCTTAGCGTGCGGCGTCGAAAAAGAGTAGAGACCCGGTCCCTGCTAGCGCTCCCGGGGACAGCAACTGTCTAATCATGGCTTGTTCATCCCAACTTTGTGGATATTGATCTGACCCCATGTAAATCGATCCCCTTACCCAGTCATGTTGGAAGAGACGGGGTTGTGGTCATGATGTTGGTTGTCTGCAACATGGGGCATATTCATAGGCGAAGATGCAGAATGCAAGCGGTCCTATCAAGTATTGGATGGAAGCGACCTGCCCGCCCGGGCTACGTTCGCAAGGGTTTTGCTTGGGTTGCAGGGCCAGCTAACTATTGATGTTGGTCCAGTATTGCATCCGTGTTTTTCATTCACGGTTATCGAGAACATCGAAAAGCCCCACGATAGCATTCCTACGATTCCTTGGCAATACAGGACAGCCACCAAAAGGTGTGCGGCAAATATGATGTCACAGACACTTCAGTTTAGCTCTTCTTCAGACTCGATAAAAGTTTGTCTGACCTTGACGACCCTCAGGACTCGACTCTGACAGCACTTTGAATTCTTCAACCTTCTCTCGGTGGTCCGTGTGCTTATGGTGGATGTTGTGAGTAACCAACCAGAGAACTCTTAGTCTCAGAGAAATGGGTACAGTTTTACCAGCGCCCGGTCAACTCTCTACCCTCGATGGAAGCAACGGCTCAAAAGTACAGACAGTTTCCATGTCTCAAGGTTTCAACGAACCTCAATCACGCACTTATACCGCTGAACCCAGACATCTTTCAATCTATTCCGCTATCTCAAGACATAGAACGGGAAAGACATCTTCATATTGAAGGGAGTAATTAGTTGTGGTGTTGTGGAGAGGGAGTTTCCCCGGCAAGGCAACTCGCGCCCTCTACCACATAAGTAGCCATAGAGGTTTCTCTACGAAGCCTAGGTTATCCTAGCCCTAGGACTTTTCCCGGTTAGAGTTATCCAGTAGCCACAGAAGTGTGCCTACAGGCAGCAAACGTCTATAAAAGGGTTTAGAAGGGAAGGGAATCTTGCAGCCGCCTCTTCCCATCTCCATACTCTCCACCACCAACATTGTCTTCGCAACCCCCGCCAACATGCATCTCTCATCCGTGATTCTCGGAGCCTGTCTCCTCGCCATCGGCGCAAACGCCGATCCCGTCAAAGGCACAATCTTCTACGGCGTAAGTCGATCCCAGACTTCCCCTTCCTTCCCAAGCGGCAGGGGAACGACCCCCAAAAGCGAAAGAAACCTCAGACTGACATTCTCCCAAACCACCAGAAATGCGACAAACAGACCAACATGTGCGTCATGATAAACACGCTGAGGCCAGACACGAACTGGTCGCTGCCTTGCAAGTATCTCGTACGTCACCCTCACAGAACAAGAAAAGCAGCAACCCACACACAAAACCCAAACTGCTACCCCCCCATCCCCTACCTACCTCGTCTGTATCTCCCGAGGGAGAAAACCGATCTCATCTCCCTCGAACATTCACATCGCTGACGCGCCCCACCCCAAAACACAGTGCCACGTAGACGGCGCCGACTGCTGGTACGCGACCGACCGCACCGTCAGCGGCGTGCGCTGGCCCCCGTCGACGGACATGGTCTCCTGCAGCAACAACAACATGCCCCAAGGCCACAAGCGACCTTTAATCTTCCCGGATCCTGAATCGTTCAGACCTTTTTTCAAGCCTTTAGAGAACTTCCCGGACTTGTGAGTACTCGGGCACTGGATCTTATGCGATGACCGTGTGCTAACTTCTTCAGCTCCAAATTGGGGGGCCGACGAGCCGTGAAGTTTAAGGCTTGAAGCGTGCGATCGATGGAGTAGATGGATCAGGGGGGTGTTTTCGGCGCCGTGCTTGGAGAAGAGTGGAAGGGAGCCATCGGTGCCGATAGCTGAGTTTGGAAAATTGAAATTCCCGGGTGTGTTTGGCGTTCAGGCAAGCAGGGTATTGAGTAAGCTCTCGTTGGGCTTGAGTCCCTGGCTGGCTTAAGACAACTAGGTTCACAAGCAAGGCACACCGCCGACCATAGAAAACACAGAGGTAATTTCCACACAGCCTTGATTCATGATCCATGAGTCATATTTGTCTTCTGCGTAATCTATCGTGTATGTCCCCAGATATCGGGCTCAAAGAGATTAATCGTTGTTTTTAACTATTGCGCGAGTGACACAGCTCATGCGTCTTGAACACCACTTCACTTCCGCCTGCTTATTATGTGGTAAAGTTTGTAGTGGCGGAGGAAGTACTGGGACGCTGGCGAAATCTTTTCCGGAGCCTTTAGACTGTCGCGAGGAGACAGGACTTGAAGGCCAGTCGGTACTCACGACTCAACATTCCCGATGGGCTACAGCGCCGCGAACTCCCTCACCTCGATTTGGACTATCGTTTGTTGATAAATTATGGTGATGATATGCATCTCATATCGGCCCGTAAAGCTCAAATACCTGCCTCCGCGGCCACTTCACCATCTCCAGCAACGCAGGATGCTCCGCCAGAACAGTATCCGTAACCTCGAACAGCCTCCGACTCCACCCCTGCAAGAACCAATACCTCTGCTCCAACACGCACAGAGGGATCGCAAAGTACGACAGAAGCACCATACTGAACGGGTTCTGCGCCTGAATATCCGCCATGAGGTTCTCTGAGATGACGTAGGGCCAGAAGAGAATCATGCCCACCTCGACGTTGGTACCGGCATGTGCCATGAAGTAGATGGCCTTTTCGAGCTCCTCTACGGCCTTGAGATACTCGTCGCGGCAGTCTTCGCTGAGGGTTTCTTGGAAGAAGGTTCCGAGCTCTGTAAATGCTTGAAAGATGTCGGGGGGTAGGGGCGACAAATGCATTGGTGGATTTCTATGGACTACATGTTAATAGGTCTGGTGTATCGGAGGTGTTCGTGTCGGGGTCTACGCTTGCCTGTAATTGACATCCTCGGGGTCTATTGTCCAGATACCGTGCACCAAGGCGGCAAACTTGGTTTTGGTCAGGCGTCCCTGATATGGCTCGAGCACCGCACGAATACCCCTCACAAACAGAAACAACTCCAAGATATTCGGAATGGTTTCCGTTTCGTTCCCCATGCGCACGGGTACGGAGGACACGTACATGACTACAATGGAGGCGAAGCTGAAGAACGTTTGCCAGTTGGTGTCGTTGATGTTGTGCAGCTCGGACCGGAACCCCTCGAGGCCAGCATTTTGGTGTGCCGTTGCGAGGTCAAGATACGTCTCCCGTTCTGGGGGTATCAAGTACGCCTTGTGTAAAGCAGACAAGGTGAGGATGCCGTGCATGACGAAAGGGCACGCGTACCCGATTTCCGGGAGATTCACGCGCCACACGTACTGCATGTCAGGACGGACGGCTAGTGAGTCGGCGGTGGCTAGTGTGTAGTGGTGCATGAGCTCCAAACCGCGACCCCAGATTTCAATGGTGGGTGCTGATGGGATCATGCGGGTACGGTCTGCCACCATGTCGAGGAAGCCATATTTAGAACGGGGGCTTGATCCATCAGCGGAAGACGGGGCGTGTGGCCGTTGGGGGTTGATGTCGCTGGGAGAGTTGCGAGAAGTTGATAGGCTGCAGACTATGCCATGTCTGGAACAATTGAAGCAAGACGGGTATGCCTCGTCGCACTGGAGCAGTCAGTGACACCATGCTCCATTGGCTCGATAACATGAGAGTGGCGCCAGGGCGGGCGCAGCGAAATAACGTTGCCGCGTGTTCATCGCGTGCAGTGGTATTGACCGGAGCCTAGGGGTAGACGTCGCTTACCTTTACTTTTCTCCGTTTGCAGTCCCTGCAGCCGTTGCGACTCTTTGTATGGGATCGTCGAGTTGCCATTGGTTCGGTGGGGGCTGGCGGCCAATACCTTAAGTAGGAGGGTGTTTGTCTGATGTTTCGGACGGGATCTATCCACGCAGCTAATCTTGACAGTTGACAAACCGCTACCAGAGGTGTGTCTTGGTGAGAAGAAGGACGGCGGATGGCGTACGAACCCGCGGGTTCGGATCGAATAAGAGGAATCTTGGTGGCCATCAAGCCAAGGAGAATGCGAGTATCAAAGATGAAAACAGCGGGTCGATACGAGACAAAAGCGAATACTCGCAATTGCGGGGCATCTCTCCTTAGTTCAGCGGGTCTCCCGACGCTTGTCATGTCCCCGAAGGTCCAAAACCATGGGCATCCCGGTCAACTCGTCAGCCCTTGCGCCCGTAGTGTTGCCCAGCCGTACTCCGGGTGCCGTGATTGGTTCCGTATTTCGTACACTAGCTGTACGGTTGGAGGCTCCATCTGTCCCGACTCTAATGATACAAATACTCCGGATCGCGGGTCCTCTGTGGCGCAGTGATACTCGGATCTCACTTCATTGGAGAAAATTGTCCGTCGCAGGCCCCCAAGACCTGCCGTTTGCTGAGCAAAATGTCAATTCTTTGGCTGACAACAGGGCGAATGCAGTCCTTTCGATGGACCAGACTTGGCGCGTCCTCCTCAGGAGGGCGCAAGCATAACAAACGACCGCCTACTGAGAGATAGAAATATCCCCAGCTTCCTCCTTGTTCATCGGTCAAACAACTTCTCGACATCAGCAAACTACTCAGAGAATAACACCGACATTCCTTACCAATACTCGTCCTCGTCCTTTGCCGTTGGCTGCCTTGCCCGAATCGATACGACGACAATCTTTGCCAAGAGACCGATTTCGAAACCACGACAATGGCACGAGCGTGCAATCCCGACTATGTCAACGCACAATGGGCCTTCTACCGATTTGAGCCCTCGACGGCGGCTGCGATCTTCTTCTGCGTGGCCTTTATCTTGACTACTGCGCTGCACCTATTTCAGATGATTCGCACAAAGACGTGGTACTTGACTGCGTTTGTCATTGGCGGTTTCTGTAAGCTTGCTTGCTGTTGAATGGGAGAGGACATCTCCAGTTGGGTCGACGAGCTAACAAGGATGATTTTGCAGGCGAGTTAATCGGCTATGCTGCCCGCGCGAAGAACACGATGGAAGACCCTGGCTGCTGGACCCTCGGACCGTACATCATCCAGAACGTCCTGCTCCTGATTGCTCCGGCCTTGATGGCAGCCTCGATCTACATGATTCTCGGTCGGATCATCATGTTGACGGATGGAGAGAGCCATGCGCTGATCAAGAGGCGCTGGCTCACCAAGGCTTTCGTCTCTGGCGACGTGCTGTCTCTGCTTCTCCAATCCAGTGGTATGTATATCCAAGCCCCAGCTTGACAAAAGATGCTAATGACCGCAGGTGGTGGAATGATGGCGGCTGCCGGAGAGGGCAACAACTTCATGGAGATTGGCGAGAAGACCATCATCGTCGGTCTCTTCGTTCAGCTCTTTGTGTTCGGCTTCTTCATCGTCACGGCCGCACTCTTCCATCGTCGCATGGCTCTTGTGCCCACAGCCAAAGCCCACCAACCCGAGATCCGGTGGAAGTACTACCTCCTGACGCTGTATATCACCAGTGTCCTGATCTGGGTGCGAAGCGTCTTCCGCGTGATCGAGTACCTCCAGGGCAACAAGGGAGAGCTTATGACGACGGAGGTGTACATTTACATCTTTGACGCGACGCTCATGTTCCTCGTCATGGTATGGATGAACTGGTTCCACCCCAGCGAGATCGGCCTCCTGCTCCGTGGCGAGCCGCCCATCAAGAACGGGTTGGAGCTGATGAAGATGGGTGGCAACTTCCGAAAGATGCAGCACGAGAACAGCAGCATGAGCGTGTAAGCTTGTCGGGCATCATCGGGGAATAATGGAATTGACGGGTGCTTGTCGGCAGTATTGATCAGGATCATGGGCGTTTGCTGGTTGGGGAGAGTTGTCAACAAGCCAGCCCATGCAAGAGGAGTTCGGGGTAGCAGTCTCACCATTCTGCTTGAGACATTTCTTTTGTTTGGGATTCCCGAGTTTGGGATAGAGATTTGGTTTGTGATATCTAGAAGGGCGGGCTGCGATACGGCAGACCGCATGGAATGACGGGAGCTCAATGATGGAATTCGGCATCAGCGCCATCACGGCCTGCGGAAGCGCTCCATAATATCGATCGGATTTCTCGGCCAACGCTGCCCTTCTTTCGGTTGACGTGACACAATTGACGGAAAGATGGTTGTTCATCTGCAATGGAATACTGTAGAATGAGGTCGGAGTAGCAAAAAAAGACCAGCCATCCTGGAAGTGAGCCAGGAACATGTTGGCTCGAATGGTTCCTTCCCCAATCTTCGAGATGCAGCCCGAGGCTTATCGCCACAGTCAACAGGGGTTCTTGTCGCCGATAAGACAAGCGAGGAAGCGCACAGACCACACCTGCCCACTGCGGGGTAGGGATCTGCAGGACGACAAGGGCGGTTACAGCGCCGGTCGCTGAACTGACCGACTCAAGCTTGCTGATTGGTCGAAGCTTCGGTGTGCGAGTGCCAACAGCAGCTGAATAGCTGTCACTCCCGCCAAAGAAAACCCACGGCAGCCTGCAGCTGCCTGCCTCACCGGTTGGACAAGGACACTCAGCCTGAGGCGCTTCTTTGCGTCCCTCCGCCTCCGGGTCAAGGCAGGCAGACAGGACTGGACTGGACCAGAATCCGCCTCCTTCTGTCCGCGTCACCGCTGCTGACTTGGGCACCTGGAGGGACCAGAAAGAGCCACCTATTCAATTGCCCTGACGCACTTTTTCTGCCTTCCACATCCTTGCTTCAGGGACTCCCTCCTTGTTTCCGTCCCATCTCAACTTCCCCGCCCGACCAGGTGCCACATCACCGATTCAGAACCTACCCAAACTTCCACAACTCCAAACCATCACCCTCCATCTTCACGTCCATCGGCCAACGTCCCAGCGACCATCCTCGGCGCCAACGGCCATCATGGCTTCGCGCGAGAGCTTCGGCAGGATTGGCTCGGACGACGATTGGGAGGAGATTGCTGACAACTATTCCGTCAAGTCGTTATCCTCCGACGATGAAGAAGACGAGAAGCCCGCCGCGTCTCCCGTCCCGACCCGATCCAAAGTCGAATCTTCTCCTCGCAGTCAGACGTCTCCAACTCGACATGCACCCCAAGTCAATGCAAACCACGATGCGAACGATGCGAACATGTCCAACCTAGGAGATGCCCTATCAGCGGTCGATATTGGCAGTCAGTCTGCTCCTAGACCGACCAGCCCCGTGTCCGTGGACAAGATGGCAGCGATGAAGACCGCGTCCGCATCGAAGCCAAAGGCCCCGCTGCCGCCGAGCCAGCAAGATGTAAGACAACCTACCGCATCGTCTCCCCGGGAAGACTCTCAACGGCCACAATATCCCCGTGCCCCCACGTCAGGAAACGTCCATCGATACACGAAAGCACCAGCCGCGGCGACAGATAACGCCACCTTTTCCTCTTTCGCATTCCCCGACGAAAAAACAAGACGTGCTTACATGCTTGAATGCGGTCCTCCTCTCCCTAATTCTGCTCGAGCTCCGCGAAGTCGACCTACAGTATCGAGCACATGTGCCATTGAACATAAGAGACCAGAGGATATCTTCACACCACAGTCCAATGGCTCAAAGACATCTGATGTCAGCAATGAATCAACCTATCCTATCCTGCCGTACAATGATGCAACCCAGGAGTTGGGCAGCTGGAAACAGTCAACAATGGGCAAAGTCACTTCCACTCCTCTCAAGAATCTGAATCCCCAGGAGTCAGGCCCCAGAAGAGGCGCGAAAGGCGCTCCGAGAATCGGCGCCATGTCATTGGAAGGTTTTACTGAACAAGAGCGAAAGCCGAAAGAGGTGGTCTCGCAATATGGAGCGTCCTTTGGTGCATCGACCCATGACACGGTACCAGTATCTCTTGGCGACACACTGGACCTCGACGAGACCTCCACAGATCCCATCGTCATCGACAATGCCCTACAGTCTCTTTCACGCATGCTACGAGACACCAGCCCAGCACTTTGCATAATGCATCTGAAGCATGCGACGAAGGTCCTCCCTGCTTGCAAGTCTCTTCTGGCTCAGGTTGACAGTCTCACGCCCATCCTTGCCGCCTATGCAGCAAAGTGCAATCAACCCACTACCACGGCGAGAGACGTCCCGCTGGATGCTAGTCTGATGATGTGGATCGTTTCACTCAGCCGCACTTTGTGGGAGATTGGTTTTGAATTCAAGATCGTCGAGTCCAACAATCCTGGCTCAAGCAGTCCAAAGCGTGCTCCTTCGCTTGAGACATTGGTTGGTGAGCTTGAGAGCGCCGCGAAGCAAATGGACGAATTTCTCCCCATCATTCAAGCGTAAGCTATCATTTCATACACCGCGTCGTAGCTTATTGGCTAACCCTGGGCAGTGATTTCGCCGAATTTCAGAAGAAGCCAATGTATGTTTTCCCTGGTATCACAGCGGCACCCGCACCCAAATACGAGATCGAAACTCCCAATGACTATCAACGACCTCGCATCCGGCAGACTATGTATGGCCTGAAAAAGGAACTGCAGCATGCCATTTCCATCCTGAAAGACTGTCAGAGATGGCTTCCTGACGCTGCCAAGGTTATAGTGGGTGATGTTACTAATGGCATGGGCATTCTTTTCGATGTCGTTGGCGGCATCATGGCCAGCAATGGTCCGGCGTGGATAGAGGGCCTTACGTCGGAGACTGAAAGGCCCAGACTCATCAACTACTCCGAGTTCGGAAACCTGGATCCCATCGTAATCGAGGACTACAGCGCTCGCATCCAACAGATATGCGGCTTGGTTCACATTGACGCAGCTGAAAGCCGTACGTGGTCCGAGGAAATGATTCGGGAGCATCACGTTTGCATGCTCATCGAGCAACAACAAATCGACTCGTTGGAGCACATTGTTTCAGTCTTGAAGGGGATGCTGCTTCGTTAACCGATGCCAAGTCCCGTACGGAATGGCTTCGCATAAGGCTGGAATCGTGTTGATGGTAAGTCGAGTCTGAAACACCCACTTTACGGAGTCTCTGGAGTTTTCTTGCTGGGTATGAAAAGGAATTGGTCCTGCACAACTCCGCTCTTGGAACAAAACCGCTGATGAATCATGAATTTCATTCCATGTTTGGGATTCGGAAAAGATTACGGTATTGCAGTTGACAGAAAATAGGCAGTAAAGTAGTTAGGTATCGGTCCCAGTCCATAGCCTAACCAGGATAATTATTTATGGAGTTCAACTTTATCACACGGATTCACCAACCCCTGCTGCTTCGGGCTTCTCTCTTCTGAATTAAGTATTAATGGTCATATCAGGAGCCCCTGCACCTTGTACGTGGAACAACATCACCTATTGGAATTGTTATTACCAAAAATCAAAATCGAAAGGCCTATCTACCAGGATATATTGGTAATACTTAGGCATCCTCGGCAATGTGACACCCCTTTTGACATGATGAATACCAGGTTCTTCCTTAATGTTGATTGAGAGTCAGGCGTAGTGTGCCTCAAGTGGACGAATGTAGATAGTGCGCTAGCTGCATATGCATAAGCATATGCATAAGCATGCTTTGAAGCCATTTTCAAACACTTTGATCAACATCCGAGTGAGAGCGACGGACTTTTTATGTTCCTCAAACGTAAATCAGAACAAGACCCCTTCGTATATGCAACAGCTTCCCCGTGATCGTCAACTCCATCCGTTGTAGCCATTACGTGAACGCGGCTTGCGACCTGCCGTTGCTGGATAGCGCAGACCTGCCAAGCGCGCCCTTTGAACATTTCACAAGGTCACGCGTTTCGAAACGCGGGGGAGACATGTTGCATAGGGGCTATCGATCTGGTTGACGTTGGATTAAGGTATGCAAACCGGCATGACTCGCGGCTGCTGCCGCACCCCCTTTCCAAACTCACCCTCGTCCGTCTCCCGTGCCGGCCGGCAACTCTCCCCCTCCCGTCCTCTCATCGGGGAACGATTAGCAACATCTGCAGTTCGGTACCGGCGTTTTCTCACACCACGAAACATCAGTCACACCTCGGAAAGAGAGGAAAAATCGAATCGGCCTTCTGACCGTGGGACCGTGGCGCTTGCCATAGTGCGCGCGCCCCGTAGATCCCGGAAAGGGGTCCAGAGCGGGCCCCGCCAAGTGGATTGCAAGACGTAACGAAAACGCCGAATTTTCGCCCGCCGTCTGATTTTGTAGCGGAGGTTCCAGATGCAGTAGCACCTTGTTAAATTTTCAATTCAGTCATCGTGTCAGAAAAGTCTGGCTCCGACAATGGGGTCATCCCATGTGTCCAGGTTTTTCAGCGGTTTGGGGTGGCGTGGGAAGACGGAAGAGCCGTGAGTCAATGGGTGTGGTGTGGGTTGATGATGGGAATGTGCTTCCCTCTTAAAATGTTTACCCCCTTCCGCCCTTCTGCCACGAGTGCCGACGAGAACCGCTCAAACGCACATCAGAAGGACCAGAGAATCCGGGGCCCCTCAAACCTAAATCATCCCAATAGGCTTGATTTCCCGATTTGCTCCACAAGCCGCTCCCCGAAAGCTGCATGTCGGCCTGAGTCCCTCTTTGTCCTGCCATCTCATCGGATCGCTCCACCGGACGCGAACAGGTTCCACCAACAACACCTCTCAGCTTTGAACCTGTGAGGGGATCGTGAAGCCATACAAGTTGGCCAGTCCACATCACTCGGCTTCATACGATCTCTTTTCCCGGGAATTCAACATGGGAAAGGACACAGACGCCACGAGGGCGCCCGTCGACCCTGAGAGCCAGGCCAAGGCCGACGCGCCAGCTGGCTCCAAAGTAGTCCAG
Source organism: Colletotrichum chrysophilum (assembly GCF_026319265.1). Lineage (NCBI taxonomy): Eukaryota > Fungi > Ascomycota > Sordariomycetes > Glomerellales > Glomerellaceae > Colletotrichum > Colletotrichum chrysophilum. Next base: position 58,912 of record NW_026517318.1, on the reverse strand, counting down.
GACCAGCCACCGGCCTTCTCCTCGTCGAGCCACATCGGCGGTGTGGGCGAGAACGACGAGGGCGAGTTGATCAACTTCAAGACCCTCCACTGGCTGTCAGTCCCTCAAACCCTCCAACCTTCCCACCCCAACTAACTCTCCCCAGACAAGGAGGCATCGTTCTCGTAGCAGAGACCGTCTCCCTGGGCATCCTCTCCCTCCCCTCCGTCCTCGCCACCGTCGGCCTCGTCCCGGGCGTCATCCTCATCTGCACCATCTCCGCGCTGGCCACCTACTCGGGCCTCCTCCTCGCCGAGTTCCGCAAGCAGTACCCCTTCGTGCAGCACTTCGGCGACGCCGTCGAGCTCATCGGCAAGCCCATCGGCCTAGGCGGCGTCTTCCGCGAGGTCTTCGGCTGGGCGCAGACGATCCTGCAGGTCTTCCTCATGGGCGGGCACATCCTGCTCTGGACCATCTGCATGAACACGCTCACCAACAGCGCGACGTGCACCGTGGTCTGGGCGGCCGTCGGGATGGTCGCGTTCTGGATCTTCAACGTGCCGCGGACGCTAAAGTACACGAGCTGGATGTCCGCCGCGTCGTGCGTGTCGATTGTCGTCGCGGTGCTGATCACCGTCGTGGACGTGGCGATTGAGAAGCCGATTGGGGCCGGGTCGGTGGACATCTTCCGCAAGCTCGGGTTCTCGCCGGCGTTTCTGGCCGTGACGAATATTGCGGGCGCGTTCTCGAGCCATTCCATCTTCTTCAGCGTGATTGCGGAGTTTAAGAACCCGGACGACTGGCCGAAGGCGCTTGCGTTTTTGCAGATTACGGATACGACGCTGTATTTGATCTCGGCTGTGATCATCTACGTCTACGCCGGGCCTGAGGTCCCGTCCCCGGCGCTGTCGGCGGCGGGGAGTGCCACGATCCGGAAGGCGATTTGGGGCGTGGCGATTCCGACGATTGCGATTGCGGCTGTGATCTACGCGCATGTCGCGTCGCAGTACATCTTCACGCGTATCTTTGGTAACACGAAGCATGTCGTCAGACGGACGAAGCTGTCCACGGTTGCGTGGCTGCTGGTTACCCTCGGTATTTGGGGTATTGGCATGGTGATTTCGGAGTCGATCCCGGTGTTCAACAACCTCCTGGGTCTCGTGTCCGCGGCGTTTGCCAGCTGGTTTTCGTTTGGACTGCCGGGCATCTTTTGGTTGTGGATGCACTACGGCAACTGGTTCAGCAACTGGAAGCAGAAGACGCAGTTCTTCTTTACCTCGCTACTCCTGGTTGTGGGTATCCTGCTGTGTGTTCTGGGTCTTTGGGTGTCGATTGAGTCGATTGCGAGTGCTTCGGGTTCGAAACCGTGGACTTGCGCTAGTAATGCGGCAGAGTGAGACATCGTATGTAGTCGTGGAGATATCCGGCCTAGCGTCGCTTAGGCCCAATTGTGGCACGAATTTATACCACTTTGAGTAATTCACATTCCATAAGCAGTTTCTTCTGCAAAGTAATTATCGAATAGGACTGCAGTGTATACACGCCAATGTGGCGCAACACTCCCGAGGGCGAGTAAAGCGGTCCGATTCGTTATCACACCACATACATCATGCAGCGGCAGGGCTTATGGAGGCCTCCCGATTTTAAGCGCTTACCGCATACCACGTTCACTGGGCAGGTGGGAAGGACATAAGGCCCTGCTTTCCTCAACTTTTCACGGTGGAAAGGTCCATTCCAATATCAAACACGCCCCGGCTCGCGCTCCATTGCCCAGCTCAAAATCTCTTTGCACATCTTTGCCAGTGCCGTCTTCATTCTCAAAAATTTTCAACTTTGGCATGCAACAAGGCGAGAATGAAGGCAAGCCCATGGCTCGAGAGAAAGATGACACTGATAATTCGAAGCTCGGGAACAACGCTGACGAGGACGATGTCATGGTTGGGCCCGCAGCAACATATGAAGACGACGAATTGCCTGAAAATCTGTCGCTCGCTTTGAGTCAGTGGGCATCAAAACTCTGTCTCGTCTGTCGCAGGTTTCTTGAAGGAAAGACCTACCATGTGTTTGGAGACTACAAGGAATACATGTTTCACACTTCCCTGTCTTCGTTGCGAAGCTCCGTTCATTCTGGCTGTCCTCTTTGCAAACAGTTATCTGAATCCCTGGACAACTACTATTACAAAGGGAACGATTTGGGGACGCTAAAAAATTCAGGTTCCATCAAATGCACTGTTCGCCACGGCTATGGGGATTTCGTTCCATCAAAATCAGAAGTAGACTCGGTTAGGTTGACTTTCCGTCTCTTTGACGATGATGACTGCATAGTCTTTGTCTTCGAAACTTTATACCTGTACTCCGTAAGAGGCCTAGGTGGTCTGGGACCAGAGTTCTTGGGTGCGTCAATCGATACAATTCGGTATTCGTGGGAAGATGGCTAATGTTCACTAGACTTTACCTTGGAGACGAGCACTGCAAGATCGGAAGCAAGCGTCAACATGGTCCGGTCCTGGTATCAGCGCTGTACTTGTCGACAATGGCAATCAAACTCTCGTGTTCTTCCAACTCGCTTAGTCCGCGTCTGGAGACCCCATCAAGGAAATACAAACATACGTGCAAATCTCTGCGAAACGGACAGCTTACCGGTAACCACTCCATACGTGACGTTGAGTCATCGATGGGGAACCAGCCACTTTTTGAAACTTCAAAAGAGCAATCGTCGTGCATGGCATCAAGCAATACCAACCGATGGACTCCTTAACGTATTCAAAGACGCCATGTACATCGCTGTTGAGCTCAGCATTCATTACATATGGATCGATTCCCTTTGTATTATTCAGGACTGCCAAAACGACTGGGTGCACGAATCTGAGAGAATGGGAGATGTCTACCGGCACGGAGAGTTCAACATTGCCGCTACCGGTTATTATAACGGTGAACCGGGCTTGTTTAGCAAGAGAGATACAATACCATCCCAACACTTTCCGGTATATTTGAACTCCAAATTCGTCGACAGACACCATGTTGTTCAACACAACTTTAATGGCTTCTACATTAACGCAAACGAATTCGGATATAATGAGCTCATCGTCGATTCGCCGTTGAATTCCCGAGGTTGGGTAGCTCAAGAGCGGACTCTGTCACCAGCTATTGTTCATTATACGCCGAAAGAGGTTTGGTGGGAATGTAGCGAGATGATCGCCAATGAAACCATGCCCAGTGGTCTCGAAAACTGGAACAATGCCTCCAACTGGTCGACTACCCACCTTCGATCTCTGGAGGGCGTCAAGAAAGAAGAGATTCACAGCTTTTGGAGGCGGTTCATTCGGTTCTTCGCCAATACAAAGCTAACCTTCGACAAAGACCGTCTTCCTGCTGTGGCCGGAATAGCACGCATTCTGAGTGATATGCTCAACGAAAAGTACATTGCTGGAATATGGGAGAATGATATTGCCAGGTCCCTTCTTTGGGAGTGTATAAGCGATATAACCATCCCATCTACCCAGCTGGTGCCGTCGTGGTCCTGGGCATCGGTATGCGGCAACATTGGCGGGATCCACTTCCAACCCAGGTCGTCAGCGCAGGTCCTAAGCTGTGTTGAGATTGAAGCCCTGTTTGAAATCGATGGAATATCGTCAGACCTCGAACAAACGTCGCTCGAAAGATCTGGCGTCCGGGCTCTGTCAGTCCGAGGACCGCTAAGAAGATTGCCGCACGGCCTATCACGCGAGGTAAACGAAACTGTGTACTGGATCAGTGTGGAGGAGGATAAGAAATATATCATTCCCTGGGTTGAAGCTGGGGGTAAGGTCCCAGACGAATACGCATGGCGTCTGAATCCTTCTACACACCTTCTCCTACTTGCCAAAGACAGAAACATTGTGTCTGAGCTTCTGCTACAACATGTACCAGAGGCTCAAGAGTCCAATACGTTTCGTCGATCGGGACAGGTTGACTTTTACTTCAGGGATCTTAAGGTTGAGGAATATTTAGGCATCCTCCAAAAGGACGGGGAGTATCAGCCGAGCTTGAGATTTGCAGAAAGTGGTGTTCAAGATGTCATTCTAATTTAGACGAATTGAGCCTCTTACCTAACTCCCACACCCTAACCATCTGCAGGAAGATACTTAATAAGCCCACTTTGTATGAGTTTTACTTTCCGGGCGGTCAGTGGGCATAGACGACGACAACAATAGCGACGACGACGATGATAGGTATAGAGAGAGGGAGAGTGAAGAGGGATAAGAGGAATAATAAAGATAATTAAAACGATAATAATAGTAAAATTATTTAAATAAAATAGACTATTGGGCATGGTATAAGGGGTTATTTGCCCGGATAGCTAGAAGTGTCCGCGCAGATAGTAAAACTCCTTTATACAGAGGAGTAATTAAGGACTATCAGGACGTGCCTGAGACTTACATTAAACGCAACGCATTTTATCTAACTGTCAAATTCTCATGAAACATTCTCCGCGGCGGGTACGTGACCCCTTGCACAAAACAAACACTTCTCAAGAGCGTTCTTGTCCATAGCAAGAAGGATGCCAACTAGCCCACTTTATCGAGGACTAATCTAGCATAAGTAGCATCCGGATCAGAAGATTTGGTTCACAAGCCCTCCAGGCCGGGACTTTTGTTCAAATTTTGAAGAATGAACGTACAAGTTTACCGTAGGCAGCATTTTGGTTTGTGTGGTGAAAAGCCTGCGAATTCTGACTGCTGGCTGACGTCCACGTGGATGGACATAGAGCCATGACTCTCCACTCGATGGCGTTTGCTGACGGCTTGGCGAATGAAAAGGGTTGCATCCTGCTTGATGTAAGGTAGCGGAGACCTCCCGTTATCTGCCCAACCACGTGAGAAGGATCAGTGGGATCACTCGAAACCTCAGATGTCAGACGTCGTCTGCGATGTTTTTTTTCCCTTGTCTATCACCATGTCTGCAGCCCAATGTAAATCAAGAACAGAAGAACAGAGGAGAATTCTCACAGACGCATAGACGAGGCGACCATTCTAGCAAACTACCCAGCCCTTTTATCGTTCAGATGACAGATTCAGACAACGGCTGGTCGGCAGTTGCAGTCAACGAGAACGGTGAATCGATTCCTTGGGGGCTGTGGAACGTGCGGGACATGATACATGAAAATAGGGCCACCGGTGGCTGGGACTATGGTCGGCACTTGGATAACGACCAGCGCATGCATTGGCCTGCTGCTAGAAACACTGAAGGCCATGGATTGCACCCCAAAGCCCGACAGACTGCGCCGAGTCGCGGTCCGATCATTCCGACCCGATTACTGAACTGCAAAACGGGACTCGTCGAAGCGAGCCTGGAACGGGATCTTCCATATACAACCATCTCCCATGTATGGAGCGAGACGGCTGGAAAGGATTGGGGACAATTTGCCGTTCAATTGTGGATGAAGTACGGTGTCCAGTACATTTGGGTGGACAGCCTGTGCATTAATCAGGCTTCAGTGCAGGACAAAGCAAACGAAATTCCCAAAATGGCCGAGTACTACGCCGGGGCTGAGATGAACATCATACCCATGATGGCACCGGGGCTCAGACGAAGCCTTGACGACTGGTTGGAAGGTGGTGCCAGAGCCTCACAGCAGAATTTCTCTGAAGTTCTGAAGTTCATCCAGGCGCTCGTGGAGAATCCGTATTTCGAGAGAGTCTGGACCATGCAGGAGACAGCTCTGGCATGGTGCACACACTTAGAAACGACGGATGGAATCATATATAGTTGGGAAATCGACGAGGCAGTGAGGCGAGCATGTGGGATACCATCATACACACGGAGCCCAGAAGATCCTCCCACGTGCAGAGACACGGAGGCTTCTTCTGACCCCGGCGTTGGTCAAATCGACAATAGAGTGGTGTTATTCGACAATAGACACATCCGAGGGGCCCTTTCAACTCAGGCATGGATTGCTCGCAACAGGAGACCCTTGGCTCTGGTGTGGCGCATGGCGCAGAAAAGAAGATGTACTGTCGCCAAAGACGCACTTTGGGGGATGGTGGCAATGATCGAGGGAGGCGATTTCATCGAAACAACATACGAAGAACCTGTTGCTCAGGTACTTGAGGAGTTGGTTGAAAAGGGATTGCTCGGACTTGAGATCCTTTGCGTGCGAAAGACTATCGCTAGTCCCTCCTGGGTGCCGGCTCTTGAAAACGAAGTACCGCTAATGGGTGCTGAATGCACTATCGAACCAGCACGGCGGAAGGTCACGATCAGAGATGGGGGCATCGAAGTGAGCGCAAAGGAGGTAGTCGCATCGGATGTGAAAGGCGACTATTATGTTCGAATCGCAGACACTGACCACAGCCAAGAAATTGTAATGATGACTGAGGGATGGGACTTTGAGAGGAATAATCTGCCAGGTCGACGACACTGGCTTATACTCATGGAAGGTACCGAGAGCCGAGTCACATTTTTACTCATATCGGATCGAAATGAGGCCGGTAACATAGTCCACAAAGTCGATGCCTTGCAGTGTGGGCTAGAGCTTCCTACGGAAGCCTTTTCATGGATATTGGATGGACAAGTTGATATCCGATTCGAGTAGAATATAGCAATAGGTGCAATGTATCGATGGGATTTCATCATTATCTGCTCAGCCATTATTCAAGGGTCACGGTTAACACAAGCATTCCTGAGTATGTGTGGCAAGGGAGAGTTTTCTTTTCTCGCTGGCCAAAGTCTGGTATCAGAGATTGCCACCGCCATGTGTAGGAGTCAGACCATATAGCTTGACCAGACGAGATGGCCTTGTGGCTAAGATTAGTATGGCTGGTAATCTTTTGTAAAAATGTCTGGGCCGTACGATGCCTAAGACCATGCTGACTTGCGGGTTCTTTTTCTAAGCCTTCACGCCTGTGAATGAGAGACACTCGCCATGCAGGTTTGACAGCATATGGTGCATGTCTGGGAACAAAAGCTGAGACTTCCGAAATGCGCACCCTGATTATCAATGTATCACTTCATAATCCACAGCACTGTGTATCGTTTCCACATCACCAGAAATAACATTTATCGAGACCGCAAGAAAGTCACCCAAGAGAACTTGAATACTTGGGATACTCCTGTGTGGTCCCGGGCTTCAGTCAGAACGTGCTTCCTTCTCTACACTCACAGCTACTTTGACTGTGAGCGAGGCTGACGCTACCGGCCGAAACGAAGGGCCCGCGTTTCTTCCGTGGTGCTGTCTTAAAAATAGAGGTTCTGGCTGCAGTGGTCTGACAAACAGACCGTGCCCCATTAGTCGCGTAGAGATAAGATTGAACATCATTATCGGGTCCAACAGCCATTGTCTTTGCCATCAGCTCAAGCGCGTATATTAAATATGAGACACTTCGCCTTGCGTGAAATGAGATCAAAATGGGTTTTCATGTTTGTTTCCAATGATTTCTCAATCTAAGGCGTTTCTTGCTTGGAAATTTCGATTATGTACTGATTCTCCTTTTCCATGGCCTTATCATCGTTGCTTTTCCCATATGGGAATGGTCGTACAAGCAGTCAGCTCGAAACCCGCTAACAACGCGGAGATCAGCAAGGGGCTTAGGGCAAGGCTAGACCAACGAGCCGTCCCATCAATTGAAATTGGATCGTCTGAATCATTTGCTGCAAGTCACATATGAGAAACTGTGAGAGTGTTCTTTTTTAATTTAACTGTTCCATTTGTCCAGCTATCTACATGTATTGGCGACTACACATCATTTGCATAAACCCAACTTCCGCATGTAATTAGTGTAAAAAAGAAACTATGTTCGTGACTTCATTCGAGGTGCAATGCCCGTGTACCCGCAACCTCTCCTACCCAAAAAAGGTTTTTTGTACATTTTCGTTATGTGCAAATGTCCGTCCCAGATTCGCAAATTGTGCGCTGTTGGGTTCAATCCAGCTGAGCCACCAGCAATTACCGCCAGGGGGTTCGTAGCAGAGGATTTAGATGAGGAGGGCAGCGATAGCGACGGCCAGGCCGGCACCGGAGAAGGTGGCAGCAGCTCCGGCGGTGACGACGCCCTTGGCAGTAGGAGAAGCCTCCTTGGTGGCCTTGGTGGTGGCGGAAGCATCTCCGTTGGTGCCCTTGGCGGTGGGAGAGGCTCCCTTGGTGCTGTTGTTGCTGTGGCCGGGGGCGGGGACGGCGGCGCCGGGAGTGACACCGGTAGGAGCGGGGGCGCCGGCGACGGGGCGGGTGGTAGCAGGGACGCTCTTGTCGTTGCCGCCGGCTCCGGCGCAGGGCTTGCCGGAGCACTCAGAGAGCTGGCTTTGCATGTCGGAGAAGACCTGGGTAAAGTGGGCAATCTCGTCACCACCCTTGCCGCCGGCGGGGAACTTGGTGGAGATGGTGGTCATGAGAGTGTTGACGTTTCCGGCTGTTCATAGTGTTAGTCGGTTGAGGTTTCTGTAAGCTGAAGTGTGGGAACTTACCAATCTGGGCAACCCAGTTGAGGGTTGTGTCGCAAATGCAGGCAGCAGAGAAGAGGGTGACCTTGCTGGAGATGTCGGTGAGGAGCTTGTCACCAGCGGCGTTGAGCTGGTCAGAGAGAGGCTGGAAAGCCTGAGCCTCCTCCATGGTCAAGGGGAGCATAGCAGCAGCGTTGTTGGTGGCGGTGCGGATGATCTCGAGCATGTAGGTCGAGGCGTTGGTGAGCTCCGGGCCCGGGCCGCCGGTGTAAGACAGGCAAGTGGTGTCGAGGTTCTGGATGCCGTTGAGAACAGTCGTCATGATGGTGTTGACGGTGCTGAGCTCGCGGGTGCAAAGCTCGGAAGCGCTAGGCGCGGCGAGGACACCGGCAGCGAAGAGGGCAATGGGGGCGGAGAACTTCATGGTGATTATGGTATTAGAGAATAGACTCAAAAGGTGTCAGTGAGAGACTGTTGTAGTGAATGTAGTTGAAAGAAAGTGAAGAGCTGGAAGATGAGGCTGCTGCTGAATGCTGGATGAGTGCTGATTAAAATCTTGAGATCGGCAGTCGAAGTCCATCTCTTATATGTCCAGTTTCTCTCGTGGCATCTTTGATTTGAAGGTGTCGATCGCTTTGACTCTTGCATCTGGACCCCGCCCCTGAGCAACTTTACCCCGGATCATCCTAGCTGGCAGTTTCTTCCTGTACAACCACACGTGTGCCGGACAAGCTGCGATAAGGACTAGCACATCTCAAACGACGCCAGGCGGCTTGTGCTATTTTCTTCCAAGGTTGCTTCTGTTTCCCACGAACCCTAGCCGCAATGCTCGGACGAACATAAGATCTGAACGCCATAAATTGTGCTGCACGGCAAATGAGCAACGGCGCGTGGTGAGGCCGCCACGGCGCGCGCTAGCGGAGCCGTTTCTTTTTCCCGCAGACATAGCGCCCGACCTTGGGCAATGAAACAGGAACGCGCCAATCCTTTCCTCCGAGTCAGGCTGAGAAGTCTGAGTCTGTGAGTGACGGCTGGAAAAGAAAAGGACATTGGCTTTCCTTCTCGGCGCTAGGCCGCATGCAAGTCTAACGAGCCCACCACCCACCAAGTGTTGCCTTTTCTTCTTAGCAGGCTTCCATGTCTCTCTGTCGAAAAAGGGCCCTGCGGCCAAGGCGTCTGCAGCCCCCAACCACTTTCTGCCCCTCCAGCCCTGGCAGGTGTCGTGCTCAGTGTCGAAGAGCATGGCTCTGATGATCTCCCACCTCCCGCAAGGCCGGATCAACCGCCCTACCCAGCATGACACTGATCAGACACTGGTCAAATCACTTTGGCTCCCGTCCGGTTCTAGGCCCTGTGCCCTGGAATTGTACTTAAGTTGCCAGTGCTGTCCGCTCAGACAACTCCGGTAGTCGGATGTTCATGTAAGCTGTCTAGGCAAACAACCTCAAACGCACTCAATCAGTGCCATCCGTGGTGGCCACCAAATTATTCGGACTATTCTAGAAAGGCATGCTTATAAAAGAGCTGTGCACAACATCTATGCTGCTCGTGACCCCAATTAGTGCAATTGTGCACGGGTCGTTCAGCCGCTGCCGCGACTCAACCTCTCTCTCCCCCTTCGATGCTTTCTCCGGACAACGGACTAGACGGCATCGGGCGGCTGGCGGTTTTGAGAAGTAACGTGGCGCTTGTTGGCGGCTGGTAATCGGGGTCCGGCTTACAATTTGAGGCATCCACCTTTCCAGCATCCGGATAGCGTGGAAGCCCCAGGCAGTTGGAGGCTTCGGGCACTTGGACATTAAGGACTGCAAACACAATATTCCAAGAAAATTAGATCACACTTGAGAAAGTTTGTTTCTCTTGAACTACTCAATCTCTCAGAAGCCTAAAACAGAGCCCAGAAACAAGATGAGGCTTTCTTAGAATTAAGCTCACCTGCGTCCAGACTGTAAGAGTGAGCGCGACTCGTGCATGCTGCTGCGTCACGCACTCCGCCGTTGGAATTGTGCGGCTGTACCCCACCAGCATGCCGGTGGCCATCGGACGACGAGAATTTCCCCAACGGAGGCTCATAGTCAGCCCATGCAGGCTTAGAAATATTTTAGCTCATGTCTTGGGACCGCCGCCTTCTTTACTGCGTGCAGAGGCCCAAGATACCATGTGCATGCGACGCTCGCTTGCCATGCGAACTGACCCAGGCTGATGGATGACATTCCTTCCCGAATCCTTCAATCACCAGCCACGTCGGATGTCAAGCAGCTTTCGGGCCGAGCTAAATCTAGACCTCACTGGACAAGCTTGACGTAGCCCTTTCATTTGTGATCATTGGAATTCTGCTGTATAGTGATGGTTGAAGATGTTGGTGGAAGCCATCTTCGCCAGCTACCAACCCTTGTCCTGTTTGAACGCCGGCGTCTCATCGGCCGAATGATCCATGCACTCTCTATGGGGTCTTGATTAGGCTTTTGACCTGAAATTTGTTGAAAATTGGATGTCGACTGGAGCGACTGAGTATCCGATGATAGAAACGAGGTATGCGAAGATGAAACTTGATTGATAATGAAGAGAAGCTAATCGCTGTCCGCAGTAGCCAGTCTATTCACCAGGAACGCGCCATCTAGCGCGCACATTTTGCGCCGTTGCAATCACCAAAACTCGGAAAATCATGGATGCAATCATCAAGATTGGGGTTTTGGTAGACCTCCCGGACGTACCAAGCCTGCTCATCTCGGTCCTGGGCTCCGTCGCGGATACGGTGAAGTGGGTCCGCAAGCTCGTCGCCGGCCGAGACCAGTACCGGGTCCGGATGCAGCCCCCGTTCCGCCGCTCCGCGGGAAAGGACGCTTCTGGTTCGCGGAACAAAATCTACGACCAGGCTATCCTCGTGGCAGAAGCAACATGCCAGCTTGATCTTCTGCCCTGCGATAACCCAGAGTCAGTCGTGGGAGTGCCTGGATATTCCACACTTGCCAACTTCATCAACCACTCCCGTCCGACAGTGGTACGCGAGCGGCTCACACTATCTTCAGTCGCATTGTCAGAGAAACTGAGTCCGTGGTGGGAATGCAAGAAAGGAATTGTGAGCCAGTCTCAAATTCGTTGCAAATCACGGAAACGTTATTCGCAAAATTCCGATGCTCAATGAGCCGTTTCGGGGGTCGGAATTTCGGGAACACCACGGCAGCTTTCCTTTCTTCACAGATGCTGAGGAGACCATGTTCATAGTGAGGTCAGAAGAGGCTCATCACGATCGAGTGCATGATGCAACCGTGGGGCCGCGGATAGCTCCACTGAGTGGGGCGTGTGCCTGCGCGTTTACACCTCGCACCCACCGTTTCGCGGTTCATCACGATGCTGGAACACTGACAAACGCTTTTCTGCAGTATGACTTGTTTTTGTATGATATTGGATTGTATGTGTACATTTTGATGAAGCTGTTCATGAACTTAGAGATACATAGTTCTGTCAGGCAAAGTAAATAAGTCTTCGGCACGCCAGGTGATGGATGTTTGAGTTTGACACTAGAAGGGAAGAGGGAAAGAAAGCAAATCATTGAAAACAGATTATTCCAAAAGTTGATGCCTTTTTAACATCAACTTGCTCCTTCTGAAACTGCTCAGAATGAGTAGAAAATACATGAGATGAAATCAACTCCAAGAGGCAGAAGATGTGAGCGTGGCCCGCTTTTATGACATTTCGATTAACGGTCGGGGCCCATTGAGGCGGATTGACGTAACTTACTGATCGCATGGACCACCGACTCTGACGTTTAAAGTCCTCAGAAAACTGGAACTAGAAGATTGAGGTCATCGTTATGTAGCCGTGAAATACAGCAAAAGTGGCACACCTACGATAGCTGATCGGCACGTCGGCATTTATAAGTAACGCTTTAAACTCGCTGGCCTAAAGGGTTCACAGCCTCAAGGTTCTCACATAAACCAAACAACCTGTTTTAATATCCCGAATTGTACCCAATATTTGTCGATCACCATGGTAGACCAAATCCCCCAGCAGATGCGCGCTGCATCCATCAAGGACTTCAACAAGGGCTACGAAGTCAAGTCCGTCGATGTTCCCACCGAGCTTGGCCCCAATGACGTCCTCGTCAAGGTCGCCGCCGCCGGATACTGCCACACCGACCTCCAAGTCCAAGAAGGCGTCTACGCCTCTTCCGGTGCTAAACCTGGTCTGATTGGTTCCCACGAGCCTGTCGGAACAATCGTGAAGGTCAGCCCGGAGGCCGAGAAGAAGGGATGGAAGATTGGCGACCGCGTGGGGTCCATCAACACGTATGGCTGCTGCGGGTCATGTAACTCTTGCAACAAGGGCAAGCAGCTGTGCGACAACTTGACAGGCATGCTTGGCCTGACCGTCGATGGCGGTTTCGCTCAGTACATGAAGGCGGATGCGAGGGTAATCTGCAAGGTCCCTGAAGAGATTCCCTGGGCCGAAGCGGCACCATTGTTCTGTGCAGGTGCCACTGTTTACGGTGCTCTTGTGGCAGCGGATCCAAAGCCCGATCAGTGGCTGGCAGTGATTGGTATTGGTGGACTGGGACATTTGGCCATTCAATACGCAAAGGCCATGGGTGCCAAGGTCATCGCGATCGATAACCGACAAGAAGGTATCGACTTGGCGAACGACGTCCCGTCGCACCTGAAGCCCGACCGCACATATGTCCTCGACAGCAAGGAGGAAGAGTCGAACTGCATCCAAGAGCTCCAGACATCATTCTACGACACCAACCCCGGTGTTGACCGCGTCGTCATCACCACGGAAGCTCGACCACTAGTCAAGTTTGCGCAACAATTCTTGAGAAAGCGAGGCGTGCTTGTGGATGTTGGACTCCCAGCCGATGGCCCCTTTGAGGTCGACCCATTCGCGTTGAACTTCAAGGAGCAGACTATTCGTGGGGCATTGATTTGCACACCCGAGCGCAGCAGGGAGATGATTGAGCTGCACGCGAAGAACAAGTGCACGACGCATATCGAAAAGACTTTTAGCGTCGAGCAGGCGAATGAGATGGCGGAGCACTATCTGTCGAAGCAGTTGAAGGGACGGCTATGCATGGTTTTCTAAAGATTTGTCTGTAATATTAGCTCATGACCTGTATGGCCAGTGAATGCCTGGAACCTTTAGGGACAGTAGTTAAACTCGATTGTGTTTACCATTCAGTCTTTGTGATGCGTGTTCTTGGGGTTCATCTGATGTTTCGGCAGATGAGTGATCGAGTCGCGGGGTAATCACTGAACCTCGCCTGTGTGACAACAGCGGAGTAATCTTAGCCGAGTATAAAACTCCAAGTTTAGTAATCGCGCCAGACCCGAGGTCAAAAAACACACGGTTATGTAGTCAATTGATGTGATATGAGTTGGCAGTAGACCAAATCCTCTTCGATGGAAACCCACAATACCATTGTCAATGAACCTGTGATACGGAAACCTCATCCACCAAGCGATATACGAAATGTCTGAGCCAAATTTCCAGCCCATCATCACCTCTGCGGAGGAGAAGCCCGCAGCCTCCAAGCGCAGAGCAATCTACCTGCGGCCTTTCTTGCTTTTCTACATCAACTCTTTCATCTTTGAAGTTGCCATGCTCATTGTCAGCATCGTCTTCTTCTCAGGCTGGCGCGACATGCTCCCCAGATTCATGTGGACAATCGTCTTTTGCCCACTCGGTATGGGAGGGGCCATGGGCGGTCTCATCAACGCCTTCATCGTGGACCGCATCTATGGCGCTAGAGCCGTGCATCTCGCTGCGATCATGAGCGTCTTGGTTCTCGGTGCCTGCAACGATTTATGCTATAATTTGGATCTCGTATTTGGATGGTTCGGGGCGAAGGACCACTTCTGGTGGTGGCATTGGCGATATCTGGGCATTTGGTTCGTGGGATATACGAATGGGAAGTTGATGTTCACGGACCAGGGCCAAGAGACACTGGCCGGGTGGGGAGTATGAGCACATGAGATCATGGCATTTAATTTCAAAAGGTAGAACCGAACTTGGGAAAGAAATCGGCTAGGTCATTGTATGTAAGGTACGCAGCCGTGGCGTCAGTCCGGTGTCTGAGCACTTGCGAAAGGGGGTATCGGAATTCCACGCTTAACCATCTTTGGGGATGAAGACAAGGCCCAAGCCGCTTTGGGAAATCACACCTCGGTCGCGTTTGAATTGATCAGAAGTATCATTAGAAGTAAATCTATAAACAATTCGTTCATAAGAGTCATAATGTGAAGGACCAGTTCCCACTAATGAATAAGGCCAGTCTGGGAAATAAAGAAGTCTAAAGAGAACATTGAATTGAAACAAAGAAATCGTAAAGTCATATCCCTCAGCCCGTGAGGCTCTACACCCTCGCAATGGAGTCGGTGCAGTCAGTCATGGTCCTCTTGTCGTTTCCGAAAAGAGCCATCTTTTCCATGCTAAATCCGTGTTAGATCAGATGTGGTAGAAACGGGACTTGATGAATAACTTACGCGCCGGAAAAGCTGCTAGCCCACTTGTTCTGTTGACCGATGAAGCCTTGGAACTTGGCGGCAACATCGGTCTTGGTGTCCGTGGCGAGCTTCTCATCAGAGGGGAACACGAAGACGCCCGGGGGAGCAGTCTTGGGGGCGGCCTGAGAGGCGTAGTTGTATGTCTCGGCGTAGTAGTTGACATCCCACTTGCCGGGAGTGGAGTCCTGAGATGCGTTCTTCTGGCTGGGGTCGACGAAGTTCTGAGTTGATGTGCTGTGAGCGCCAAGAAGAGCGGCAAGGTCCTCGGCGCTGTAGCCCTTGGCCTGGAAGAGAGCAAAGAGGTCGGACGCGGAGGCAAAGACGTCTGGGAGACCGCCGGGCTTGGCGTTGGCAGTGGAGTCCTTGCGGCCGACGAAGGTCTTGACCTTGGGACCGCCGGGGCACAGGAAGATTGCGGTATCTAAGTTGATCAGAGTCAGCAGGCCTCTTCAAGTCGTCGACCATGGGGTAGCTTACTTCCAGCAAACACAATCATGTCAGCAACTGATGTTCCGTACTGAGTGGCCATATCCTGGAGAACCTTGGCAATGTTCTGCAGGCCGCGGTTCTCGTTTCTGAAGAGCTCATCGGGGTCACCGGCAGATGAGCTCTTGCCAAGAATCAGAGAACCGTCACAGCCACCGCTGAAGCCTTGTGTGGTATCCCAAGAGCCGCAGTCGTGGAAGATGGCACGAATGGCGGCGCGGGCAAGGTCGTTGCACTGGTCGCCGGCCATGAAGCGCGTGTTAAGGTCCTTGTTGACCTTGGTCCAGACAGAGCAGGTATTGCTGCCGCTGCTGCCCTTGCCACTGGAGCCGGAGCCGCTGTCATCGGAGCCGCCCTTGCGGGGAGCCAGGTCAACAGTGGCCGCGGAGGTGAAAGCCAAGAAGCTGGTGAGGAGGTAGAGGCTGGCGTGCATTTTGGCGGTGTTGGTGGGTTAGGTGTTTGGCTGTTGGTGTTAGTTGGCGGTTCTTGGCGATGCTTGGCGATGGTGTCTGAGTGATGATGCCAAGAGGTTTGATTCCCAGATGCGAATGGGCTGTCTTTATAGAAACTTGGCATTCTCGATTTCGGAGCTTTCCAAGCGTTTGGATGTTTCTAAGTTTGCCGTTTCGATCTAGACCTGAACATAAGCTTACTCTGGGCTGTGGCAAACGCCTACTTTGCGCGAACAGTGAGCCATCTTCACAGCTCAACGGCATCAGAGAAGTCGACTATCCTCTCGTGTAATGCGGGCGTTCTGACAAAGCACGACACTTCCCCAGTAGAGAGCTACAGCACAGAACAATTCGGTATCCGATGTCTCTAGCGTCGAACGGGATTCGAAACGGACACGGTAGTTTGGGGAAGGTCTAGCCGGTCCGTTGCACTTAGCGCCGTTGAAACTCGCGATGGGCTCGATGCTAAATTGTCGGTCGCCCAATAGGATGTCAGCTATTGTCAACCTCCTGCGAGCCGCACCAGTGGTGCGCAATGGGCTGCACAAAGGAGAGAACAAAGAGCCCTAGTTGTTGGAAACCGAGTCGTTGGGATTGGTCGTGCCATGTCCATCCGCCCTTGTTCTGGACCACAAAGGAACGGGAAACGGGGAAACGGTGCAACTGTGCACGCATAAAGAGGTGTGCGATGGAAAGGCACGTGGGCCTAGACGTGTCAGAGTCAGCCGCAGCTGGACCCGGGCAGTTGGAAACGAGGACGCCTCAGCAGAATTGGGAACGTTTGTGGAGGTTACGGGGAACAGTTTTGTGGAGGCTGGGGAAGGTTGGTTGTCAGAGAGTCTAGACTCGGCTTTCAAGCGTCTGTGTGTTCGTCCGAATTATCTTGTTCCTGAAAATCGTCCGATGAGATCCTCAGGGGAAAGTTGAGCTATGCAGAACTTCAAACCGATCCTTGTATTCTGGACGATCTATTATTCGGATGATATCGACATCTTCGTTCACATCTTCACTGCTCTCCGTATTGTTCAGCAGGTTCATCTTTCATTACAGGCCCATTTGCCCAGTCGTGACTCATGACCTGGGAGCTCAGTACATACAAGCTAATGGAATAAGAAATAAGTCTATGCGCCGACGCCACGACCCGTCAAAGCTTTATTCTTTGCTCTAGCCATGTTTTCTCGCCGGTTCCCTTGTCAGCTCATTAAGCGACGGCCGAAGTCGCCATCAGCACAGATCCCTCAGACCTGTCCATCCGTAGCCTCGGAACGGTCAGCACCTGTCTGCGAGGTCAGTCAAAAAGGGGATGCCGTGGTTGGTCAGCCCATGAAGAACCTCCATCCACCTCGGTTTAACCCGAACCCTATGGATCTAGAAGAAGCCGGCTAGGCCCGCCAAACCTCTCTGCCGGGTCTATCAGAAGTCTGGCTATGTTTAGAGTTCGTGGAGATGAGTGGATCACGCCCCGGATTCACATTGTTCTTCAGCCCCAGCCAAACTTGAATGTGGATCACGCATGTAAGCAGACTAGACACCGTGTAGCTTCAGTCTAGACGGTGGAGGAAATGAGAGCTGCCAGCATGTGGGAATCATCACTTTGAGTTTTGGCATTTGGTGACTACAGCTGTCGCCCAACGGCTAAGATGGCTATGCACATGATAACGCCATCAGCAGGTTTCTCGGAACATCGGCACCCTAGGTCGTATTCTTGTGCACAAGTACGAGACGGGACTATTTACATGCCTTCTCGAGGCAACGAGGCGCAATAAGCTTGTTAAACAATCGATCGGGGGTTTTAACCGATCATACAAATCGCCATCCTCGGCTTGTGGTGTCATTGAGCGCGAGCTATCCCGATGTATCTTGTTGACCAGAGCTGGCAACATCATTAGTCAGTGGGAAAGATTGCGTGGAAGCACGATTGTGATACCATGAGAGCTATATGTATGGACCGTTGAGTCACGCGGCGACTTTACATTGTAGACTCACATCAAGATCATGAGGCAATTTTTCAGTTCACAATCTGTGTAGATGCTGCTTAACAATCAGCGAAGAAATAGATTAAAGCGATGTTGAAAGGGATGGACAGAAAGGGGAAACAAACGCCCAACCAATCAGCGAAGCGCAAAGATACTGAGGCACAATCGGGTGGCTGCCCATACGGAACAATGTCTTCCGATAACTTAATAATGTGACTTGCCCTCTATTGTTTTTGCAACCTTCTTAGTCACAAGCCCCTGGGTTAATCGGCCCGCTGATGTTCCTTCCTTCCTCTATGCCTGCCACCTTGACACCCAAAACACCATGCCATTACTTCGTCTTCTTACCTAGTACATATTATGAATCGGAGCTAAGAAGAGCTCAGCACAGTCTTATTCGACTGTACGTCGTGCTACAACATCTTCAACTCGTAAAGCCTGGCCTTTCACGTGTCGTGGGCGAGTATATCACATTACCAGTCCTATTTATGGTCTTCCAACATCGCCGAACATACTTTGAATGATCTGGCTAAAGCTTCGTTCGGCAGATATGTCGGTTTACACAGCGTGAATAAACTCGGTGTGCAGGCGCCGGATTTTTATGTTCCATTTGTCATTTCAAAACCTGTCGAGGCACGGATGTTGATCGTCACTAGCAGTATTGTATCATGGACGCGTATCCATAGCGTGCGATTCTGAAGTAATTTCTTTTAGGGACATAGAAAAATACTCCATGTCCGAGCACGAGGCTTAAGACATGCACTTCCTACTTGATATTTGACTCAAAACCCTTAAGAAGGCGAGGCATTAAGCACCCAAACCAGCAGGAGAAGGGAGGGGATCAAACAGCTTGCGTTGGCTTCAGGGGAATAGTAAGTGGATAACCCTTATTGTGTACAAGCCCCCACCAACAATATCCGCGGATAATGACATCTCCATTACCTGTCAATCTATGAAGTCGCTGACTGTCTCAAAAACAGCACAATCTTGTCCATCACGCCATCCAGCCAAAAGCCGTTTTTTGAAAGACTGAAGTTCTACAGCACTCCAAGTGGCTGGAAGAATTCTCATCAATCAAAGTTACTGATCATATCCAATGAATGGCAATATGCCATCTTTAAATCGAATTGAAAACGCAAGAAGTTCTTATGCAAGAGTAACCTGACTTGAACCGCCAAGCGACAAGCGCTGAGCCTCACCCAAGAAGCGCCGAGCGCCGGGTGGTCCCAACGTCAGCCAACAATCCCTGACAGCCAAGCGCTCCCAAGAACATGCGGGTCCTATGACAATCATGAACCAAGACAATCCTTCCTTGGCCTCGCTCAACCGTGGTCGTCAGACCGGCGAAGAGTGGCCGGCTCGCGCCCTGCTCCACCCAGCGGAAGTCGACAACAACACAACAACCACCTGCTTCCTCCGCTTGGCGCCGAGGAAACGGTGACACCGCCGCGAATTACGGTCCCCTCCGCCGAGAGTCTGACGGCGGGCCTGACGCCTACTTCAACGACGTTTTATCCAATGAGGGTCCCGCTGTCCGCCGCCGGGCCCTGTCCGCCCAGTCACTCTGTTAAGACACTAAGATTCTTGTCCATCATTTCGCCATGCTGGGCAGCTGGGCATCCCACTCTATTTCTCTGGGCAGGTTTGGCTTGTCGCCTCCTTAGACATTAACATTGATACCTGTTTACCTGCCCAGCACCAGTTTCCAGTACCCAGGGGCCCCCCGCGCAGTGTCGCTTTCGTCCCTTCTTCCTCCCATGGTCCTCTCCGCCGCCCTTAAACTGAAGTCTTGGCATTCTGGGGAAACAACGACTTCATGAGATATCACGATCGTGGCCTCCCATTATGCTCCATCAACTTAATGAGAGTGACTATTTTTGAGTTGGCATTGGGAATGCAATCAATTGAGTCAAGGTACTCAAGCAACGGTACACCTAATTCGTACTTTTCCCAAAGTAGAACTTTGCCAGTGGCTATCAACTCCACCTTTCAGCTTCAATGCTTCTAGTTCGAGAGATCAGCCTGCCAACAGCCACCATCTCGGCGTTGTCGGAACGCGTGTCGCAGATTTTCTCTGCAGCAATGATAGATGACAGCTCCAAGCCCGAACTAGTGGTTCATCTTGTCCAACAACGGACACGGCTGTGCGGTTCCTGGGGCCTCCAAGCCTCCAGCTTCTCTCATCGTTTCAAATTCTTCAAGGTCCACAAGAGGGAGGACCAACATGCGGCAACGGCCGAGCGGATGTGCGTCCCAGAATCACCGGCGATGTTACCGACAAGAGTTCTATCTGTAAGACATTCCACAACCAAATGGCCGAGATTGACTGGAAGGCCCAACTCTTGTACTCGTCAGCGAGGACGTTTCGCAAGACGTTGCATCTTGCATGACCCAGGCACCGCCGCCCTTAGTCCGTATTTCCTTATTCTAGAGCGCTCTTATCTCCCCAGGAGAGACACTGGCTGTCGTCTCCCGCGCCAGGTTGCCGCTCTTCCCCGAATGTTCCATCGATAGCCTCCACGATCCGTCCCCTGGTGACAATTATCCCCTATCAGGATCTACGCGGCACAACTTGGCCATGAATCAGATGCGTTTTGGTCCATTTTCCAAATTTCTAAAAATTCACCGGCCACTGCGATCTGCGGCCAAGCCGCTCTCTTTTGGTCCGTGGCCAAGTATGGCCCTGGTAAACATACCACTGTTAAATAGACCGACTCTCGGCGCTGAGGAGAAACCACTTGCCTTTTCCCGCCGCTCACCAGACCATTATCCATCAGCAGCGCTGGGGTACCGGGTGACCGTCATACCACAAGAGACTAGAGGACATCTCTGCACTTCGTCATTTCAGGTTTCTCCTATTTGATTTCATCTTTTGCGCGATTTTCCTTCACTTCTCTAGACGTCCTTTTAATAATCCTATATCTTCTCTCGAGGGGTGTTTGATATCTCTTGTCTTCCTTTTTTCCCCAGACATTTCATGCAATCATCGTATGAGCAATAGCTAAAGAGATCTTCCCCTTACACCCAAAGCCCTTGCCGGCCAAGGCAGCCTCCTCGTGTCACACACACCACTGCCTCTGGGCACACGGAGATCTCCAACTTCAAAGTGAAGCCACAATCAACAAAGCCAAGATGCCTACTCTCGATCCCAGCGAACTGAATGTCGTGCTTGCCGTCTTCGGTGGGTACCCCAAGCCTTGGGCCGTTTGACTGTGACTAATGATCGTATCTCATTTGCAGGAGGCTTCATCATTCTTTATGGTGTTATCTCTGTCAAGATTAAGGATGCGTGGTACCTAGGCGAGGCCTGTAAGTCTTTTGCCCTGTCAATTCCTTACCGTCGGATCAGTCCTGCATGGCACGATGCAGCACATGGGTACGACAAGCGGATACACTGACATTCTTTTCTTCATCTTGTAGTACCGGCTGTGGTTCTAGGCGTGTGTCTTGGTCCGCTCGCGGCCAAGTTCCTCGACAGCGAAAGATGGGGGTCAGCTGTCCCAGGTCAGACAAACGACATCACTCTGGTTCGTACAGCCTTTGCCAACTCGCCCCTGCCAACCATGGTGCCACGTGCTTATTGGGTAAGAAACTGACGGGTTACTCATGATAGGGTCTCATGAGAGTGATGATCGGCATCCAACTTGTAATGGCTGGCTACCAACTCCCCGCGAAATACCAGAAGACCAAGTGGAAGGACATGCTTGTTCTGATGTTACCCGTCATGACCATTATGTGGCTTGCTACCACCATCTGCATCCTTGCAACTATCCCAAAAGTGACCCTTTTGGGAGCGATGGTTATTGGATCCTGTGTTACATCCACAGATCCGGTATTGTCACAAGCTGTCGCGAAGGGCCCGTTCTCGGACAAGTTCGTGAGACGCTCGCTCCGAGAGATCATATCATCTGAGGCTGGAGCAAACGATGGCTTTGGTTTTCCGTTCCTCATGCTCAGTGGCAAGTATCACGTCTCCATTGGATGTACGTCTTGGCTAACTGATCTCCCCAGTGTACCTTATGCGGCATGCGGACGGGAAGGAAGCATTGCATACCGGTGACTCCACTTTGCACGCGGTAGTACGTGCTCTGCTACCGAGGGCAGGAGATGTCGGCCGTCAAGGCGGTGGAGTGGGAATCGCCCTTCAGAATTGGTTCCTCGAGACGTGGCTTTACTTCGTCCTGATGAGTATTGCATATGGCGTCATCTTCGGAACTCTGATCAGATATGCTTTGAAGTTCTCGGTCAAGAGGTGCGCACAATTCGGATGTAGGGGGTTGTTAAAGTCTGCGACTAACAAGATACCAGAAAGTGGATCGATTCCGAGAGTTATGTCCTCGTTCCGACTGCCATTGGCGTGCGTATCACCCCGAAACCTGAAAGCGAGTAGATCTAACAGTGTTATAGCTTTTCATGATGGGAACCTCCGGAGCTATCGGTACCGACGACCTTCTTTCCTGCTTCGTCGCCGGCAGCGCACTTAACTGGGATGGAGAGTTCCTAGCTGAAGCGCAAAAGAGACACGACGAAGTCAACGCCAGTATCGACGTTTTGCTCAACTTCGGCGGCTTCATGTACCTTGGCACTATCATCCCATGGAGCGAGTTCAACTCGGATATTACCGGGATCAGCCCCGGTCGGCTCTTCGGCCTGGGCGCTCTTGTCCTCCTGTTCCGTCGGATCCCCGCAGTGCTGATGACCTACAAGCTGATGCCTAACACCATCAAAGATTGGAAGGAGGCCTTCTTTATGGGCTATTTTGGTCCTATCGGTGTTGGTGCTGCTTTTTACGTCGAGCATGCCCGCCACCTTTTCCCCAAGCTGGCGGAAGCAGAAGCGGTTGGCGATAAGGAGGTCGTTGACGTGCTCCGTGCTATGGGTCCTGTCGTCTACTGGCTGGCGCTGTTTTCCATCGTCGTCCACGGCCTCTCTATTCCCATCCTCAGCGCCATCTACAGCTACATGGGCGTCAAGCCGATCCAAGAGGATGCCGTCCAGCTTCGCCGCCGCTCCGTCCGTGTTCCGCCACCCGCGAACGCTGTCGAAGGGGACAGAGACACCTTCATCGCCTTCAACAGATTCTCGCGACCGAACCTTTCCACTGAGTCGCTCAGCCATATGGGTGATGATGACTCGATCGCTGACGAGAAGGTCCGATATCCGGACCTCGAATCGGGACTTCAGGAGGCCAAGCAGAATGCCCAGATGTCCCCTCGAAGGAGCTTCAACATACCGAGGCTTACTGCGCCTCGAAGCTTGAGTCGT
The DNA here is from genome assembly GCF_026319265.1 of Colletotrichum chrysophilum. Lineage (NCBI taxonomy): Eukaryota > Fungi > Ascomycota > Sordariomycetes > Glomerellales > Glomerellaceae > Colletotrichum > Colletotrichum chrysophilum. The sequence goes on along the minus strand of NW_026517318.1, from coordinate 35,839 downwards.
CCCCGGACCAGCACCAGTCAGGTGCAGTGGGATCAACCTCACGTTACACGCGACTGATGAATCACCATGGCCATGGAAGAGCAAAGCTGGAAGAAAGACATGAGGAGACTTTCGCAGAGCAGATTATCTTCGTCCCGCGATCTATGAGATGAAGATGACGAGGAGGAGATGGGAAGTACAGTTTGCTTCTCCATACTGGACTCATATACAAGCGGGTTGGCCGCTATTGCTGTCTTGACGACTCGGTCTGGTGGGGGCAAGACTTCTGAGCGCTTGCAATTACAGTTGAGGACTGGTGAAGAATATCGGCGGGGGCGCAATTCCCTGTGCGAATGCATATGAAGCTGTACATGTCGAGATATTAGATTGGAAGTAGTGGTCCGAAACAAACACAAAGTTCACTGAACCAAGTATTTGTATTCACCTATGCTGGTCCGCGTTGTCGCGAAGTCGTGTGAGATTCAACCGGGAAAAAAAAGGAGGGTTGAACACACTGAAAGACCAAGAAACCTGGGGCATGAGAGGTCTGGGAAAATCATTAGTGTCAGTGGAGTTAGTCCCGGGCTATTGTAATAATGCGAAGAAGCCTGCGACACCAGCGCCTCCCACCGGGTGGTAACTGCGGCGGAGCTCCGCTGCGACTCATGACATGAGCATGCTAGCTAGTGCAGCGGCAACATGGGCACTAGTTGCGGGAACTATTCCTCATTCAATATAGGGGCAGAATGCGTCTTCAAGCAGTCGTTAAAGTTGTTCCTGCTTCCAGGTAGCCATTTGCTCGCAGGCGTATTTCGTAGAGTGCCTTTGACCCAAGGGTTCTGAGCGGTGGAGGGCTATCCCTGCATTGAATGTGGATTCTGCGACCCGCGAAGCCCCCGCGTCTCGAACAGTATGATGAAAATGCCGTCCGTGGCAGTCAGGAGACGCGTAGATCATTTGCGGCCCCGGGTTGCGATCCAAGTCCGTGAAGACAACGCGGGCATATTTTTCTCCGTTTCAACTATGAAGCTACCTAGGGTAAAGCAGCTCATGAACTGGCTAACGCTCAAGAGTGGTGAACTATAAAGCTCTGGAAATCGAGACATGAGTCTGGAGTAGTCTTGTCGCAGTTTTCCGACAAGACTTTGACCAAATTTCTATCAATAAACATGCCTGAGTGTGGTTCAATCGTGGACGGGGTCGTGCGATACCCCCTTTCTGGAATCAACGTTGTCATCGTTGGTGCAGGCTTAGGTGGCTTACAGGCAGCCGTCGAATGTTGGAGAAAGGGTCATGAGGTTCAAGTACTTGAGAAGGGGGAGGCCATCTCCGAGGCTGGTCCGCGTGCAATTTGTCTACGATTATCCTCTAGTTTTCGACTGACGTCTTTTGCCTAGGCGATGTTATCAGACTCGGCCCAAACAGTTACGCCACCTTGAAGGAGTACCCCACGATGCTTCAGGAATGGGACCAATTTGCTTTCGACGTTGAAACATATTTCTGCCAACGCGATGGGAAGTTCGCCATCCCAAAGGCCGAGTTCGAGCACCACCTCCCAGGAGTTGCCACGCATGTCATCTGGCCCATTCGAGCCAAGCCGACAGCGAGTCGGAGAGACCTTGCCTTGATGTTCTTGGGTCAGTGCAAGCGGTTGGGAATCCCCGTGACCTACAATGTCAACATCACACAGTACTCCCAGGATGGCAAGGGAACTGCTACGGCCCATGCCGAAGACGGTCGCACTTTCACTGGCGACGTTGTGATAGCGGCGGATGGCATCGGCTCTAGGAGTTGCGGTGTAGCGCTGGGCAAACCGGTTCGCGCAGTTAGCACGGGATATTGCGCCGATCGTGTCATGTACTCGACCGACCACATCAAAAATGCTCCCGCCTTGCAGAAAGCAATTGCCGAGCTTGAACGACCGCAGCTGCGCATGTATACCGCGTACGTCCTCTAGATGGTCCTGGTACCGCGGGTTTCACTGACAGAAGTCTAGTCCTGACATGTACATCGTGTTCCTCTTATCAAAGACTCATATCTTCCTGGGTATCACGCACAAGGTATGCGTTTCTCGCCACCTTGTAACTCAGGCTAATGTAAGATCCACAGGATGATGGCACCGCCGTAGAGTCCTGGTCATCGACCGTGACCCCTGAGCAAACCGCGGATGTCATGCCCGATAAGGAGGGTTGGGATCCAGTCCTTATGGAAGCGATTCACAGTACCCCGCCGAATACTGTTGTGCGATGGAAGCTGTGCTGCCGTAACCCCCAACCCAAGTGGCACTCCGATGGCGGTCACATCATTCAAGTTGGTGATGCCGCGCACAGCTTCATCCCATCATCAGGGAACGGAGCGTCCATGGCTCTTGAAGATGCCATGTCACTTCCCGAGTGCTTGAGGCTGGGGGGCAAAGATCGCATCGCGCTAGCTGTTCGAGTTCATCAGCTTCTCAGGTAAGTTGAAAAATTTGTGCATTGCATCCAGCATGGCTTCTAACCGCTGCAACGTAGATTTGAGCGTACGTCACTGCTGCAACACAATGGCTTCGTGAACAGGCGTCAGGTTCACCGCGACATGAAGGAGATTCTCAAGGATGAAAGACAGCCTATGCTCCTCGGCAAGTGGGTATGGACACATCACGCCGAGAAATATGTCACCGAGAACTTCGAAAACGCTTGCTTGGCAGTTGAGGGCGGCAAACCGTTCAAGAATACCAATCTACCAGTAGGTCATCAGGTGCAGCCCTGGAGTATTGAGGAAGAGGAAGAGAAAGAGAAGTCCGGGATCTTTGTTGAGGATTTGAAAAATACGGGCGACTGGGGCTTGATCTCAGGGACGGACATTTGATAGTGTCGAGACTAGCGTCTTGCGGAATGTCTATCAACGTAAGAAGAGACAAATGTGCAGATGAAGATAGAATTAAATTTGGCTAGAAATTAGTGTACATTTGACTTGATTCCTTCCTACTACGTGAGGTTTCCTACCATCCAGCGTGCCGCATTGCCTTTGGGAACATAGCTCCGCCTAATTAGCATCCAGACTATCTGTCTACTTGAGTCGTAAGATATGTGTACAAAATACCGACGCTAGCTGTCCGAAAATCCCACGATGGAAATGTCAGTCGCGTCATAATCGAAATTGGCAACACAACTAATTCAGCCTTACATCTTGTATGCTGTATCGACAACGGATAGTTGAGCTCAGAATTCGCTCAGCCCCTTCTGACAGGGCTTGCGTTGGCCAGCCCCCTCGGGGAGTGGTGGGGGTGGGGGTGGGGAGTGCAGTTCTGTCATTGTTTATATACATCCCCCGTGTACGAGTGGAGCAACATATTGGCTCAAAAAGTTGATACTCACCAATCCTCATACGATATGCGTGTTTTGACTAGATTAGGACCACGGCCGATGCCGAATGCCCCTGGCGCCCTACCCACTGATACCCGGTGGGATCGAAAAAGTGCCGGTCGATTCGCAATTATTGTGGAGGTTCTTCAACGCCGGCAGTGTCTCTACCTTGGCACGGGGACTTGAACCAGTCCGATTCCGCAATCGGAATCCCATCTCGCCCGGCTGTTGGGCTTCGAAATGCATAATACCACTAGCTGAAGTGTCAAACCTGCCAAAATGTCGCTCTCAGCATCTATTCCGTCTCCAGTTTTCTTCTTTTGCATCATTGCATCATCATCTTACAATCATTGAGCAGATTCAAACGCTTCGCGATGCCTTTCCGAGTTGTCATCGTTGGTGGTAGTGTGGCTGGCCTTGCGCTGGCCAACATGCTTGAGAAATTCGACATCGACTACGTAGTGTTGGAGGCTTACCCCGACATCGCACCTCAAGTCGGCGCCAGTATTGGTCTGTTGCCAAACGGTCTCCGAATCCTGGACCAGCTTGGCTGTTACGAAGCGTATCGAGCAAAGGCTGAGGATCAAGTCTACCAACAAGCGTACCTGAGAGAGGCCTCAGGCAAGGCGTATGGCTACCAACACGATCTCATGGAAATGTGGGAGAAGATGTGAGTTGTATCTTTGTATTGACGATTCTATAGTTGAGGCTGATTCGAAGACAGGCTCGGGTATCCGATGATATTCATCGATAGACAGATGCTCATCCAGGTTCTCTACTCTAACCTAAAGCACAAAGAAAGAGTTCTCACCTCCAAGCGAGCCGTTTCTGTCGACATCATGGAATCCTCTGCCCACGTTACAACGAAGGATGGCCAAGTCTTCAGTGGTGACATCGTCGTGGGAGCCGATGGCATCCACAGCACTGTGAGGAAGGAGATGTGGCGCAATGCTCCTCCTGGCTACTTTCCCCATGACGAATACTCCAAAGTTCCCGCTACAACTCTTTGCATTTTTGGAATCTCCCATCGACCCGAGGCCTACCCCGCGGCTAGCCAGCACAACACCCTTTCCGAGGGTCACAGCTACTTTCTCATGGCGGCTCCCGGCAACAGAGTGTACTGGTTCCTGTTCATGGAGTTGAAGGAGACGCTTTACGGAGAAAATATTCCCAGGTGGGTTGGACGAAGACTTTTCTCATATGTTCATTCACGTACAGTGACTGATGTCAATGTTGGACAGGTACACCAAAGACGATGAGGCAAGAATTATGGAACAACACGTGAACGACCGTATCCTGGAGAACATGACCTTCGGAGAATTGTACGAGAAGCGCATCGTAACTACTTTGGCACCACTCCAAACTTATGTGTTTGAGAAGTGGCACTACAAGAGACTTGTCACCATCGGAGACTCTGCTCATAAGGTAAGCCGCCTGGAACTCAAGTTCCTACGTGATGTGACTGGTACCAGATTCTGCGCTAACAACGGTGTACTTGGTAGGTCGATCCGGTAACAGGTCAGGGAGGAAACGGAGCCATCGAGTCAGGGGCACTTCTAGTCAACGCTCTGCTCCAAAAGTTTGACGCGAGTCCTGAAGGTCTCAGCGAGAAACAAGTAGAAGATGTGCTGGCAGAGATACACGCCATCAGATTTGTAAGCAACTCATACAACACACTGACTCTTTCACTGATGCTAACAATACATTGCACGAACAGGAACGGGCTCAAGATGTTGTCCAGCAAGGCTACTGGCTCCAAAATGCTTTCACTCAGCGGTCAACGATGGGAAAACTCATTGCCCGATACTTCATGCCAGCCCTTGGGTCTTTCGGAGTTCTTTACAGAGGTGTGGAGTTTTGCTCTCCTGCGACCAGCTTGCATAGACTTGAGATTCCTCATCGTCCTCGGGCTGTCCCATTTGAAGACGAGCTACCCGCAAGACCAGTGAAGAATTTGAGCAAGATCAATAAGCTAGCATCTGTCGCTGTCACCGCCCTTCTTTGCGCCCTGGCTGCCGGCCTGATACGCTTGCCTAAGAGCCTTGAGCTGGCTATTGACGCTCTATGCTCGATGGATGTTGCGAGAGCGTCAGTCTTACCGGCCGTGACGTTTCTTGTCAACACAGCCTCGCTCCTGGCAATGGCGCTAGTTGAATCCAACCGAGTTGGCAACAAAATTACTTCTTGGATCCAGTAAGTCTCTTCCCTCCGATTGGTTCTGAGGGGCTTTCGCCCGGAACAACGCTGACTAGTCACAAAGGATCCTCACCTTCGCGATTGTCAACAACTTCCTTGGCCCCGGCGCGATAGGACCACTCGCTGCGCTGTTCGCCCATTGGTCATGCGGTCTCATTGTCGGAAGACATGTGCCAGTTGAGGCGGCAAAGATGGTCTTACCAATTGCATTAGTCGGGTATGTGCTACCAGCCGCCATCGCTATAGCCAAGATGGATTCGAACTCCATTATGATCTGGAGGAATGCCCCCATCTTATGCTTCATGCTGGCAAGAAGCCTTTCAATCCTCGGAAATTCTTCAGGATCGCGCGACTTGGATGACGAAAAGACGAAACTTCGGGCCGAAAGACAACGAACCCGCAACATGTTTGGGAAGGCAGATTTGCCGTATATCAGACTCGTCCATTATTCTGCATTCATTATGTCTACAGCTGTCCACTTTACCAACGTCTTCAACTACTGTTTGCGCCACAGCTTATCATTTGGGGGAAACAACGAGGCTTTGGTAAAGTTGGGATTCTCTAAGTACGAGGGTATTGTCTTCACGTTATCGTCACTTCTGTTGGCTCTAGGAGCGGCACCCCTGAGCTTGAGACTATACGGATACATTCAAAACTTGCAGTGCTTAGTATCTGCAATGGCTATTACTGTGGGAATCTTCGTTGTTGGTCCCGCGGCAACGGTTGCGGGTATGGCAGCGTATAGGGAAGCGGTTCTGGCTGGATTTGATCAGTAGGATTGCATGAGGTATCGTTTTGAGACGGGGTCAGTACAGCGTGTCGGCACCCCCTGATGTTTACTCATCTGGGGCAGTATGAGCATCAGCATACGCTAAACCACAATGCGACGGCTTCACAGAAAGGTTCCTATTCTTGGAAACAAAGTCTTTGATGGTCTTTCGAAAGTACCTGATTCCAAGCGATGGCGATGGACCGACAGATTTATGAGTTCCGCTAAGCATCACGGGAACTGTGGAAATTACAACCACAACCCGGACACGCAGACTACTGCGATATCCCTCATCAGATTTCTAATAGGCACGTTCTACGAGGAATGGCCTAACCAGGCTTGATAGAATTGAAGTCAAAACGATGCTGATCTGATCCAGAATATCGTAAACCGATCTTGTCACCCGTAAATATAATCATGAAAGCATGAAGCCGAGGTTATTCTATACTGAATTGGTGTTCACATAGTTCACAGAAGACTTGGTTGTATAACCGCATCCATAACTCGGTTTGCGATTGTATCTTGACTTGGTTGTCCCGACGCTAAGATTACATATCAGAATGGCCCTCTCTCTCCGACGTGCGTACCGTGCTCCGGGGCTTACCTCGGGCATGAAATTTGTAGGCTCGCAACATTTGCGCAAGTCTTTCCAGAAATATGTGGGGGATTCTTGATGTTTCGTGAATGAGTGATAGTCTCTGGTGGCATACTAGCCAAAATGCGACCAGACCTTCGTTAATACCCACTTTCCATGGCCACCTCGTGATTTAGTGGGTTTGGATAGATTATTTATCCGCGCTTGCGGGGTGTCAGGAAGCGACGGGGTGGTAAAAAGGGCGTCCTACCCTCTGTGGCCAATCGCCTGGGAAAAGGAGGAGGAGGAGGCGTGTTGTAGTTGTCGGAGTCCTTCTCGACGTCACGGACGATCTCTTTGAGTGTCCTGTCTCCGTTCTTCTTCTTCTTCTTCTTCATGTATGTGTAGACGTAAGCCGCCACTGTGACGACAGTGAGGAGGAGCCAGATAAGGACGAAAACCCAAAAGTCTCTGGCGACAGCAATCTTGCGAGTCTTCTCGTTGAAGGAGAAGTAGTTACTTCCGAATAATGACTGCGGGTGGGAGCATATGTGAATAAAACTGACTCGATTGTATGTTACGGACTGTACTCACGCCGACGAAGCTGCCGGGAAGGTAAATGGCAGAAATGATGGTGATGATGCGCACGATGGCACTGTCGTCTACCGTGTTCTCCGTTAACTCCTTAAGCTTGAGCGTCACATCGCCCGTGTTTTTGATGTGAGTTTTCATCTCGTGAGTGAGGAGCTGTAGCTCCTTCTGGTTATGCAGCGATAGCGTATATGATGCCTAGGGAGAGTAGAAATAGAATGTTAGTCCCTTTCTGATTTGAGAGAGAATAGGTACCTATGCAAGATAAATATGAGACCAACCAGCTCGACCGTGTTGTCTACCCTCTGGCGAAGTACGGCAGAGCTCTCGATGTAACCGCGAAGCACAGTCTCCATGGAACGGAACTCTGCGGCCTGCGCCTCGGGGAACCTCCCAGAATAGAGGATGCAGCCCGTGACCTCGAGGTTGCTCTGGCAGCAGGCACTGGCGAAGAGGGCAAAGTCATTGGTGTTCCTCAGTTCGCGCACACTCTCGAAAGTCACCTTGGGAACGTCGTGGTCCATCTTGGCGTGGGGCACCATGGCCATGTCGAGCTACACGGTCAGGCAGGCAGAAGTGTCAGTCTTATCGGGGACATTGCCGACATTTTTGGCTTCACGTACTATTCTGGAGAATCCGCTGCCTAGATGGCGCAGGTATGCCCGCCAGTTGTCGAGGTAACATGACAGGATGTACTGGTGCAGTGTTGCCGGCTGCGAGCAAAGGTGTTGCCTGAAGGCGCCCATAGGCGGCGACTTCTCGTCGTCGAGTTCATCCGAGCCTCCGTCTTCCTCCTCAATGATATCCTGGACCGTCTCCGCCAGCTCGCTCGCTGGCTGGCAGTGCAACAGTATGAAGAGGTCGAAGCCAGGCGTGCGCTGGTGGTAGACGCCGACGTGCCGGAAGGACCATTTATCGGGGCCGGGCCGCTCGTTCCGCTCCACAAAGTTGAGCTTGTAAAGCAGTGTGTCTACAGTCACGAATATTCCTCAGAAATTTTTATCGTTCGGGAAACAGGAGAACAATGTACGGACGGGGAAGGAAGAGAACCCTTACATGCGTCGTTGCCCTGCGGTAGAAAGATGCTGTTGGCGCTGCCGGCCTCAGATAGGTGAGGCTCATCGCCGAAGGACAGGAGCACTCGTAGAAACTCGGCGCGCACTTGATACTTGTCGAACAGCCTGGCGGCCAATGGCGAGGTAATGCGGAGGGGATTGATAGTTCTGGCGGACGATATGGAACTAGGTAACCGACGAAGATTAGTGCGGAGCGCGTAAAGAACAAACTTGGTCTAAAGGTGACGAACATGATGCGTATGCCTGCAGTGGGCGTTGCTTCGAGGACGCGGTTGAGGTCATCTTCTACTCTGACCTCACTCGCGTGGAATTTGTCTATAGCCTCGATGTTAACCAACATTGATTCCACACATGCTCTGATGAGGAGGGATGATGAAGCATACTGCCGTTGTCATCAATGTCAAGTACGTCAAACTGCGTCTCTGAATCCTTGGAGACAAACGCCGTTCCTGCCAGATCGTGGAGCTGGTTGCGGAGCCCAGCGGCGATGGGAAAGCCACCCTGCTGACGCGCAAAATATTGATCCCAGGCGCTCATCATTCCCGTGAAGCTGTCGTTGAAATGAGACTGGTTTGTCTGTGGAGGAAACCAAGAGGATCCCAGATCGTCATATGGAAACCACAAGAAATTACGTGCATGGGATGCGCAGCAGAGCCGGTCGCTGGTTTGCCTTGTGATGTGCCCGGGGCTGGGTGTTAAAGCTGTGCGGCTCGGTCCGATCCTCACAGCCTGATCTGCCTTTTCATCTCATGGAACCGGCAAGCTGTACGGACCGGACTTGACGTAGGTAAATACTCTGCGCAGAGGAAGCGACAGAGATCAGTTTCTACGCTCCCAACAATTCTGACAATTTTCACCGGGAAAAAAGCAAAAAACAAATAAGGGGCTTCTCGGGGGGAAAGAGAGAAAACGAGACGGGACCAAGAGAGGAGAAGGCGGCTGAGGCCCCTGTGTCACGTATTCAGCCTCCGAAGTGTGGTAACACAGCGATGACAAGGTCCCTTTATCCGAAGGAGGGAGGCAAACATGTTTGACTGGCATTTCCCGTCACCTGACCAATCCTGTTCACACCCTCTTTGTTTCGCTTTACAGTTTATTCGCTTACTTGACAAGGCTGGGACTGATGACTGCAATATTGGATTTATAACATTCCCCAAGTGCTTATCTTCGGCTCGAGCTCCCACCCCCATTCCGCCCCGACCTCCTCCGCCGGCGCTCTCTCCTTTCGGCTTCCCGGGCAGCTTCGCGCCGATCAGCAATCTGGGTGACAATCGCCCTGTTTGCATATGTCAGTATTGACTCGGTGTCGGCCTCTGCCGTTGTGGCGGCGCATGCCTTAATTGGTTCTGTTGATCATCCGTACACGTCAGCGAGCGTACTTATAATAGGCGGGGGAGGGGCAAGATATTCTTCACCTCTTGTAGCTGCTCGGGGCAGTCAAAGTACCAGCGGTCGTTCTCGTGCTGTACGAACAGTTGGATTACTTTTCCCTTCATCGAAGAGGTGAGTAAGAAGAGGAAGACGGACTGCGATGCTGAAATCAATCTCATTTCCATACATCTCCCGAAGCAACGCCAGCAGCTCGTCGCCGAGAGTGACGTATCGTGATAGTCTCTGGGGGAGAACGTTGCGCACTAGCTCCATGGTCGTGCGTGGCACAATTTCGCTTCGCCGACGCTGTTGTCGTGATCCATGCGATGCGAGATGAAAGAAGAATGCTGGCGGGATGGGACGGAGCAGAGGATAAAGGAAGAGCCTCGTCGTGGACCCCATGGCATCCCGAAGGCGAGGCTCATAGCATTTTGTAAAGGTGGAGGGACGCTGTACGACCATTTAGAGCCTGCCTGGAGAGATCAGTAGATACAACAACCAGCGGCACCAAGTGATGACATTGCATAGGTGTTGGCCCAACCTGAAAGGCCAGAGGCTGAGGGGCTTTCCGATTCCTCCCTCCCTCCCCTACACCCTAGGCTGCCTTGCGAAGAGAGGTAAGAGTGGGTGGCGGGTCAGTTCAGCTGAGCGGGCAGTGAGCCAGGCATAGACGCGTACCTCGTCCAGTTCCTAGCCCACCTTCTAGAAGTGCTTTCTTGGTCCTCTTTAAAGAGCCACTCCAACTCACGGCCTGACCCAGAGACCATCATTTTCATCGACGGGGTATGAAGAATAACAAAGCTACCGCACGGAATAACTCGCGGAGGAAACGGCAACTCGTCCGAATATGCAATGGGCTGCCTGCGCTCCAGATCCGTCCAAAGCCCGATCTGGACTCACCCCTCCACCATCCCTTCTTCCTCGCCTCTAGAGTTCGCAAGCTCTGGGAACACCAGAACAACCTGGGGGACGTTCTCTTCGACTTGTCGCCACGGCAGTTGGCTTCCGTCTGGAAAAGTTCACTCCTGTTTGTCACCTTTTTGGTCTACATCGAGGCTCCGCCCCTGCGATACACGCACCTCTCCAGCCTACTCTTCCGAGACGGAGATGAAACGACGCCCCGTTATCGAGATGAGGAGATGCCGTATACGAAGGATGATCTCGCAGCACTGAACCTTTCGCCAGCCAAGACATCCAGGTGGGAAGAGCAGTACCTGTTTTATCCGGCCACGATCATCCTGAATCCACAGACGGCGCCGACGATACAAGTCATCCCGAACATGTTGACGCGGATTCCGTTCATGGAATGCGACCCGGCGCAGGAGCACGGGGGGTACGGCGATGCCCAAGTGAGTGCCTCGGTGGTGTTCATACTATTTCCATTTCGTGCTGACATGCCGTCCTCTGCAAAGTTCTTCAAGCTGGCCCCGGAGTACGTCGAAGATGAAGATCCTAGCCATCGGAACTTGGTGCCGGTAGGTGACTACATTCAAACTCTCTTCCATATTTGCTTCACATCGCAACATGTAAAACCTCTTTTCGTGCCACTACAGGGGCACTGGGGCATCACAACGGAATGGCACGTGAGATCTCGTCACGACAGCGCTAACATCATGAGTGTATAAGGAACACCAGCGGCAGCCCCTTGTCGTCGCCGTGAAGTCCTTCTATAGCCGCGCCGATGGCCTCACCGAGGCGGAGAACATGCGCCTCCTCCGCAAGGGTCAAGCCGGCGACCACAGTATCTCGCTTTGCAACGCCGTGGTCGAGCACGGGAGCAGCGGAAGCTCCTCCTCGCGGCTCCTCATATTCTTTCCCCGCGCCGAGCTGGGTGATCTCGGCCAGTTCCTGCGTGGTGGGATGCACAGCGACGGCAACGATATGAGGTCATACGACTTCAAGGATCGGTTCCCGCACGCCCACGCCCACGGCTGGGGCAACGTCGAGCTCGCTCGGGCGCTCCTCCAGCAGTGTCACAAGCTCGCCGGTGCCCTGCGGTTCCTCCACTCCGGCTTCCTTGTGGATGGGCGGTGGGTGCGGTGCGCGCACATGGACCTCAAGCCGAACAACATCATCATATTTGGCGGGGACGGTGCTGTGGGCCGCTGGAAGCTGTGCGACTTTGGCATCTCTGTGCTCAAGGACGAGAAGGGCGATGGTCACATGGGGGAGGACTATCATTACCATGACAACCAGATGACCTTTAACACCAACGCGCGGCGCGGGCGAGGCCAGTACCAGGCCCCGGAGGTCCCCGAGTGGTGGGGCCCACACCTTACGGAGAGCGTCCTGACCGGCGGCACGGGCACGGACTCGAATGCGGGCCCCGGCGCGGCCGAACCTGTGGGGCGCGTCGGCCGGTCCGTCGACATCTGGTCTTTCGGCTGCATCTTCGCCGAAGTCCTGGCTTTCGCCCTCGGCGGGCCCCGTAACGTCGAAGGCTTCCTCGCAGCTCGGAGGCAAGTCTTCAACCACGTCGGGGATGTTAACTTTCACTCGCCGAGCAACAGCAACAGCAACAGTGCGTCGTCGTCGTCGAGCCACAGGGGCTTCGTGGTGCGACCTCAAGTGCTGCTGTGGCTCGGCGAGCAATGTGCCACGGCCGAGTCGCCCGTCTGGTCCAACTGCTGGGCTGGCTATATCAGGCGGATCCTGCGCGTCGACCCGCGAGAGAGGCCGGACGCGGCAGCGCTGGAGCGTCATGTGCACCACGTCTGGGATGACGCGCTTAGATGCCCCAGAGAGCCGACTTCCAGATGTGAGGTCTTTCGATATGACTACGAATCGGAAATTGCCCTAGAATTGCCGTCTAATGGAGAATCGGCTCCAGTCCCCCAAACCTCCCCCTCCTTGCCTCTTCCTACATCACCTGCTGATGTTCCCCCTGCTATAGCGGCAACAGTGACCCCCTCCAACGTCTCGTTTGAGGTCCCGGTGAGCTCTAATCCCCTGTTCACCGGCCGTCGGAAGATCATTGCCGAGATGGAGAACTTCTACTTCGAAGGCGGCCGCGATGGCACGCAGCAGCAGCGCCTCGTACTCACGGGCCTCGGGGGCGTAGGCAAGACCCAGATCGCCACGGCGTTTGCCTACGATGCTTATCACGCGGGACGCTATGCCACAGTTCTCTGGGTCTTCGCCGTTGACGAGCAGGAGATTGTTAAGTCGTTCACGCAGCTGGCCAAGACGCTGGGTCTCTTCCCCAGGACGTCTTCTGAAGACCGACAGCAGCAAGACATGCCACCCATGGCGCTCGCGCTGCTGCAGTGGCTCTCGCGTGAGGAAGGGAAGAGGTCGTCCAGATGGCTCCTCGTGTTCGACAACGTGGACGACCTGGACACCTTCGACATCTCGCGGTTCTTCCCTCGCGTGCCATGGGGCCACATCCTAGTCACGAGTCGCCGCAGAGAGGCTCGCCGCCTAGGCCACCAAATCCAAGTAGGCGTTATGGACGAGGAAGAGGCGGTCAATCTTCTCAAGAGGTGTTCCGGCGTTGCCGCTGAAGCGGATGACGGCGTCGACGAAGAAGCTGCGCGCGACGTCGCCCGCACCCTGGGATTCCTCCCGCTGGCCCTCGATCAGGCCGGCGCCTACATTACAGAGCAGGCCATAGACTTTGCCGAGTACAAGGATCTCTACCGCGAAAGCCACGACGACCTACTCCGGCACAAGCCACCGCGGGCCGTCTGGTCGTACGAGAAGACCGTCTTCACCACTTGGGAGATTTCCTTCCACGCGGTGGCCATCAGGAACCCGGTCGCCGCGCGCCTCCTGGACCTGGCGGCCTTTTTCCACTCGGACGGCGCACCGTTCGCGCTCATGTGTAACCTCGCCCAGATCCGCCGGTCGGAGCCCCAGCAACGGCTTCTTTTGCGAGACTTCGTCGACTTTGTCCAGACGCCGGCCGACTACGACCAGCTAGTCGGCCGGGCACCTCCGGAGCTGAGGGTTTCGCGCATGAAGATAGGCGAGGCCATCGGTACGCTCGCGTCCTTCTCGCTGGTGGACCAAAAGACCATGTCGACGCATCCGCTTGTCCACTACTGGCTCAAGGAGCGGCAGTCCAGCTCGGAAAGAATCGCGAGCGGCCGCGCGGCCATCTTCCTCGCCCTGAGCGCCCTCATCAACGCCTACGACGCATCACGTTTCGCGGAGGGTGAAACGCTATACCCCTACCTTTTCACCTGTCTGGACAACCTCCACAACACACCGGACCTCCTCAGCGATACCGAGCTCCACCAGATCGGAGCCTGCATGATCGCCGTTGACGCCTGGATCCCTGTCTCCTTTGACCACGGCACGCTGCACCGCGCCGACCGCTTCTACGACCTTGTCGCTGGGCGCCGTGAGCACGCGGAATGGCGCATCCCCGACGCGATGCTGGCTGTGCGCCGCGCCATCCGGCTCAAGAGCATGGGGCGGCGAAGGGAGTGTTCCGATCACTGTGCCCGCTATCTCGCCGCGTTCCAGCAACGCTCACGCCTGGACAAGATCTACGCCGCGTCCATGGCGCGTACCTCGGCCCCCTGCTTCTACCGTGAGGGGGACTACGACGGCGCTGAGCGCGTGTATGAGTACGTCGACGACTCGCTCGACGACTCAGGCGCTATGCTGCAGCGGGCCCGCAAACAGCTGGTTCTCGGCTCCATCAAGATCGACCGTGGGCTGCCGGACGAAGCCGCGGCCGTGCTGGAGGGCTGCGCACGCGAGATGGACAAGGGCATCGGCCAGGAGCACTTCCTGCGTCGCGTGTGGCACCAGCTCATGGCCAGCGCCCGCCTAGCGCAAGGGCGGCCGGCCGAGGCCGAAGCCGAGGTGATGAAGGAGTTGGCGGAGCGGATGCGTATGCTCAATCGTGGCAAGATCGAGTTCAGCTTTAGCGACTATGAGCTCGCCGAGGTATATAACCAGGCACTCCGGGCGCAGGGACGCTTTGCCGAGGGCAAGGCCTGGCTGGCTGCGCTACTGGACAAGACGGCATCAGAGAAGCCGCGGCCGGCCCGGAGCCTCGCGGAGCTGTCACTGATTCTCGTCGAGCTCGACGAGGCGACGACCCTGTTCACGAGTGACCATGAGGACAAGCGGAAGGTGGATGATATGATGGCCAGGGCAGAGCGCAAGTTTGTCGAGGCAGCAGCCGTCTACGAACTGGAATGGAACAGGGGCATGTGGTCATTCAAGCATTTTCACCGGACAATGACGGACTTCAGGAAGAGATTAGGGCAGTAGCAGTCTTGATCGTGAAAAGCAATTAGACAAATGTAATTCAGTTCCTTTTTGTCGATCTCGTCCTACTTAGGCTACCTTTACGCATCAGTCACGTCCTTGACGCGCTGTACATCGAGCGTCTTGCCCCCGTAGGCCGCTACCAGCTCGATGACCTTGTGGACGGCTTCGACCTCGTCCGGCTCCATGCCCACCCGGAGGCAGGCCCTCAGATGCCAGTACGTCGGCCCTTGGAGATTCTGCGTCATGATTGCCGGGAGTACGACAAGCTCCGTCTCCTGCATGCTGAGGATGCGGTGGTCCGAGAGGAAAAGACCGTACGACACGTTGACCGAGATCCAGGCTGGTGAGCACGATGTTAGACCGTCTGACAGTCAGGAAAATGTGTGCTCCAAAGATCAAAACTCACGGATATCCTTGTGGGCCTGCAGCGTCTTGACGTGACCACCCTTCTCGCTTTTGTACAGCACCTTGAGCACGGCGGCGGCGCGCTCCGACGTCTCGGACCCGATCTGCCAGTCCTCGCGCGAGCATGAGAGGTCCCTGTCCTCAGGCCTTTCGACGTCCGAGACGGACGTGACGGCCTCAATGACGACCGGAATGCCGTTGATGATGATGCACTTGACCATTGCCTCGCGCAAGCGGCGGACGAGGGTCTGGCGCTCGGCAGGCGTCTGGTACTGGGACTGGGCGATCAGGTGCGTGTAGAGGCTACCGGCGACCTTTTGCTGGCCGGACCCTATTAGCGAGGCAATCTGGATGAAAGGCCGGTCAGTCTTGGTTTTCCGATCGAACCTCACTTACTTGGTGAATATCTAGGGTCAGCCGCAAGGGAAAGGGCTTCGTACGACGGTCAGGTACCATCCATGCTCGCGAAATCGCGGTGGAAAGCCGGCCTCAGCCTTTTCGAATAGCTCCGCTAGAGCGGCCGGCGTGGTGGCCATAGCAGTAGTGTCGGTCGTTGCGGTGTTGGTGTTGTCGTCGCTCATCGTAGTAGTGCTGGCGTATCGTGGGGACCTAGTCCTAGTCTGACCCGCCAGGAGGTGGAGCTTTAGTGTTGAAATAGGCCGAGATTGACGGCCATTTAGAGCAGAAAGATGGTGGGATCGGAGGAGGGGCCGTACCGCGGCTTTGCCCGATCGGAGAGTACGTAGGGACCGCATTGGGATGGATGCACCTAGTCGGTAGGTACTAGTGTTTCTATGGACAGACAGCAAGAACTAGATTCAGGCTGCACGAGGACGGGATACTGATGTCGTGGGAGTTTGCTTTCTGTTTGTGTTCCTGTGAAGCTTTCCAGTTTCAAGAAATGTTCTGAATACCATTTAACAAGGCAACAGTTCGTGGGCAATGCTTTGTGCCACCTAAGGTCCAACCCTAGGTACCATGGTACATACTCTAAGGGAAGCAACAACCTGAAGGATAAGAGGATCAGGCTGTGTGATTCTATGCATTAGGCCGGATAATGACGGGAGCAGAGGAAAGGGACCAGATATGGTACCGTACCCGGGCCGCAATTGGGGTAAGGCTGTGCCTCACCGGTTGTTTGGAACAAACAGACCACCCGTGAGCACGTGGGCTTCTACATGTCTGTTGTTTCGCTGGGTCTCACACCGTCTCCTGTCTCACGGTATGTTGCTCAACAGGATCCTAAATGTAATTAGCTGACAACCCATCCCCCTCATGCCACCTCAGTTAAAAAGAGGGGGGCACCAAGCAGGCTGGCCGTTCTAAGAATCCAGCAGATCCGGTCCAAGACAAACAGACCAGGGCTACCTACTTATCGCCGGTGTGATCACGGGAAGCACCCACATCGCCGCTGCAGCTGCTTCCCGTACGCACGGATATAGTTGCTCGAATGAACTCCTCTCCTAGACTGACTGGTCGCTCAGTGAGCGTGTTGTCAGCCGCTTCACCCCAGCATGCGGCTGTGTAGGTTGCCTGTGCGAATGATGTTCAGGCAAGCGACGGTGTGACAGCCTTTTCTCTTTGGGCTAACCGAGGTAACAGCCAGGCCTCAGCCCTTGAATGGGAAAGGTAGGCCAGGCTCACTCTCGCTGTCGCTGGATCCATTGTGTAGTCGCAGCCCTGGAGATGCTACCACACGTAGAATGCAGATCAGATCAAATCCAAACTACTTGGCTTCTAGCGGTTGGACCAAGGAAGGAATAAAAGCGGTACTGTCCATACTCTCTGTGAAATGCCAAACTAACAACTGGCCTCCTGCCAGCAGCAAGCAGAGTTTTTCAACCTCATTTGTGATGAGATGAAGAGTTTCCAAGACTGAGAGACATTTCCAGGTTCGTTCATTGCAGACAGCCTGGGTGAATATAACCAAGCGATGGGACCTCTGGCAGAGCATGATGATTGCTTCAAAATACCACGTTCAAAGTGCGTTAAGCCTTCAACACACCGTCGTCCTGATAGGTTTGGTGGCGTTTGAAAATGCATGTCAGATTATAGTGCGACACGCAGTGATGTGGCAAGGTGCGATTTGACGCCTCATTTCAATTGATCCGGGCCCAATTGATAAGCAATCTTCAATTTAAACGTCGAAACCTTTGAGATCAGATGGAATTCAATCGTTGCTTGGCTGGCGAGCCTTTCCCTCAGTCCACTCTGTGTGATGGAATTAACATGATTGGCACGAGATGCTGCTGCAATATGTATTGCAGCACTCAACTTGAACTCCCAATTTGCTAATTGCTCAGCTTCTATATAGAGCGACCAGGAAACTTTGAGAGAATATCAGCAGCGGCTTTGGGTATGGTCAAATAATGCTGGAGTCTTTGCAAACCAATTTCTGTCTCTCGACGCACGCTGAAAACGTCACTAAGAACTAAAGATGACGATGATAAGATTGCTAAAGTTCATGTGCAACATGGAACTTGGAAGCATCCAACTATTGATGTCTACTTCTTCGCTGTCTTCATGTGATGAATGAACGTAAGTATTGTGATATCGCGGGCCACGGTCATTCAACGAGTTTATCTTGCGTCTCAGTGCCATGATCAAATGATCCGATAAAGATATGGGTCTAAAACATCTTGGAAGGCCATTGTATAGGACTAAGGGCGACATATTGAGGCTAGACAAATTTAATCAGTCATATTGAATCACTGCCGGAGAGTTTACGTCGAAGACTACACCCAGAAAATACTCTGTTTGGTTTGGATAGGACATTTCCAATACTGACCTCAGCCCAAATTGATCACAGACAAGATCACAGGAGGCGCAAATCCAGCTATGTCAATTTTGCTCCGAAGTTCTCCATGAAGATGATATAAGACACAGAACATGTTGAAGGTATGTCTTTTTTGAGATTGTCTCACTCGACGAGCTTAGATTCTCCTAAAATGTCCATCATGTATTCAAAATTGTATAAAACATGCAAAACAAGATCTTAGTCAACTTCTCTGTAGAGATGCAATGATTCTATCCACGTATAGAATTTCATGAACAGTTATCCTGGAGATCTCACATGGAGTCCTATTAGAAAATATTGGGCTTAATATGGCTAAGTATGTTTCCAGCTCTTTGTCTTTTGCCAAGAGGAGGAGAGACTTGAAACTCGCTGCAGGCATACTTATGTACCCAGGGCACTTTGCGAAAATGAATTGGTAATATATGAAAGGATAATCATGACGCAGCCTGTGATAGTGCCGAGACATAAAGTAAGTTGAGCTTTCCAGTATAGGTGCCACACCGTCTTAAGACGTGCTGTAATTTTCTTGAAAGATGATGGGAGCTCGTCGTCAAATTTACTACCTAGGTAGTCATTTTCTCGCTCAACGAGGTCGAACATTTGAATTTGCGTGACTGAGATGCAAAGGAATGAGAATCTAGAAGCGTTCGATCCGTCAGGTACGAAAGGGGTGGAACGACTAACCTGACGCAAGCTGGCCACCAGCCTGAAAATCTTTTGGCAGACCGTGACGGCAGCTGGAAATATAATAGATATACCTGGTATGAAAGGTTGCAGCATCCACCTGTGTATGTGAGATACAGGTAACAAACCATCGTATTCTCCCAACGACTTTGCCAATTAAAGTCTTTGAGTCACGAAATGATATCGCTTGTACTTGTATCTCTGTGGAAATTCTGGGCATTCAAAACAACTCGCAAATGCGAATCCTTCCACTTCGTCCTCCTTTCCTGGAATTGGTCATTGTCTCCGGAGGTTGTGGTACCGCATCGAGATGGTGAACAGATTGGCGCACCAGATACTCATCATGCAGCAGCTATAGGTACGATTGGATACAATACTCAAGTTTCAGCCTCTATTTATAAGACAAATTGACAACCTTTGGCATTGCTATACAATGCATGACGAGAGATACCCAAATCATGAGAGGACTACCATTGCTTTCGTTTCTTCATTTGACACTGGCACTCGTACCGGGGATTCAATTCGGCAACGTTGTTACAAGTACAGAATGAGATTGGCATGACTGACGGCGTAGCAGTGTACAACTGTCGCTCTTCAAGTGATTGGTATGGTGAGTTGTCACTGTCAATGACCTATCTCATTGAATCAAAAACAACAAATGCAATTTTTCTGGGCTGCGACTATCAACATGAAACCATGGAGAAGGTCAAGTTGCGATTGAGAAACGCAGAAGACCACGTTTGTCATCCATTGTTGCTTGTTGGGATTTTTGCAGAGCTTGAACGAACACGTCACCTTGCGCTTGTCGCAAGTGATTTCGAGAAACTAGATGTCGCGGTCAATGGCATCGAGAGCTTCATTAGCCCGTGGCTTGATATCTACTACCTCAAGATCGCATTACAGACCTGGAAAAAACAACTGCAGAAGGTTGCAGAGCATGCCGATGAGCTATCAACAATGTGGTGTGTGAGGACCGGTTACGAGGAAGCAATGAGCGAAGTCTTGAAGTTCAAAGCGGACGTCGCTGGTATCCGGATTAAAGGGCGGGTGCGGGAAATAATGGAAGATTACGACGAGAAGATTGGGGAGTGCGAGATGGTCATAGAAGGAATGCCATTGGCAAACTTTCTGGTATTTTGGTCTTGAGTCGGTGAGGTACCCAGACTAGCAATTCACCAGGGCCACAGCAAAATCAATACGAGTATTGCGGTATCAACGAAAGAAGACAGCAGCTAAATGAGGTCGATCGCACAATGGTATTCCTTGCCGCGACATTTTTGGCAGTAAGCAAACGGATTGACTTTTGTACTGGAAACTCCTGATTCTGATAGTCTAACCACGATGAATCACACTAGACGCTCTTCTCAATGACCTTTTCCAGTGGAATCCGGATGACTCCGAGAAGATGGTGTCGCCTTTCTTGTGGATATACTTTGTTGTAGCGCTGCTACTGACGTTGTTCACCGTCTTGCTTCTGCGAAAGCTTACACACCGACAGACTGTGGAAGATCCTGAAAAAGGGTTGATCCCGCGAAAATTTCAATGCCTGGCTTGGAAGATCAAGGGAATCCTGGAAAGATTCACTAGACGCAGGAACCTCTCAATCCATGATGGGATTGTCAGCTTAGGTAGTTTTTAACGATCTAAGACATGTAGCCCTTCATGAGTTGGTAGATACATCTGGGAAAAGGGATATGGGATTTAAATCGCAGTCGAAACTCCTTGCCATTCTGCCTTATTTTGTTGTGCTTCCATTTCACCATATTTGTGCCTGAACAATCATCACGGGCTTGCGAATGGAGCAGAAGGCATTTCGGACCAGAAGGGGTCACCGGGATGCGGCCCGGTCCTCGCGACCCACACCGGCCGGCCCGCGCCAGTCACCTTGTAGCCCGGTGCACTGTACCCGAGTGCGACAGAGACCGCCGTCCGGTGAGCGGCAAAGCTAGAAAGCCAGTCTTTGTTGCCCATCTTTACTCGAAAGAATAACTCTTCCATGTAACGTTCCTGCAAATCTGGTTTACTCGTGACCTGCTGCAGCAACCATTAGAACACCTCATGAGCTGATGAGATCCCCTCACTGTAACTATGCTATGCTTGATGCTATCATCACATCTCGCCAACAACAGGAAATATGTTTCCAGACCAACACCATGCAGCTTCCATCGTACTAAATCGTGAAGTGCCGAACAAGAGGAACGGGAGACCAGGGCGTCATGCGGAACATAGACGTAATGAATGCGGGGAACGGACGCTAGGGGGACGAATCCAACGCCTTACCCCGCTAAACTTGGCCTATGTCATTCGCTGACAACCCCCTGATCCTCATCATATGATCCATCTCCAGGTTTCACGAAGACGAGCTTTCTCAATGAGCTTGAAGCCTTCATTAATCCGAGCGAAGTAGTGCGCGAAAGAAGGCCTTGCGATCAAATGTCGAAGCCACTCACGTTCTCTTGAACCGTCTCATGTTCCCTCCTCTAACTTTGACCTATTAGAAACAAGAAACGTCTGTTCGCGGAGTGGCAAAGCCTCTCTCACATACCTACTCGACATCTAATTGGGGCCCCGACCGCCCCAGACCACACACCACACATCATGCGTGGCTTAGCGCTCGTTGCGTCGTTGGCGGCCGGCCTCGTCCTAGGCCGCGACGTCCCACGGTTCTCCTCAGCCACCGCCCAGCTAGCTGAGGCCGACCCAGACGTGCCCAGCGAAAGCGGTTGGGTGGAGAGGGCAGAGAAGGAGAGCCGGAGCCTCTGCTACCTCGAGCCGGCCGCAGACGGCGGTGACGACGCGCCGGCGCTCCTGGAGGCGCTCAACGACAAGTGCCGGTCCAAGAGCATCATTGTTCTTCCCGGCCCGATCTACCACATCAACTCGCCCATGATCACCGAGGACCTCGAGGATGTCGTGATTGACCAGCGCGGCCGGCTCCTCTGGAGCAATGACACGACGTACTGGCTCTCGGTGTCGATGCCCGTAGACTTCCAGAACCAGAGCACGGTCTGGCACTTTGGCGGGGACCGCGTGGTCTGGGAGGGCCACGGCGTCGGCACCTTTGACGGCAACGGTCAGGTCTGGTATGACCTCAACGCGGGCGGCTCCAACATGCCCCATCGTCCGATGAACATAAACTTCCGTGGCTTCTCGAACTCGGTTGTCAAGGGCCTGCGCTTTGTCCAGAGTCAGATGTGGACCATGAACATTATGTACTCACAGAACCTTGTGTTTGAGGACATTTACGTCAACAGCACGTCCTCAACGGAAAACAACTCACTCAACACCGATGGAGCGGATACGATGTACTCGGATAACATCATTTTCCGCCGCTGGGTAGTGGTGAACGGTGACGACGCGATCGCCCTGAAGGCGAATTCGAGCAACATCTTCATCTACGACAGCGAGTTCTTCGGCAGCACAGGCATTGCCATGGGCTCGATCGGTCAGTTTATTGGCCAGTTCGAGTACATTGAGAACTTTCTCGCGAGGAACGTGACCTTGCACGACACTCTCCGTGGCTGCTACTTCAAAACCTGGACCGGCATCCAGATCGGATACCCGCCGAACGGCGGAGGCGGCGGAACGGGTTATGCTCGTAACATCGTGCTGGAGGATATCAAACTCGACGGCACCCGCGGCGAGCCGCTCTTCATCACTCAGTGCGAGTCCTTCTCCGGCCACGCGGGTGAGTCGTGCGACTCCTCGACCTTCCACATCTCGGATGTCGTCTGGAAGGACTTCAGCGGGACCATCACCGACGACGTGCCCAGCTCGGGCTTTTTCCGGTGCAGCGCCGCAGCTGGCGGGTGCACCAACCTGACTGTCGAGAACTTCACCGTCCATCCTGTGTCGCAGGAGGCCGTCCTCGATAAATGGCTATGCAAGAACGTTAATGGCGCCGAGGGATTCGACTGTATGGAGATTGAGGAAGACGCCGGCGAACTCTAGATGTCGATTCTGGTGTTTTCCAGCTTGTTCCGGCGTATCCGGAAGGTCTAGAATGTCCTTCGCGGCGATGGTGACGGAATGCATGTCGTTAGCGTAACCGCGGGTTCACTTCATATGGACCTCTTGCCGCGTATTGACAATGGCATGCTTTGCTCCAAGTGGGAACACAGACCGTTGCCAAGCCTTCCCGTCCAAGGTGTAATTGCTTTAAGAGATGTGAATGTCCCGCCGGGTTGCAAATTGACTACCGTCACCCTGGAACCTCGGCCGAGGCCGGGGAGTTAAGACTCCGGGCGCCGATATCTTGCCTCCCTAATCTTGTCGCCCCGACGGTCCAATGGAGTTCGGGAACCTCGCAACAAGCAATAGACAGTCCGATACCCGATCCTCATCGGGACAGGATGCTCCTCCGTAAGTGCTGCCGCCCCTGGAATGGCCCGATCCATCACCATGACAGCATCCACAAGGCGGCGGTGACATGGAATTTCCCGTCCATCAATTTTGAGGCGTCCAACTGCCGTTCTCAGCGCTAGCCTTTGCCGCCCTGCACACGATAATCTGCCTTATCAGGAATAATCATGGCATTCTCACATCAGCAAATCCTCCTCGCCTCATCGATTGCATAACAGGCGCTCACAGCCAAGATGCCTGTCCTCAAAAAACTGCTTGAAGTGATGCGCTGGCCTCGCTAGTGCCAAGGGTGGCGGCGTATCAAGCTCTGATCTTAGCTGCCGATCCTGCAGCTTATTCTCTGGCAGAGCCTTGTTCGTCCCTCGGACCTTGCCTGACGTTTTGTACTGCGAGGACAACGGTTTGCCTTTTTTGGCACTGGTATTTGCAAACTGGGGAAAGGGCTTATTCCCTGCTGTACAGAAAGAACCAGGTCTGACAGCGGGCGGTTTTGTCCTTTTTTATTTGCGCGCGGTGCTCGAATGCCTCCTTGGTCTGATGTTGTAATTGGGTGGTCCGACGTGAAAGCGCAGGTTCCCGCAAGTCTCCTATTCCTGGATCATTAGAGCCGTTAGAGGCATGACTCGACACGCGCATAGTTCAGGCAGAATAAAACAACGATTGAGTTTCTGCACGTCGAACATTGACAGCGTAGCCAAACCGTACCGACAAATCACCTAACGAGGTGACGGATGAGTTCCACCGTCCGTCCCATAGCCTGAGGATACAACACTCCGCGAGTGGATCAAGAGCGAGGTGCGAGGTGCGAGGTGCTCAGTTGTTTCTGATACTCTAATTTAACGGATTACTGTATTTTTGTCGGGCGCGACTTGGCACCCGACAAATCACCCCTGTCAATGATCCGGTACTTCCGGCTGCCGAGAAAACCTCAGGAAGTGGCTCCGCCAACATCCAATCGACATGTGGAAGACGAAACGGAACTGGGGATGAACGGTTCCACAGTAAATAATGGATTATTCTTTTTTTTCCTCTTTGCGACTGCTGCTCCCACATCCCTTATTCAGTGTTCCTCCGACGTGTCTCCCACCGTCAGTTCATGCTGATTACAGGTGGTCCTACGTGGAGACCGGGCGCAGCAAGGAGCGGAATGAAAACTGGGTTTGATACTGCGAGGTACAGACGCAATCACACGCATCACACACGCGTCGATGGGCGGCGTAACGGCTTGGGATCCCCCTAGGTCGCGTGCCCTCCTTCTTCCAGTACCGCCAACATGCCGAGACCAGTCAACGCCCGGGATGTCAGTCGTGTCTCCAGTCCCCGCCGCTCCTTCTTTGCTACAGCCCCCTTGGCAACCCCCTATCAGACGGCTCTGTGTGGTCGCACCCGCACGTGTGTCGTCCAAGGCTGATGGGGAAAAATAGGAATCCCAACAACGCCTGGACGCCGATCTGACAATGCTTGGCCCCGATGCTGCTTTTTATGCTGGATACTGGGGCGCGTCCGCGCCCGCGAGTGGGTTTGTTCCGCCTGGAGGCAGCAGCTGTGCCCTGGGATTCTTATTAGCCTCGTCATCCCTCTCCTTTCTTCCCCAGGTGGCTACGAGTCTCTGGGAGGTTTTTGGCATTTTACAAGTATTAATCGATTATCATTCACTCCTTTCCCTGTCTCCTTTGGAGAGAGACAGCACCGGTTCCCTTCTTCACATCAAGACGGATGTCGTGATACCCTTCGGGACGCTCCAGATTTCCCCGTTGACTTTCTTCTCTCCATTTTTTTCATTGGGTTAGACTGCGACCATGGCTTCGTCGATCCCAGCCCTGAAGAACGTGGTCGAGCCGGCATGTAAGTTCCACTGAGACAAACACCACTTCTTCTCGAAGACTGGCGCAAATTCTTAGCATCATCTCGTTCAAACTCTGACCCGTGTTCTCTCCAGTCATCGTCTTTGCGTTCACCATAGGCACCCTCATCAACCGCCGCAGACCGGAGTATGATGATGACGTAGACGCCTGCGAGCGTGGGTCGGAGGATTCGTCGTCTCGCCCCACCTCTCCGCTCCTCAAGCCGGGGATGCGCGTGGAGGCGGCGGAGGGGTCCCGCGTTAACAGCAACCTCCTCGTTCGGTTCTACAGAACATTCCCCTTCCTTTCGGAGATTTGGTATTGGAACTTGACATACTGGTAAGCCAAATGTCCCTGAAGTTTTCTTTTTCTCGTCTCGTCCTGTGTCTTGTTGGTGTGGTACCGTGCGGATCAGGGGTCTAACTCTACTTCCACCACCAGGGTCTATCAACTCCTCCGTGCGTTCTCGGCACGCATGATAGCCGGCAACGAAGCTGTCTTCAACCGCGCCCGTGACCATGCCATCAGTATCCTGCACTTCGAGAGGTTCTTCGGTTTCGACATCGAGCTCGGCGTCCAGCAATATGTTCTCAACAGCGTGCCATGGCTAATGCCCATCCTGGCTAAGATCTACTACTCACACATCAGCCTCGGCATCTGCTTCATCATTTACACGTACTCCTTCCTGCCCCCGAGCACGTTCCAACGAATTCGCCGAACGATCGCCATGGACAACGTCGTCGCCTTCTTCATCGTCACCTCGTGGCGCTGCATGCCACCCCGACTGCTGCCGGCCGAATACGGATTCATCGACATTCTGCATAGCGCACAGGGAGGAGGAAACGCGTGGACTCACAACAAGTTCCAGCTCACGATTGCGGCTATGCCGAGTCTTCACTGTGGTACCGCGCTGTTCCTCGCATGGTCCATCTGCCGCTTCTCGCCCCACCGCCCGCTCCGCCTCATCGCGCCCCTGTGGCCCATGGCCATGTTCCTGACGATTGTTGCGACGGCGAATCACTTTGTTCTCGATGCGATGGTTGGTGCTATGGTTCCGGTCATTGGTTGGAGATACAACCACGTCATTCTCTACCTCAAGCCCATGCAGGACAAGGTTTTGGAGGGGCTTGGGTTGAAGGTTCCGGAAGATGAGCGGCCTACTCCCATTCCGAAGGAGTGGTAGATTTCCTATTATTGTGAGCGTCTGGTATACGAAGATTGAAGGCTGTGGTTCTCACTATCTGTGGCCTCGGTCCTAATCCATAATAAGACACAATTACGATCACATTCTGTGTGATGTTCCTACAATCCTCACATAAGTGCAAGTTCGAACTGCGTACATACTCACATGAGCGATTTCAATATAGGTGGTTATGGCCCACGCCCGTGCTTTACGGTGCCATGCATCAGACTTGATGAAAGCTCGCGATACCAGGCTTTCTGCCGGAGGCCTTCCACGGGTGTCAGTACCATCAGATGTAAACCTTGGAGTGTGATGGCCTCACAAAGTGTATCTCCCCTTTCGCAAATGGACAGGTGCCATAGATGAAAAAGTGCGCACCTGCTCTTTGAATCTTCCTTTTATCTGCACATAGCAAAAGGACTGTATTGACAAATGTTTTGCAAACTATCGTTTTCTTGAATCCATGTCGGCTGGTCGAGGTAACTGGATGCTATCATTTGCTGACGATAGAAAAATAGGCTGACAGGTATTTAAGGCAATGCATCGCTTACTCCGATTGTGGTTGGGGACAAGACCTATGCGATTGACGTGGACAAAAGTCCCTATTTCAGGTCTTTGAAGAATTTTCAACGACTATCGAAATGTGCTATCCCAGCCCATGGACCGATTCCGCATTTCGATACGATCGCTCACGCCATTGAACTCGGACATCGATACTTCTTCAGAAAGATGCCCTCGGATTTGGAGGAATATCGATCTTTTTGCGAAAGTTTGGACTTTCTCGCCGTGGATATAATTAGCCAAAATGATTTATCAGCCATCTTCTACAAGATGAGACTCTATCCGTTCTTGGGGAGCTCCTTGACTCTAAGAAAGGAAGCTATCCGAGAGTCGAGGGATGCTGCTTTTCAGTTGGTCTACCTATTCCTAATGGATGAGCTTGACCCCACAGACTTCGACGGAAAGTGCTCCAACACGGCATTTCAAGCTGTTGAATACGTCATGAAGAAATCTTGGTTCAGTGACCAAACACGAATAATGGTCTGGGAAGCTTACAATGAACGGTTCACCCCAACAAAAAAGCAAAAGAAACGTTTGGAGTATGTGGCAACTTGGCTTGTCTATGGCTCGGGCACGGAATGCAGTAGCTCTGATGAAGAATGAAGCTGGACTTCTCGGGATCATTGAGGACCAAATCATGATTTTTGGAGTTAGAGATCGATCAACATCTCATAAACGCCAGTTGGCACAAGCTAATTCACTTCATCTGCTACAAGCGCGCATTGATATTTGATACTCTATTCACGCCCCTTAGCCGCGGTCTTGGTCACGAGGTAACATCGTATTTCGGATGGCATTGTGTACGCCCTCAATTGTTTCCCTTGGCACGTCGTCGTAGTCTGCTTTTGGATTTGAAAGAGTACCGAAAAGCGACCTACGAATTGACAGTAAAAGATGTAGTTCAACTCGCAGATTTTGAAAAATGAAAAGGCTTGTTTGCGCGTTGACGTAATGGACGACCTGTCCCAATCGGAATAGAACAGAGACCTCTTTCATCCCACAGAGGCGAACTCTTAGGCCTGTGAGGTCTGTGGTGATTCTTAGTGAAGAGAGTGCTACACTACCGACAGTGACGATGTATGACTGACGATATCGTGGTCTGAAAGAAGTACAATGCTCATTAAGTACCATTTCCCACACCAAACGGCACTTATCGACACTGGCCATAGTAGCAATCATTCAACTCGTTCTGAACGTGCTTATTAGCATAGATCGGGCAGTTCTTGGAGTAGATATCATACCGGTGACAGTTGCTTTTGGGCGTATATACGATAGGTATTATGTCGCATCTAAGCCGGTACTACTTTAGAGAACTGCTTGCGAATCTACTGTAGACAAGTGGTTTCTTACTTCAACCCTGTACCCGACACCTCTGCTTCCAAATTTCTGCTTTAACAACGAAGAAAGCTTGCGAGGATCTACGAGTCTTGACGGCAAGACTTGTCCCGTCATGTAACCGGAAGATGCACTCGAAGATGAACTGGGGACTTGTCAGTAAAGTTGATTCAATTCCGCTCACAACTGATTGTCAGGTTTAAAAATCGTTCAACCAACCTGTAACCCATTTTGACACTAGGGTCATGAACATAAGTGTTTTGCAGTGGGTCTATTCAATTAGACTTCGACAACTTGCGGCGATGTTGATGGTGCCTGGGGACGGAGGCGAAAAGTTGCTGAAGATACGGGGATCCCCGAGTAGCCATGCATTTGATCGCGGGTCGATAATCAGGCTGCGTTGGTGGTCATCCTTGGCGTCCCAATTTGTCTCGGTTTGACATCAGCCGCACGCATCGGGGCGTTGCAAACAGCCTCCTGAGGGGGCCGGATGGATTGTTCGTGTTCCAACCACCGGTATTCAGCCGTCAGCCCGCAACCACTACGAAGGTCACCGGAACGCAATCCCTTGTCTAAACGACATGCACTGCGGGTGTGATAGGAATGCGATACAATTGGTCTGCCTTGCCTCTGTTTGCACATTGGTCGCGGTGGAGATACCGAACGGCGCTTCACTTATTCCGTGGAGGAGTGAAGTGTCGAGCCAGAATGATGACCGCGACGGGACGAACAGCCCGCTAAAAGACTTCCACTAGAACTTTTGACCTTTGAGGGAGACCCAATAGAAGCATCAAGGGTTCGAAGAGCTTCAATTCTGACAGCTGCTGGAATGTTGCACATTCCATAACTACTGGTCATCCTCTACCCTCTACCTCACGCTTGACCATCCGTCGGTTCTGGTAAGGCTTAGTAGACAGTAAAGATTTCATCATACAGTAAAAAAGGCTGCAGAGAGATGTCATCTTTTCTTTTCGCTGTGGGTTTCATCAATACTTACATGCATCAGCCTGACATGAAGCCTTTCCAGTAAGCAAGACAGTGGCGTCAGCACTGGATACGGCAGCTGAGCCTGCCGATGACCAAATCCTCCCAACTGAATATCCATTTCCAATTGGTGGCGCACCCTCTCCCTGACAAGAATGTGGGGTGGCGGCTGCGCAGCGTTGAGGCAAGGCTATGAAATTTCTCATCTGAACGTGTTTAAAAGTGCCTTCTTTTCCAAAGTCGGGAGTTCTAATTTGCCTACAGTTCCCACAACAAGTCTGCGGCGAACCATATCAATTATTACCACTTCCGAATCTTGATCAATATGAGTGGTGATAGTCCTGATCATCTCGCAGGCGGTGTGGATCTAGACTACCCGCAGGTCTCGGTCCCGGATCTGGTAAGTGCATGTCGTTGTACTTTACGGTGTTTCTTTTATCTGAGACTTGTCTAGATGTCCTACGTCCAACACTCTGAAAGCCGGGACCGAGCGGCGTCGCGGGACCCGTCCAGGAGTGCCATTCGTGGTCAACAAGACTTTCTGGAGAACCCCCGTCGTACCGGGACCCGCGCCAACGGCCTTGCACGAGTTTTGTTTTCATCCGCACCCTTGGTAGAGACTTCAGAAAACGAAGCTGTTTCTGGGGTTTCAGTCCAAAATGGTCACAGCAATGGACACCCACCTCGTTCCATTGGCACCGATAGTGTCTGCGATGATTACGGAATTTCGCAGTATCACATGAATCGGGAATCCTCTAGGCATGTGAACGAGGAAAGCGATCGTGTGCCTGTCATAGACACTCTCCGCGGGCTTGTCAACGAGAGTCCAGTCACGCCAGACGTTGCTGTCAGAGAGCGCAACAACCTGCAAGAATCGCTGATAAAGGCTTTAGTCCGGCAAAAGGATGGTAGAGAGTTTCTTCCGCTGGCCAAGCTTGACGAATTGGTGACCAGAAAGGTCGTGGAGCGTCAGCTTAGAGCGGAGTTCGAAGATCTGTCCAGAGATGCAGACTTGCAGGCATGCATCGAGTACGTCTGCAACAGGCAAGATATCGGGGGCGCAAAACATCTCAAGTTCACTTCAGGAAGGAGGCTCTTTGCCATTCTTATTATGATTGAAAAGCTGGATAGCTTCACCGATCTGAGAGCTGCCGATCTTCGAGACATTGATCTGCCTCTGAAGAGAGTTGATGATGGTTTGAGAAGCGCTCACAGGAACAACACTTTCGCCTGCTTCCGGTCTTGGTCGACATTCAAGCTGCGTGCATTTGAGGAGTGGCAGTGGAAATTATTGGCACCCTACTTTTCGACGGCAGATGACGCAAGAGAGAAAGTGCTGTTTTACAGGCTAGCACCTCAAACTGTCATGCCGTGGACTGAAGAGGAGATTGCACCAGCGGAGTACTACGGGGGCCAGAGCTGGGTGAAGAAAGTGAAGATTCACGAGTCTCATCACAACTTCAAATCTCTAGAGGCAAGTTGACACCACTCATTGAACATTATTGTGGTTACCTAGTTGGGAGAAGCTAAAGCTTTCCATCACAGGGGCGTGAATCGTACTTTGCGGTCAAAAAACTTCACTCAAGGGATGAAAAGCACTTTCAGAAGGAAGTCGACGCCCTCAAACGATTTAGCAGCAGATCGAACTCGAACCTCGTCCGCCTTCTGGCAACATACCAGCATCAAGATGATTACTGCCTCCTGTTCCCTTGGGCAGACGGGAACCTGAGAGACCTTTGGGAACACGTTGAATCACCAATGACTCAGCCTTCACAGGAAGGCACAATCTGGATGGCCGAAGTATGTCACGGCATTGCCTCTGGCTTGGCACAAATCCATAATCATAGAACGACCGAGGAGCTGAGCCGAACCCCACTTGGCCAAGGCATTTACAAGGTAAATGGCATCACGTCTAAAGTAGATCCCTTGAGCCAGAAAACGGCTCTATCTGGCGGCGACGACTCGAACAGACAAAGATATGGCAGGCATGGCGACCTGAAACCGGAGAACATCCTTTGGTTCAAGGACTCGGACAGAATATCTCGCCACAATATTGGAATACTCAAAATCTCAGATTTCGGGCTCACA
Source organism: Colletotrichum chrysophilum (assembly GCF_026319265.1). Classification (NCBI taxonomy): domain Eukaryota; kingdom Fungi; phylum Ascomycota; class Sordariomycetes; order Glomerellales; family Glomerellaceae; genus Colletotrichum; species Colletotrichum chrysophilum. The sequence goes on along the minus strand of NW_026517318.1, from coordinate 4,464 downwards.
AGATTCCACAGCCGCCGGTCAGTATCTGAAAGAGAGTCGCAAAGAACTGTTGGATTTTCGAACACTTACAGAGCCCCTGAAATTGACCTGAAGACGGGTGTCAATCAGCACTACGACATTTGGACGCTAGGGTGTCTTTACCTGGAATTCATCACATGGTTTATGGGAGGCTGGGAAGACGTCGACGAGGTGTCTGTGATGCGACTTGAAGAAGACAGGTTGATCAACAAAGACGCCGACTGGATTCCCGAAGACAACTTTTTTAGACTGACCCACGGTTCTACCAAGGCATGCCTGAAAGACTGTGTGCGTATGGTAAGTCCAACCCAACCACTGGAGTAGTACTGAGCTCTTCACACGCAATTCAAGCTGACGTTACCTTGGCACCAAGTGGATTTCCAACTTACACACGCACCCGAACTGTACGGAGTATATCCATGAATTCCTCGATTTTGTGGAGAACGACATGTTGCGCATAGAAAAGAAAGAAAGGGTAGACTGTTCTGAAGTCGTGAACACTCTTCACAGACTCTTGACAGTTTGTAGGGAAAACGAGAGGTATTGCGTCACGGCTGCGCCTAGACCCCTTAAATAAGGCAGGCTCCTCGTGGATAGAGCTACGGCTTTGGTAAGAAACCTGAAGGGGTCTTGGCAAGTAAGATGCCCAACTGTTGTGACAGGGGTTTTGGGGCTATGCTTCGTCGGGCTTGTCGTTACCCACTGTGATCGGAACAAGGGCTTCTGGTAAGTACGGCGCGTAGAGAAATTTCATTCGAGTTCATGAAGACTAGACAATTACATAGAGACTCTTGGGCCAGGCCATAACGGTTATTGATCCTGTACCAAAGCAACATGGCGTTGTCACACGTACTTGCCCAAATCGATGGGAGCCCACGGACTGGAGGAGAGGCAATCCGGAGTGAATCCCTTCGTCCATGCTCGAGGCCAAGGACCTGGTGCGGGTGCGGCCCGTCCCGTCTGACAGTTATTCTGGTTCCCATTGGGTCCTGTAGTGTGCCATTCGTCGGTTGATGGAATCAATCTCCCCCTTCTCGAAGTTAGATTCAATCTGGGGTCTTCTCCACACCCTCATCTGTATAAAGGAGTTTACCTGCTCAAGCCTTCGGGGGAGAGAGAGCTGATAGTGGTCTAGCCTGATCTGAGAAAGCCGGGTCAGCTGGGAGTTTTCTAAGGTTCCAGGAAGGTCATACCCCGTGAATACGATACTGTTCCCTGCCAAATATTCGGTCCAGTTCACGCCTGAGAAGGTCGTTCCTTTGATAGTCGATGGCCACCTGCTGCGGGACCCAAGACGATTGCGACCGGGAAGGCATAACAAGATGCTGTCATCAGCAAACTCGGATGGGCTGGGTGGTGTCGTAGGATGGGGCTGCGATCACGGGGTATATGGCAATGGTGTTGCTAAATTAGGCAGTGGATAAGACACTGGAAAGCATGGGGAAAAAGTGGAAAAACAAATTTGAACCGGGGGTGGCGAAGGCTTGATCTGTTTATTATTGTCTGGCCCCTAGGAAGAGCTTCGTATCAAGGGAATACTGGTCGTCTCACCGTGCTGAAGAAGTGCAGCAAATGTCTTGCTGCAGTGAGAAGCCTCATTTTTGCTGGGTTTGAGGCTCCGTGATCATAATGTGCAGATGAACGCTGATTGACATGTTGTGTTGCCCAGTAGTGGGAAGCTCTGAATGCATGGTCCGAAATTCATGCCCATGTGATAACTTGGGCTTATTTGTTGTTGGTCGAAGCGAAATACCGATTTCTGCTGAGACTCACCAGGTCGAGGACAGACGGCGTGCTGCGGCTCAGCCTGCTGTATGCCAGTCAGCCCGCGTAGATTGGCTGTGTGCTCCTGATGAGATTGGCTGGCCTGCTCAGCCATAGAATCTGCCTGACACATGGCTGGCACCGAGAGTGACACATACCATAACTTGTGCAGCCACACCAACTTTGGGCCTGGCTGCCTGGCCGGTTGACTGTCATATGCACCTGTCCATCCCCACTCTTTCGACTGCTGTCGATGATCCGAGTAACTGCAGCAGGTTCTTGTCACAGGCAACATCTTGTAGCCATCAGCGCATCGATTTCACGATCATCTCCAGCATTACGACGTACCTTTACCTACCGTGCGAATTTGCAATAGAAGCGAGATGGACTGGATACGCAAGAATCCCCAAATGGGGATCCGAGACCTGGAGACGTTTGAGTACCGGCCTCGGCTATGTCAGGTTCTTCGAGTAGTAAACGGAGATGCTAAAAAGGTACGAGAAGCTCATAGTATCGTATGTATTGAATACTAACAATACCGAAAAGGGAATCGAGGCAAGACAGGTGAGAACAGAAGACGAGTGGAAGGATATTTTCCGCCAGGTAAGGCTGAACCTGCTCCATAACGGCAATGATGGTAACTTTGGTACAGGAAGGAGCCGCAAGTAGGTCAAACGGCCTTCAATCTTTCGGAGGTGTAGCCGTGTAAGTTCAATATGAGCCCGCTATCTGGAGAGACTCGTGCAGCTCATAAGATTTACTAGGCTGGCAGCTAGAGCTGCAGAGGACGAGACTGATGGGAAGGACTGTCATGATCCATCGGTTCTTTCTAAACTTCCCTTCACGGAAGCAACATGGTCTCACATGCTTGAAATATTTCACATACATGGTTCAGTCGCAAGACTCATCAACAGGGGACTGTCGTGTGTCTTTTCTCGAAGCTTCCTCACTCAAGACATCTCATCAGAGCCTATCGTGGGTAAGTATGGAGTTTACTGGCAAATGGTGTTGTTCTCTTTAAATACCCTGTTGGAAATACTGATGTAGTTCAGTCTATAATTGCCGCTCACCCGCATCCTGGCCCGGCGATTTGGCAATGTCAATGACATGGTTTCCAGAGCGAAACTTTTGGTACGCTGTTGTCTACGGATGCGATCCGTCTACGGAAGTAGAGATTTCTGGAAGATTGCGTTACTCTGGCGATGCCATATGTCATCCCTTGCTGATACCTGGCATATTCGCTGAGCTCGAAAGAAAAAGGCAGATTAAGATGGTGAAGCAAGGTAGCCTTAAGCTCGTGGAGACTGTGGCAACTCTTCATGAGGCCCACCATATGCCATCTGATGCTGAAAGACCACGCCAGAAACCACATGATAGCCATAGTCCAGGGCCGGATTTGACCGCAAACAAGGAGGTCGATCCCTGGCTGGATATCTTCCATAAAAAGAATGGCTTACTGAATTGGAAGGACCAGTTAAATAAGATGGTTACTCATGCAGAAGAGCTCAACATCACTAACTTCAGCCATGACATAAATCAAAGCTCAGATATCAACGAGTTTCGAAAACTCATGCGGGATACCGGAGATAGAATCAAAGAAAGGCTACAAGACATTATTCGCGAATATGACGAAAGAATAAGAGACTGCGAAAGAAACTTGGAAGGAATGAGTCTAGCGAACCAAATGGTAAGATGATTACCTCTTTTCTCCCTGTTCATTTTATTCGCTTTCGTTTTTATCATTCGTTAACTTGAACATTGAATGACAGGCACACACAAAAGCCAATATGGAGATAGCGTCAAGAACTAAGTCGGACAGCACTCAGATGAAATCTATTGCTCTGCTCACAATGGTCTTTCTCCCCGCGACATTTCTAGCCGTAAGTTATACAAATCGCTTCTTAGATTCCCTCAGAGATCCCATCGTATAGATGAAGTCAACTTGACTGACGTCGAGCTATAGATGGTATTTTCAATGTCCTTCTTTAATTGGCAGCCAGAGTCAGAAAAGGGCGAAACGGAGGTATCCCCAAGAATCTGGATCTATGTGGTGATGGCTACAGGAGTGACAATATTGACAGTTTTGGCATGGCTTTGGTTCATAAAGGGACGGCGTAGCTGGAAGCAAAGGCGGCAATCTGTGGATGAATACGAGCTTTCGGACAGCCAAGTTTGATCATGAACTGAGAGAAGGGCCGTGGGCGTTCAGGTACTACTTTTTTTTGTTTCATATGTTGAAACCACTCGGGAGTCATTGTTATTCCAGGAATTATATCACCATCTAGCACCACATTGTAGCATCGATCTACAGCGACGGCAGTAGCATTCATGTGCTTTTAAGTTGTTATATATGATACCTTTCACATATGAATTGTGGTTTCTGCGATTGTACGGGCGGGTGTCGTTAAAATCGGTGTTCAACATAAGTCTGAGGGTGAAGACTGATACATATCGGTTAGGACGGGAGTCTACTGCATTCAGATACGCGTTTAACGGGCCTTTATAATCTAGGAGTCTCTTTCTAGCTACATATCTCCTGATCATCGTACGCAAATGCTCAGATACGGAGGCGTTAATCCTCAGAGTAGGTTTGCTTTGTCCTTGGGATCCGCGAAGCCGAATGTGGGTATATGTGCTCATCTAAAGCCAGATATCGACAACTCCTCTATCCTCCAAACGCGC